>NW_028125869.1:0-380454 GCF_965194825.1 Balaenoptera physalus
ACAGCTTAGAGAGCATAGGGCACTTCCACGCATGGGGGTATAAAGTGGGAAAATTAAAATCAGCAAGACACAAGCACCCCAAAGTTTAGGGCTGCTCTGTTGACAAGGACCTCCACTTCATTCCACCTTAAATATCCCAGGAAAGCGAAAAATGGATAAAAAATTTGAGGTCCATATGTACAATGGATTATCACTCAGCCATGAAATCAATGTCATAAGGCTAGTAGCAGCATGATGAGTGGATTTAGGTCCGACGATTCTAAGTGACATAAGTCACACAGAAAAGGACACTTCTCATAAGGTGTCACTTATAGAGGGAATGTAAAAACCGTTACACTTGAACTGAATTACAAAACAGAACAGAGTCACACATGCAGAAAACACACTATGGCTGCTTAACGGGAAAGGTGAGGTGGGGTGATACATAAAACAAGAGTTTCAAATTAGCTCAGATACCGTTCCATAAACCCAATATGTAACAGACAAGACCTACTCCTTGCTCAGAGAACTGGACTCAACACGCCCGATTCACCGCACAAGAATATATCTGACTAGTAATAATCTTAAAACCTATGTATTGATATCTCTCTGTTAGTGTGTCAAGTGGGTGTAAAGCAGCATAAACACAGCCGTGAAAAGCAGCTAAACCCCATTATAAAAATAAATTACTTTTCAAAACCCATGAAACAAAGACAGTGAAAGAGAGAGAAATTCTTACACAATTCGTTCAGGGTCTGTGATGCAACCTGGATTGACCATATGTAGACCCACAGCTGGATGAGACATAAGGGTGGACACTCTTGGGGCTGAGAGGTTTGGTGAGGTTGGGTGAGCAAACGCAGACCCTTTAAAGTAATACTGCGTGCTACCCATCGCATGGGTCCCAAATCTCCAGGTTCAAGGGCATCTTCCTACATCGAAAACATGCATGAGAAACCCAGAAGATGGTACACCGTGTGATGGGGAAAGTTTCTAAAACGCACCTCATTTCTCATCTCCTTGTGCTCGGGTTCGCCATTCCAGCCACTTTACTAGCAATCTCCCTACTTGGAGCATCAGCACCTTTAACCTCCTGTTCCGTACAGGTTGCTATTTGTCCTGAGGATGAACGGGAAGACGGGGAACCAATGAGAGACTAGCTCTTGGTGTTGGGACAGGCACAGGTCACTCTATTTTCCCATCAGGAAGAAGAATTAACCACAGGCTCAGCCTGCCCCCCGGAACCAGAACAGGGCCTGAAGCCATCCTGCGCTTTTGCGGGCAGCTCCCGAAAAAGCGAGTTGTAAAATGGAGCTTCAGGGCACTGCAATTCACAAACCTGCACAGTTATAAATGATAACTCTCGTCCACAAATATATTGAGGGAAGGCAAAGACGAGGAATTGAAATCAAGGCAGAATTGCAGGAAACAGATTTCAGGAGGTAGATTCGAATCGCCTTTAAAGCACATGAAAAGCGGCAAAACGTTGACAATGATGCCCTTGGCCAAAAAGGGCGTATGCGTTTTTTCCTGAATATATTCAGGAAAAAACGCATACGCCCTTTTTGGCCAACCAAGCAACCTGGAAAGGCAAATCAGCGCTACAAAGAAGTCTCGCTTCCCATCGGTCAAAACGGCCATGCTGAAAAAAGTGTCAAAACCAGAAATGCAGGACAGGCCATGGAGAAATGGGAGCCTTGCTACACTGATGGGCGGGATGTAAATTGCCAACAGCCACTCTGGAGAAGTGTACGGTGTGTCCTGAAACATCTAAAAAACACAGCTTAGAGAGCATAGGGCACTTCCAAGCATGGGGGTATAAAGTGGGAAAATTAAAATCAGCAAGACACAAGCACCCCAAAGTTTAGGGCTGCTCTGTTGACAAGGACCTCCACTTCATTCCACCTTAAATATCCCAGGAAAGCGAAAAATGGATAAAAAATTTGAGGTCCATATGTACAATGGATTATCACTCAGCCATGAAATCAATGTCATAAGGCTAGTAGCAGCATGATGAGTGGATTTAGGTCCGACGATTCTAAGTGACATAAGTCACACAGAAAAGGACACTTCTCATAAGGTGTCACTTATAGAGGGAATGTAAAAACCGTTACACTTGAACTGAATTACAAAACAGAACAGAGTCACACATGCAGAAAACACACTATGGCTGCTTAACGGGAAAGGTGAGGTGGGGTGATACATAAAACAAGAGTTTCAAATTAGCTCAGATACCGTTCCATAAACCCAATATGTAACAGACAAGACCTACTCCTTGCTCAGAGAACTGGACTCAACACGCCCGATTCACCGCACAAGAATATATCTGACTAGTAATAATCTTAAAACCTATGTATTGATATCTCTCTGTTAGTGTGTCAAGTGGGTGTAAAGCAGCATAAACACAGCCGTGAAAAGCAGCTAAACCCCATTATAAAAATAAATTACTTTTCAAAACCCATGAAACAAAGACAGTGAAAGAGAGAGAAATTCTTTCACAATTCGTTCAGGGTCTGTGATGCAACCTGGATTGACCATATCTAGACCCACAGCTGGATGAGACATAAGGGTGGACACTCTTGGGGCTGAGAGGTTTGGTGAGGTTGGGTGAGCAAACGCAGACCCTTTAAAGTAATACTGCGTGCTACCCATCGCATGGGTCCCAAATCTCCAGGTTCCAGGGCATCTTCCTACATCGAAAACATGCATGAGAAACCCAGAAGATGGTACACCGTTTGATGGGGAAAGGTTTCTAAAACGCACCTCATTTCTCATCTCCTTGTGCTCGGGTTCGCCATTCCAGCCACTTTACTAGCAATCTCCCTACTTGGAGCATCAGCACCTTTAACCTCCTGTTCTGTACAGGTTGCTATTTGTCCTGAGGATGAACGGGAAGACGGGGAACCAATGAGAGACTAGCTCTTGGTGTTGGGACAGGCACAGGTCACTCTATTTTCCCATCAGGAAGAAGAATTAACCACAGGCTCAGCCTGCCCCCCGGAACCAGAACAGGGCCTGAAGCCATCCTGCGCTTTTGCGGGCAGCTCCCGAAAAAGCGAGTTGTAAAATGGAGCTTCAGGGCACTGCAATTCACAAACCTGCACAGTTATAAATGATAACTCTCGTCCACAAATATATTGAGGGAAGGCAAAGACGAGGAATTGAAATCAAGGCAGAATTGCAGGAAACAGATTTCAGGAGGTAGATTCGAATCGCCTTTAAAGCACATGAAAAGCGGCAAAACGTTGACAATGATGCCCTTGGCCAAAAAGGGCGTATGCGTTTTTTCCTGAATATATTCAGGAAAAAACGCATACGCCCTTTTTGGCCAACCAAGCAACCTGGAAAGGCAAATCAGCGCTACAAAGAAGTCTCGCTTCCCATCGGTCAAAACGGCCATGCTGAAAAAAGTGTCAAAACCAGAAATGCAGGACAGGCCATGGAGAAATGGGAGCCTTGCTACACTGATGGGCGGGATGTAAATTGCCAACAGCCACTCTGGAGAAGTGTACGGTGTGTCCTGAAACATCTAAAAAACACAGCTTAGAGAGCATAGGGCACTTCCAAGCATGGGGGTATAAAGTGGGAAAATTAAAATCAGCAAGACACAAGCACCCCAAAGTTTAGGGCTGCTCTGTTGACAAGGACCTCCACTTCATTCCACCTTAAATATCCCAGGAAAGCGAAAAATGGATAAAAAATTTGAGGTCCATATGTACAATGGAATATCACTCAGCCATGAAATCAATGTCATAAGGCTAGTAGCAGCATGATGAGTGGATTTAGGTCCGACGATTCTAAGTGACATAAGTCACACAGAAAAGGACACTTCTCATAAGGTGTCACTTATAGAGGGAATGTAAAAACCGTTACACTTGAACTGAATTACAAAACAGAACAGAGTCACACATGCAGAAAACACACTATGGCTGCTTAACGGGAAAGGTGAGGTGGGGTGATACATAAAACAAGAGTTTCAAATTAGCTCAGATACCGTTCCATAAACCCAATATGTAACAGACAAGACCTACTCCTTGCTCAGAGAACTGGACTCAACACGCCCGATTCACCGCACAAGAATATATCTGACTAGTAATAATCTTAAAACCTATGTATTGATATCTCTCTGTTAGTGTGTCAAGTGGGTGTAAAGCAGCATAAACACAGCCGTGAAAAGCAGCTAAACCCCATTATAAAAATAAATTACTTTTCAAAACCCATGAAACAAAGACAGTGAAAGAGAGAGAAATTCTTTCACAATTCGTTCAGGGTCTGTGATGCAACCTGGATTGACCATATCTAGACCCACAGCTGGATGAGACATAAGGGTGGACACTCTTGGGGCTGAGAGGTTTGGTGAGGTTGGGTGAGCAAACGCAGACCCTTTAAAGTAATACTGCGTGCTACCCATCGCATGGGTCCCAAATCTCCAGGTTCCAGGGCATCTTCCTACATCGAAAACATGCATGAGAAACCCAGAAGATGGTACACCGTGTGATGGGGAAAGGTTTCTAAAACGCACCTCATTTCTCATCTCCTTGTGCTCGGGTTCGCCATTCCAGCCACTTTACTAGCAATCTCCCTACTTGGAGCATCAGCACCTTTAACCTCCTGTTCCGTACAGGTTGCTATTTGTCCTGAGGATGAACGGGAAGACGGGGAACCAATGAGAGACTAGCTCTTGGTGTTGGGACAGGCACAGGTCACTCTATTTTCCCATCAGGAAGAAGAATTAACCACAGGCTCAGCCTGCCCCCCGGAACCAGAACAGGGCCTGAAGCCATCCTGCGCTTTTGCGGCCAGCTCCCGAAAAAGCGAGTTGTAAAATGGAGCTTCAGGGCACTGCAATTCACAAACCTGCACAGTTATAAATGATAACTCTCGTCCACAAATATATTGAGGGAAGGCAAAGACGAGGAATTGAAATCAAGGCAGAATTGCAGGAAACAGATTTCAGGAGGTAGATTCGAATCGCCTTTAAAGCACATGAAAAGCGGCAAAACGTTGACAATGATGCCCTTGGCCAAAAAGGGCGTATGCGTTTTTTCCTGAATATATTCAGGAAAAAACGCATACGCCCTTTTTGGCCAACCAAGCAACCTGGAAAGGCAAATCAGCGCTACAAAGAAGTCTCGCTTCCCATCGGTCAAAAGGGCCATGCTGAAAAAAGTGTCAAAACCAGAAATGCAGGACAGGCCATGGAGAAATGGGAGCCTTGCTACACTGATGGGCGGGATGTAAATTGCCAACAGCCACTCTGGAGAAGTGTACGGTGTGTCCTGAAACATCTAAAAAACACAGCTTAGAGAGCATAGGGCACTTCCACGCATGGGGGTATAAAGTGGGAAAATTAAAATCAGCAAGACACAAGCACCCCAAAGTTTAGGGCTGCTCTGTTGACAAGGACCTCCACTTCATTCCACCTTAAATATCCCAGGAAAGCGAAAAATGGATAAAAAATTTGATGTCCATATGTACAATGGATTATCACTCAGCCATGAAATCAATGTCATAAGGCTAGTAGCAGCATGATGAGTGGATTTAGGTCCGACGATTCTAAGTGACATAAGTCACACAGAAAAGGACACTTCTCATAAGGTGTCACTTATAGAGGGAATGTAAAAACCGTTACACTTGAAATGAATTACAAAACAGAACAGAGTCACACATGCAGAAAACACACTATGGCTGCTTAACGGGAAAGGTGAGGTGGGGTGATACATAAAACAAGAGTTTCAAATTAGCTCAGATACCGTTCCATAAACCCAATATGTAACAGACAAGACCTACTCCTTGCTCAGAGAACTGGACTCAACACGCCCGATTCACCGCACAAGAATATATCTGACTAGTAATAATCTTAAAACCTATGTATTGATATCTCTCTGTTAGTGTGTCAAGTGGGTGTAAAGCAGCATAAACACAGCCGTGAAAAGCAGCTAAACCCCATTATAAAAATAAATTACTTTTCAAAACCCATGAAACAAAGACAGTGAAAGAGAGAGAAATTCTTTCACAATTCGTTCAGGGTCTGTGATGCAACCTGGATTGACCATATCTAGACCCACAGCTGGATGAGACATAAGGGTGGACACTCTTGGGGCTGAGAGGTTTGGTGAGGTTGGGTGAGCAAACGCAGACCCTTTAAAGTAATACTGCGTGCTACCCATCGCATGGGTCCCAAATCTCCAGGTTCCAGGGCATCTTCCTACATCGAAAACATGCATGAGAAACCCAGAAGATGGTACACCGTGTGATGGGGAAAGGTTTCTAAAACGCACCTCATTTCTCATCTCCTTGTGCTCGGGTTCGCCATTCCAGCCACTTTACTAGCAATCTCCCTACTTGGAGCATCAGCACCTTTAACCTCCTGTTCCGTACAGGTTGCTATTTGTCCTGAGGATGAACGGGAAGACGGGGAACCAATGAGAGACTAGCTCTTGGTGTTGGGACAGGCACAGGTCACTCTATTTTCCCATCAGGAAGAAGAATTAACCACAGGCTCAGCCTGCCCCCCGGAACCAGAACAGGGCCTGAAGCCATCCTGCGCTTTTGCGGCCAGCTCCCGAAAAAGCGAGTTGTAAAATGGAGCTTCAGGGCACTGCAATTCACAAACCTGCACAGTTATAAATGATAACTCTCGTCCACAAATATATTGAGGGAAGGCAAAGACGAGGAATTGAAATCAAGGCAGAATTGCAGGAAACAGATTTCAGGAGGTAGATTCGAATCGCCTTTAAAGCACATGAAAAGCGGCAAAACGTTGACAATGATGCCCTTGGCCAAAAAGGGCGTATGCGTTTTTTCCTGAATATATTCAGGAAAAAACGCATACGCCCTTTTTGGCCAACCAAGCAACCTGGAAAGGCAAATCAGCGCTACAAAGAAGACTCGCTTCCCATCGGTCAAA
Organism: Balaenoptera physalus; assembly: GCF_965194825.1. Classification (NCBI taxonomy): domain Eukaryota; kingdom Metazoa; phylum Chordata; class Mammalia; order Artiodactyla; family Balaenopteridae; genus Balaenoptera; species Balaenoptera physalus. Next base: position 6,890 of record NW_028125869.1, read on the forward strand.
AGGGCCATGCTGAAAAAAGTGTCAAAACCAGAAATGCAGGACAGGCCATGGAGAAATGGGAGCCTTGCTACACTGATGGGCGGGATGTAAATTGCCAACAGCCACTCTGGAGAAGTGTACGGTGTGTCCTGAAACATCTAAAAAACACAGCTTAGAGAGCATAGGGCACTTCCACGCATGGGGGTATAAAGTGGGAAAATTAAAATCAGCAAGACACAAGCACCCCAAAGTTTAGGGCTGCTCTGTTGACAAGGACCTCCACTTCATTCCACCTTAAATATCCCAGGAAAGCGAAAAATGGATAAAAAATTTGAGGTCCATATGTACAATGGATTATCACTCAGCCATGAAATCAATGTCATAAGGCTAGTAGCAGCATGATGAGTGGATTTAGGTCCGACGATTCTAAGTGACATAAGTCACACAGAAAAGGACACTTCTCATAAGGTGTCACTTATAGAGGGAATGTAAAAACCGTTACACTTGAACTGAATTACAAAACAGAACAGAGTCACACATGCAGAAAACACACTATGGCTGCTTAACGGGAAAGGTGAGGTGGGGTGATACATAAAACAAGAGTTTCAAATTAGCTCAGATACCGTTCCATAAACCCAATATGTAACAGACAAGACCTACTCCTTGCTCAGAGAACTGGACTCAACACGCCCGATTCACCGCACAAGAATATATCTGACTAGTAATAATCTTAAAACCTATGTATTGATATCTCTCTGTTAGTGTGTCAAGTGGGTGTAAAGCGGCATAAACACAGCCGTGAAAAGCAGCTAAACCCCATTATAAAAATAAATTACTTTTCAAAACCCATGAAACAAAGACAGTGAAAGAGAGAGAAATTCTTTCACAATTCGTTCAGGGTCTGTGATGCAACCTGGATTGACCATATCTAGACCCACAGCTGGATGAGACATAAGGGTGGACACTCTTGGGGCTGAGAGGTTTGGTGAGGTTGGGTGAGCAAACGCAGACCCTTTAAAGTAATACTGCGTGCTACCCATCGCATGGGTCCCAAATCTCCAGGTTCCAGGGCATCTTCCTACATCGAAAACATGCATGAGAAACCCAGAAGATGGTACACCGTGTGATGGGGAAAGGTTTCTAAAACGCACCTCATTTCTCATCTCCTTGTGCTCGGGTTCGCCATTCCAGCCACTTTACTAGCAATCTCCCTACTTGGAGCATCAGCACCTTTAACCTCCTGTTCCGTACAGGTTGCTATTTGTCCTGAGGATGAACGGGAAGACGGGGAACCAATGAGAGACTAGCTCTTGGTGTTGGGACAGGCACAGGTCACTCTATTTTCCCATCAGGAAGAAGAATTAACCACAGGCTCAGCCTGCCCCCCGGAACCAGAACAGGGCCTGAAGCCATCCTGCGCTTTTGCGGCCAGCTCCCGAAAAAGCGAGTTGTAAAATGGAGCTTCAGGGCACTGCAATTCACAAACCTGCACAGTTATAAATGATAACTCTCGTCCACAAATATATTGAGGGAAGGCAAAGACGAGGAATTGAAATCAAGGCAGAATTGCAGGAAACAGATTTCAGGAGGTAGATTCGAATCGCCTTGAAAGCACATGAAAAGCGGCAAAACGTTGACAATGATGCCCTTGGCCAAAAAGGGCGTATGCGTTTTTTCCTGAATATATTCAGGAAAAAACGCATACGCCCTTTTTGGCCAACCAAGCAACCTGGAAAGGCAAATCAGCGCTACAAAGAAGTCTCGCTTCCCATCGGTCAAAAGGGCCATGCTGAAAAAAGTGTCAAAACCAGAAATGCAGGACAGGCCAAGGAGAAATGGGAGCCTTGCTACACTGATGGGCGGGATGTAAATTGCCAACAGCCACTCTGGAGAAGTGTACGGTGTGTCCTGAAACATCTAAAAAACACAGCTTAGAGAGCATAGGGCACTTCCACGCATGGGGGTATAAAGTGGGAAAATTAAAAATCAGCAAGACACAAGCACCCCAAAGTTTAGGGCTGCTCTGTTGACAAGGACCTCCACTTCATTCCACCTTAAATATCCCAGGAAAGCGAAAAATGGATAAAAAATTTGAGGTCCATATGTACAATGGATTATCACTCAGCCATGAAATCAATGTCATAAGGCTAGTAGCAGCATGATGAGTGGATTTAGGTCCGACGATTCTAAGTGACATAAGTCACACAGAAAAGGACACTTCTCATAAGGTGTCACTTATAGAGGGAATGTAAAAACCGTTACACTTGAACTGAATTACAAAACAGAACAGAGTCACACATGCAGAAAACACACTATGGCTGCTTAACGGGAAAGGTGAGGTGGGGTGATACATAAAACAAGAGTTTCAAATTAGCTCAGATACCGTTCCATAAACCCAATATGTAACAGACAAGACCTACTCCTTGCTCAGAAAACTGGACTCAACACGCCCGATTCACCGCACAAGAATATATCTGACTAGTAATAATCTTAAAACCTATGTATTGATATCTCTCTGTTAGTGTGTCAAGTGGGTGTAAAGCGGCATAAACACAGCCGTGAAAAGCAGCTAATCCCCATTATAAAAATAAATTACTTTTCAAAACCCATGAAACAAAGACAGTGAAAGAGAGAGAAATTCTTACACAATTCGTTCAGGGTCTGTGATGCAACCTGGATTGACCATATCTAGACCCACAGCTGGATGAGACATAAGGGTGGACACTCTTGGGGCTGAGAGGTTTGGTGAGGTTGGGTGAGCAAACGCAGACCCTTTAAAGTAATACTGCGTGCTACCCATCGCATGGGTCCCAAATCTCCAGGTTCAAGGGCATCTTCCTACATCGAAAACATGCATGAGAAACCCAGAAGATGGTACACCGTGTGATGGGGAAAGGTTTCTAAAACGCACCTCATTTCTCATCTCCTTGTGCTCGGGTTCGCCATTCCAGCCACTTTACTAGCAATCTCCCTACTTGGAGCATCAGCACCTTTAACCTCCTGTTCCGTACAGGTTGCTATTTGTCCTGAGGATGAACGGGAAGACGGGGAACCAATGAGAGACTAGCTCTTGGTGTTGGGACAGGCACAGGTCACTCTATTTTCCCATCAGGAAGAAGAATTAACCACAGGCTCAGCCTGCCCCCCGGAACCAGAACAGGGCCTGAAGCCATCCTGCGCTTTTGCGGCCCGCTCCCGAAAAAGCGAGTTGTAAAATGGAGCTTCAGGGCACTGCAATTCACAAACCTGCACAGTTATAAATGATAACTCTCATCCACAAATATATTGAGGGAAGGCAAAGACGAGGAATTGAAATCAAGGCAGAATTGCAGGAAACAGATTTCAGGAGGTAGATTCGAATCGCCTTGAAAGCACATGAAAAGCGGCAAAACGTTGACAATGATGCCCTTGGCCAAAAAGGGCGTATGCGTTTTTTCCTGAATATATTCAGGAAAAAACGCATACGCCCTTTTTGGCCAACCAAGCAACCTGGAAAGGCAAATCAGCGCTACAAAGAAGTCTCGCTTCCCATCGGTCAAAAGGGCCATGCTGAAAAAAGTGTCAAAAACAGAAATGCAGGACAGGCCATGGAGAAATGGGAGCCTTGCTACACTGATGGGCGGGATGTAAATTGCCAACAGCCACTCTGGAGAAGTGTACAGTGTGTCCTGAAACATCTAAAAAACACAGCTTAGAGAGCATAGGGCACTTCCACGCATGGGGGTATAAAGTGGGAAAATTAAAAATCAGCAAGACACAAGCACCCCAAAGTTTAGGGCTGCTCTGTTGACAAGGACCTCCACTTCATTCCACCTTAAATATCCCAGGAAAGCGAAAAATGGATAAAAAATTTGAGGTCCATATGTACAATGGATTATCACTCAGCCATGAAATCAATGTCATAAGGCTAGTAGCAGCATGATGAGTGGATTTAGGTCCGACGATTCTAAGTGACATAAGTCACACAGAAAAGGACACTTCTCATAAGGTGTCACTTATAGAGGGAATGTAAAAACCGTTACACTTGAACTGAATTACAAAACAGAACAGAGTCACACATGCAGAAAACACACTATGGCTGCTTAACGGGAAAGGTGAGGTGGGGTGATACATAAAACAAGAGTTTCAAATTAGCTCAGATACCGTTCCATAAACCCAATATGTAACAGACAAGACCTACTCCTTGCTCAGAGAACTGGACTCAACACGCCCGATTCACCGCACAAGAATATATCTGACTAGTAATAATCTTAAAACCTATGTATTGATATCTCTCTGTTAGTGTGTCAAGTGGGTGTAAAGCAGCATAAACACAGCCGTGAAAAGCAGCTAAACCCCATTATAAAAATAAATTACTTTTCAAAACCCATGAAACAAAGACAGTGAAAGAGAGAGAAATTCTTACACAATTCGTTCAGGGTCTGTGATGCAACCTGGATTGACCATATCTAGACCCACAGCTGGATGAGACATAAGGGTGGACACTCTTGGGGCTGAGAGGTTTGGTGAGGTTGGGTGAGCAAACGCAGACCCTTTAAAGTAATACTGCGTGCTACCCATCGCATGGGTCCCAAATCTCCAGGTTCCAGGGCATCTTCCTACATCGAAAACATGCATGAGAAACCCAGAAGATGGTACACCGTGTGATGGGGAAAGGTTTCTAAAACGCACCTCATTTCTCATCTCCTTGTGCTCGGGTTCGCCATTCCAGCCACTTTACTAGCAATCTCCCTACTTGGAGCATCAGCACCTTTAACCTCCTGTTCCGTACAGGTTGCTATTTGTCCTGAGGATGAACGGGAAGACGGGGAACCAATGAGAGACTAGCTCTTGGTGTTGGGACAGGCACAGGTCACTCTATTTTCCCATCAGGAAGAAGAATTAACCACAGGCTCAGCCTGCCCCCCGGAACCAGAACAGGGCCTGAAGCCATCCTGCGCTTTTGCGGCCAGCTCCCGAAAAAGCGAGTTGTAAAATGGAGCTTCAGGGCACTGCAATTCACAAACCTGCACAGTTATAAATGATAACTCTCGTCCACAAATATATTGAGGGAAGGCAAAGACGAGGAATTGAAATCAAGGCAGAATTGCAGGAAACAGATTTCAGGAGGTAGATTCGAATCGCCTTGAAAGCACATGAAAAGCGGCAAAACGTTGACAATGATGCCCTTGGCCAAAAAGGGCGTATGCGTTTTTTCCTGAATATATTCAGGAAAAAACGCATACGCCCTTTTTGGCCAACCAAGCAACCTGGAAAGGCAAATCAGCGCTACAAAGAAGTCTCGCTTCCCATCGGTCAAAAGGGCCATGCTGAAAAAAGTGTCAAAACCAGAAATGCAGGACAGGCCATGGAGAAATGGGAGCCTTGCTACACTGATGGGCGGGATGTAAATTGCCAACAGCCACTCTGGAGAAGTGTACGGTGTGTCCTGAAACATCTAAAAAACACAGCTTAGAGAGCATAGGGCACTTCCACGCATGGGGGTATAAAGTGGGAAAATTAAAAATCAGCAAGACACAAGCACCCCAAAGTTTAGGGCTGCTCTGTTGACAAGGACCTCCACTTCATTCCACCTTAAATATCCCAGGAAAGCGAAAAATGGATAAAAAATTTGAGGTCCATATGTACAATGGATTATCACTCAGCCATGAAATCAATGTCATAAGGCTAGTAGCAGCATGATGAGTGGATTTAGGTCCAACGATTCTAAGTGAAATAAGTCACACAGAAAAGGACACTTCTCATAAGGTGTCACTTATAGAGGGAATGTAAAAACCGTTACACTTGAACTGAATTACAAAACAGAACAGAGTCACACATGCAGAAAACACACTATGGCTGCTTAACGGGAAAGGTGAGGTGGGGTGATACATAAAACGAGAGTTTCAAATTAGCTCAGATACCGTTCCATAATCCCAATATGTAATAGACAAGACCTACTCCTTGCTCAGAGAACTGGACTCAACACGCCCGATTCACCGCACAAGAATATATCTGACTAGTAATAATCTTAAAACCTATGTATTGATATCTCTCTGTTAGTGTGTCAAGTGGGTGTAAAGCAGCATAAACACAGCCGTTAAAAGCAGCTAAACCCCATTATAAAAATAAATTACTTTTCAAAACCCATGAAACAAAGACAGTGAAAGAGAGAGAAATTCTTACACAATTCGTTCAGGGTCTGTGATGCAACCTGGATTGACCATATCTAGACCCACAGCTGGATGAGACATAAGGGTGGACACTCTTGGGGCTGAGAGGTTTGGTGAGGTTGGGTGAGCAAACGCAGACCCTTTAAAGTAATACTGCGTGCTACCCATCGCATGGGTCCCAAATCTCCAGGTTCAAGGGCATCTTCCTACATCGAAAACATGCATGAGAAACCCAGAAGATGGTACACCGTGTGATGGGGAAAGGTTTCTAAAACGCACCTCATTTCTCATCTCCTTGTGCTCGGGTTCGCCATTCCAGCCCCTTTACTAGCAATCTCCCTACTTGGAGCATCAGCACCTTTAACCTCCTGTTCCGTACAGGTTGCTATTTGTCCTGAGGATGAACGGGAAGACGGGGAACCAATGAGAGACTAGCTCTTGGTGTTGGGACAGGCACAGGTCACTCTATTTTCCCATCAGGAAGAAGAATTAACCACAGGCTCAGCCTGCCCCCCGGAACCAGAACAGGGCCTGAAGCCATCCTGCGCTTTTGCGGCCAGCTCCCGAAAAAGCGAGTTGTAAAATGGAGCTTCAGGGCACTGCAATTCACAAACCTGCACAGTTATAAATGATAACTCTCGTCCACAAATATATTGAGGGAAGGCAAAGACGAGGAATTGAAATCAAGGCAGAATTGCAGGAAACAGATTTCAGGAGGTAGATTCGAATCGCCTTTAAAGCACATGAAAAGCGGCAAAACGTTGACAATGATGCCCTTGGCCAAAAAGGGCGTATGCGTTTTTTCCTGAATATATTCAGGAAAAAACGCATACGCCCTTTTTGGCCAACCAAGCAACCTGGAAAGGCAAATCAGCGCTTCAAAGAAGTCTCGCTTCCCATCGGTCAAAAGGGCCATGCTGAAAAAAGTGTCAAAACCAGAAATGCAGGACAGGCCATGGAGAAATGGGAGCCTTGCTACACTGATGGGCGGGATGTAAATTGCCAACAGCCACTCTGGAGAAGTGTACGGTGTGTCCTGAAACATCTAAAAAACACAGCTTAGAGAGCATAGGGCACTTCCACGCATGGGGGTATAAAGTGGGAAAATTAAAAATCAGCAAGACACAAGCACCCCAAAGTTTAGGGCTGCTCTGTTGACAAGGACCTCCACTTCATTCCACCTTAAATATCCCAGGAAAGCGAAAAATGGATAAAAAATTTGAGGTCCATATGTACAATGGATTATCACTCAGCCATGAAATCAATGTCATAAGGCTAGTAGCAGCATGATGAGTGGATTTAGGTCCGACGATTCTAAGTGACATAAGTCACACAGAAAAGGACACTTCTCATAAGGTGTCACTTATAGAGGGAATGTAAAAACCGTTACACTTGAACTGAATTACAAAACAGAACAGAGTCACACATGCAGAAAACACACTATGGCTGCTTAACGGGAAAGGTGAGGTGGGGTGATACATAAAACAAGAGTTTCAAATTAGCTCAGATACCGTTCCATAAACCCAATATGTAACAGACAAGACCTACTCCTTGCTCAGAGAACTGGACTCAACACGCCCGATTCACCGCACAAGAATATATCTGACTAGTAATAATCTTAAAACCTATGTATTGATATCTCTCTGTTAGTGTGTCAAGTGGGTGTAAAGCAGCATAAACACAGCCGTTAAAAGCAGCTAAACCCCATTATAAAAATAAATTACTTTTCAAAACCCATGAAACAAAGACAGTGAAAGAGAGAGAAATTCTTACACAATTCGTTCAGGGTCTGTGATGCAACCTGGATTGACCATATCTAGACCCACAGCTGGATGAGACATAAGGGTGGACACTCTTGGGGCTGAGAGGTTTGGTGAGGTTGGGTGAGCAAACGCAGACCCTTTAAAGTAATACTGCGTGCTACCCATCGCATGGGTCCCAAATCTCCAGGTTCAAGGGCATCTTCCTACATCGAAAACATGCATGAGAAACCCAGAAGATGGTACACCGTGTGATGGGGAAAGGTTTCTAAAACGCACCTCATTTCTCATCTCCTTGTGCTCGGGTTCGCCATTCCAGCCCCTTTACTAGCAATCTCCCTACTTGGAGCATCAGCACCTTTAACCTCCTGTTCCGTACAGGTTGCTATTTGTCCTGAGGATGAACGGGAAGACGGGGAACCAATGAGAGACTAGCTCTTGGTGTTGGGACAGGCACAGGTCACTCTATTTTCCCATCAGGAAGAAGAATTAACCACAGGCTCAGCCTGCCCCCCGGAACCAGAACAGGGCCTGAAGCCATCCTGCGCTTTTGCGGCCAGCTCCCGAAAAAGCGAGTTGTAAAATGGAGCTTCAGGGCAATGCAATTCACAAACCTGCACAGTTATAAATGATAACTCTCGTCCACAAATATATTGAGGGAAGGCAAAGACGAGGAATTGAAATCAAGGCAGAATTGCAGGAAACAGATTTCAGGAGGTAGATTCGAATCGCCTTTAAAGCACATGAAAAGCGGCAAAACGTTGACAATGATGCCCTTGGCCAAAAAGGGCGTATGCGTTTTTTCCTGAATATATTCAGGAAAAAACGCATACGCCCTTTTTGGCCAACCAAGCAACCTGGAAAGGCAAATCAGCGCTTCAAAGAAGTCTCGCTTCCCATCGGTCAAAAGGGCCATGCTGAAAAAAGTGTCAAAACCAGAAATGCAGGACAGGCCATGGAGAAATGGGAGCCTTGCTACACTGATGGGCGGGATGTAAATTGCCAACAGCCACTCTGGAGAAGTGTACGGTGTGTCCTGAAACATCTAAAAAACACAGCTTAGAGAGCATAGGGCACTTCCACGCATGGGGGTATAAAGTGGGAAAATTAAAAATCAGCAAGACACAAGCACCCCAAAGTTTAGGGCTGCTCTGTTGACAAGGACCTCCACTTCATTCCACCTTAAATATCCCAGGAAAGCGAAAAATGGATAAAAAATTTGAGGTCCATATGTACAATGGATTATCACTCAGCCATGAAATCAATGTCATAAGGCTAGTAGCAGCATGATGAGTGGATTTAGGTCCGACGATTCTAAGTGACATAAGTCACACAGAAAAGGACACTTCTCATAAGGTGTCACTTATAGAGGGAATGTAAAAACCGTTACACTTGAACTGAATTACAAAACAGAACAGAGTCACACATGCAGAAAACACACTATGGCTGCTTAACGGGAAAGGTGAGGTGGGGTGATACATAAAACAAGAGTTTCAAATTAGCTCAGATACCGTTCCATAAACCCAATATGTAACAGACAAGACCTACTCCTTGCTCAGAGAACTGGACTCAACACGCCCGATTCACCGCACAAGAATATATCTGACTAGTAATAATCTTAAAACCTATGTATTGATATCTCTCTGTTAGTGTGTCAAGTTGGTGTAAAGCAGCATAAACACAGCCGTTAAAAGCAGCTAAACCCCATTATAAAAATAAATTACTTTTCAAAACCCATGAAACAAAGACAGTGAAAGAGAGAGAAATTCTTACACAATTCGTTCAGGGTCTGTGATGCAACCTGGATTGACCATATCTAGACCCACAGCTGGATGAGACATAAGGGTGGACACTCTTGGGGCTGAGAGGTTTGGTGAGGTTGGGTGAGCAAACGCAGACCCTTTAAAGTAATACTGCGTGCTACCCATCGCATGGGTCCCAAATCTCCAGGTTCAAGGGCATCTTCCTACATCGAAAACATGCATGAGAAACCCAGAAGATGGTACACCGTGTGATGGGGAAAGGTTTCTAAAACGCACCTCATTTCTCATCTCCTTGTGCTCGGGTTCGCCATTCCAGCCCCTTTACTAGCAATCTCCCTACTTGGAGCATCAGCACCTTTAACCTCCTGTTCCGTACAGGTTGCTATTTGTCCTGAGGATGAACGGGAAGACGGGGAACCAATGAGAGACTAGCTCTTGGTGTTGGGACAGGCACAGGTCACTCTATTTTCCCATCAGGAAGAAGAATTAACCACAGGCTCAGCCTGCCCCCCGGAACCAGAACAGGGCCTGAAGCCATCCTGCGCTTTTGCGGCCAGCTCCCGAAAAAGCGAGTTGTAAAATGGAGCTTCAGGGCACTGCAATTCACAAACCTGCACAGTTATAAATGATAACTCTCGTCCACAAATATATTGAGGGAAGGCAAAGACGAGGAATTGAAATCAAGGCAGAATTGCAGGAAACAGATTTCAGGAGGTAGATTCGAATCGCCTTTAAAGCACATGAAAAGCGGCAAAACGTTGACAATGATGCCCTTGGCCAAAAAGGGCGTATGCGTTTTTTCCTGAATATATTCAGGAAAAAACGCATACGCCCTTTTTGGCCAACCAAGCAACCTGGAAAGGCAAATCAGCGCTACAAAGAAGTCTCGCTTCCCATCGGTCAAAAGGGCCATGCTGAAAAAAGTGTCAAAACCAGAAATGCAGGACAGGCCATGGAGAAATGGGAGCCTTGCTACACTGATGGGCGGGATGTAAATTGCCAACAGCCACTCTGGAGAAGTGTACGGTGTGTCCTGAAATATCTAAAAAACACAGCTTAGAGAGCATAGGGCACTTCCACGCATGGGGGTATAAAGTGGGAAAATTAAAAATCAGCAAGACACAAGCACCCCAAAGTTTAGGGCTGCTCTGTTGACAAGGACCTCCACTTCATTCCACCTTAAATATCCCAGGAAAGCGAAAAATGGATAAAAAATTTGAGGTCCATATGTACAATGGATTATCACTCAGCCATGAAATCAATGTCATAAGGCTAGTAGCAGCATGATGAGTGGATTTAGGTCCGACGATTCTAAGTGACATAAGTCACACAGAAAATGACACTTCTCATAAGGTGTCACTTATAGAGGGAATGTAAAAACCGTTACACTTGAACTGAATTACAAAACAGAACAGAGTCACACATGCAGAAAACACACTATGGCTGCTTAACGGGAAAGGTGAGGTGGGGTGATACATAAAACAAGAGTTTCAAATTAGCTCAGATACCGTTCCATAAACCCAATATGTAACAGACAAGACCTACTCCTTGCTCAGAGAACTGGACTCAACACGCCCGATTCACCGCACAAGAATATATCTGACTAGTAATAATCTTAAAACCTATGTATTGATATCTCTCTGTTAGTGTGTCAAGTGGGTGTAAAGCAGCATAAACACAGCCGTGAAAAGCAGCTAAACCCCATTATAAAAATAAATTACTTTTCAAAACCCATGAAACAAAGACAGTGAAAGAGAGAGAAATTCTTACACAATTCGTTCAGGGTCTGTGATGCAACCTGGATTGACCATATCTAGACCCACAGCTGGATGAGACATAAGGGTGGACACTCTTGGGGCTGAGAGGTTTGGTGAGGTTGGGTGAGCAAACGCAGACCCTTTAATGTAATACTGCGTGCTACCCATCGCATGGGTCCCAAATCTCCAGGTTCAAGGGCATCTTCCTACATCGAAAACATGCATGAGACACCCAGAAGATGATACACCGTGTGATGGGGAAAGGTTTCTAAAACGCACCTCATTTCTCATCTCCTTGTGCTCGGGTTCGCCATTCCAGCCACTTTACTAGCAATCTCCCTACTTGGAGCATCAGCACCTTTAACCTCCTGTTCCGTACAGGTTGCTATTTGTCCTGAGGATGAATGGGAAGACGGGGAACCAATGAGAGACTAGCTCTTGGTGTTGGGACAGGCACAGGTCACTCTATTTTCCCATCAGGAAGAAGAATTAACCACAGGCTCAGCCTGCCCCCCGGAACCAGAACAGGGCCTGAAGCCATCCTGCGCTTTTGCGGCCAGCTCCCGAAAAAGCGAGTTGTAAAATGGAGCTTCAGGGCACTGCAATTCACAAACCTGCACAGTTATAAATGATAACTCTCGTCCACAAATATATTGAGGGAAGGCAAAGACGAGGAATTGAAATCAAGGCAGAATTGCAGGAAACAGATTTCAGGAGGTAGATTCGAATCGCCTTTAAAGCACATGAAAAGCGGCAAAACGTTGACAATGATGCCCTTGGCCAAAAAGGGCGTATGCGTTTTTTCCTGAATATATTCAGGAAAAAACGCATACGCCCTTTTTGGCCAACCAAGCAACCTGTAAAGGCAAATCAGCGCTACAAAGAAGTCTCGCTTCCCATCGCTCAAAAGGGCCATGCTGAAAAAAGTGTCAAAACCAGAAATGCAGGACAGGCCATGGAGAAATGGGAGCCTTGCTACACTGATGGGCGGGATGTAAATTGCCAACAGCCACTCTGGAGAAGTGTACGGTGTGTCCTGAAACATCTAAAAAACACAGCTTAGAGAGCATAGGGCACTTCCACGCATGGGGGTATAAAGTGGGAAAATTAAAAATCAGCAAGACACAAGCACCCCAAAGTTTAGGGCTGCTCTGTTGACAAGGACCTCCACTTCATTCCACCTTAAATATCCCAGGAAAGCGAAAAATGGATAAAAAATTTCAGGTCCATATGTACAATGGATTATCACTCAGCCATGAAATCAATGTCATAAGGCTAGTAGCAGCATGATGAGTGGATTTAGGTCCGACGATTCTAAGTGACATAAGTCACACAGAAAAGGACACTTCTCATAAGGTGTCACTTATAGAGGGAATGTAAAAACCGTTACACTTGAACTGAATTACAAAACAGAACAGAGTCACACATGCAGAAAACACACTATGGCTGCTTAACGGGAAAGGTGAGGTGGGGTGATACATAAAACAAGAGTTTCAAATTAGCTCAGATACCGTTCCATAAACCCAATATGTAACAGACAAGACCTACTCCTTGCTCAGAGAACTGGACTCAACACGCCCGATTCACCGCACAAGAATATATCTGACTAGTAATAATCTTAAAACCTATGTATTGATATCTCTCTGTTAGTGTGTCAAGTGGGTGTAAAGCAGCATAAACACAGCCGTGAAAAGCAGCTAAACCCCATTATAAAAATAAATTACTTTTCAAAACCCATGAAACAAAGACAGTGAAAGAGAGAGAAATTCTTACACAATTCGTTCAGGGTCTGTGATGCAACCTGGATTGACCATATCTAGACCCACAGCTGGATGAGACATAAGGGTGGACACTCTTGGGGCTGAGAGGTTTGGTGAGGTTGGGTGAGCAAACGCAGACCCTTTAAAGTAATACTGCGTGCTACCCATCGCATGGGTCCCAAATCTCCAGGTTCAAGGGCATCTTCCTACATCGAAAACATGCATGAGACACCCAGAAGATGGTACACCGTGTGATGGGGAAAGGTTTCTAAAACGCACATCATTTCTCATCTCCTTGTGCTCGGGTTCGCCATTCCAGCCACTTTACTAGCAATCTCCCTACTTGGAGCATCAGCACCTTTAACCTCCTGTTCCGTACAGGTTGCTATTTGTCCTGAGGATGAATGGGAAGACGGGGAACCAATGAGAGACTAGCTCTTGGTGTTGGGACAGGCACAGGTCACTCTATTTTCCCATCAGGAAGAAGAATTAACCACAGGCTCAGCCTGCCCCCCGGAACCAGAACAGGGCCTGAAGCCATCCTGCGCTTTTGCGGCCAGCTCCCGAAAAAGCGAGTTGTAAAATGGAGCTTCAGGGCACTGCAATTAACATACCTGCACAGTTATAAATGATAACTCTCGTCCACAAATATATTGAGGGAAGGCAAAGACGAGGAATTGAAATCAAGGCAGAATTGCAGGAAACAGATTTCAGGAGGTAGATTCGAATCGCCTTTAAAGCACATGAAAAGCGGCAAAACGTTGACAATGATGCCCTTGGCCAAAAAGGGCGTATGCGTTTTTTCCTGAATATATTCAGGAAAAAACGCATACGCCCTTTTTGGCCAACCAAGCAACCTGGAAAGGCAAATCAGCGCTACAAAGAAGTCTCGCTTCCCATCGGTCAAAACGGCCATGCTGAAAAAAGTGTCAAAAACAGAAATGCAGGACAGGCCATGGAGAAATGGGAGCCTTGCTACACTGATGGGCGGGATGTAAATTGCCAACAGCCACTCTGGAGAAGTGTACGGTGTGTCCTGAAACATCTAAAAAACACAGCTTAGAGAGCATAGGGCACTTCCACGCATGGGGGTATAAAGTGGGAAAATTAAAAATCAGCAAGACACAAGCACCCCAAAGTTTAGGGCTGCTCTGTTGACAAGGACCTCCACTTCATTCCACCTTAAATATCCCAGGAAAGCGAAAAATGGATAAAAAATTTCAGGTCCATATGTACAATGGATTATCACTCAGCCATGAAATCAATGTCATAAGGCTAGTAGCAGCATGATGAGTGGATTTAGGTCCGACGATTCTAAGTGACATAAGTCACACAGAAAAGGACACTTCTCATAAGGTGTCACTTATAGAGGGAATGTAAAAACCGTTACACTTGAACTGAATTACAAAACAGAACAGAGTCACACATGCAGAAAACACACTATGGCTGCTTAACGGGAAAGGTGAGGTGGGGTGATACATAAAACAAGAGTTTCAAATTAGCTCAGATACCGTTCCATAAACCCAATATGTAACAGACAAGACCTACTCCTTGCTCAGAGAACTGGACTCAACACGCCCGATTCACCGCACAAGAATATATCTGACTAGTAATAATCTTAAAACCTATGTATTGATATCTCTCTGTTAGTGTGTCAAGTGGGTGTAAAGCAGCATAAACACAGCCGTGAAAAGCAGCTAAACCCCATTATAAAAATAAATTACTTTTCAAAACCCATGAAACAAAGACAGTGAAAGAGAGAGAAATTCTTACACAATTCGTTCAGGGTCTGTGATGCAACCTGGATTGACCATATCTAGACCCACAGCTGGATGAGACATAAGGGTGGACACTCTTGGGGCTGAGAGGTTTGGTGAGGTTGGGTGAGCAAACGCAGACCCTTTAATGTAATACTGCGTGCTACCCATCGCATGGGTCCCAAATCTCCAGGTTCAAGGGCATCTTCCTACATCGAAAACATGCATGAGACACCCAGAAGATGATACACCGTGTGATGGGGAAAGGTTTCTAAAACGCACCTCATTTCTCATCTCCTTGTGCTCGGGTTCGCCATTCCAGCCACTTTACTAGCAATCTCCCTACTTGGAGCATCAGCACCTTTAACCTCCTGTTCCGTACAGGTTGCTATTTGTCCTGAGGATGAATGGGAAGACGGGGAACCAATGAGAGACTAGCTCTTGGTGTTGGGACAGGCACAGGTCACTCTATTTTCCCATCAGGAAGAAGAATTAACCACAGGCTCAGCCTGCCCCCCGGAACCAGAACAGGGCCTGAAGCCATCCTGCGCTTTTGCGGCCAGCTCCCGAAAAAGCGAGTTGTAAAATGGAGCTTCAGGGCACTGCAATTCACAAACCTGCACAGTTATAAATGATAACTCTCGTCCACAAATATATTGAGGGAAGGCAAAGACGAGGAATTGAAATCAAGGCAGAATTGCAGGAAACAGATTTCAGGAGGTAGATTCGAATCGCCTTTAAAGCACATGAAAAGCGGCAAAACGTTGACAATGATGCCCTTGGCCAAAAAGGGCGTATGCGTTTTTTCCTGAATATATTCAGGAAAAAACGCATACGCCCTTTTTGGCCAACCAAGCAACCTGGAAAGGCAAATCAGCGCTACAAAGAAGTCTCGCTTCCCATCGGTCAAAAGGGCCATGCTGAAAAAAGTGTCAAAACCAGAAATGCAGGACAGGCCATGGAGAAATGGGAGCCTTGCTACACTGATGGGCGGGATGTAAATTGCCAACAGCCACTCTGGAGAAGTGTACGGTGTGTCCTGAAACATCTAAAAAACACAGCTTAGAGAGCATAGGGCACTTCCACGCATGGGGGTATAAAGTGGGAAAATTAAAAATCAGCAAGACACAAGCACCCCAAAGTTTAGGGCTGCTCTGTTGACAAGGACCTCCACTTCATTCCACCTTAAATATCCCAGGAAAGCGAAAAATGGATAAAAAATTTGAGGTCCATATGTACAATGGATTATCACTCAGCCATGAAATCAATGTCATAAGGCTAGTAGCAGCATGATGAGTGGATTTAGGTCCGACGATTCTAAGTGACATAAGTCACACAGAAAATGACACTTCTCATAAGGTGTCACTTATAGAGGGAATGTAAAAACCGTTACACTTGAACTGAATTACAAAACAGAACAGAGTCACACATGCAGAAAACACACTATGGCTGCTTAACGGGAAAGGTGAGGTGGGGTGATACATAAAACAAGAGTTTCAAATTAGCTCAGATACCGTTCCATAAACCCAATATGTAACAGACAAGACCTACTCCTTGCTCAGAGAACTGGACTCAACACGCCCGATTCACCGCACAAGAATATATCTGACTA
Organism: Balaenoptera physalus; assembly: GCF_965194825.1. NCBI lineage: Eukaryota > Metazoa > Chordata > Mammalia > Artiodactyla > Balaenopteridae > Balaenoptera > Balaenoptera physalus. The sequence continues at coordinate 23,430 of NW_028125869.1, forward strand.
GTAATAATCTTAAAACCTATGTATTGATATCTCTCTGTTAGTGTGTCAAGTGGGTGTAAAGCAGCATAAACACAGCCGTGAAAAGCAGCTAAACCCCATTATAAAAATAAATTACTTTTCAAAACCCATGAAACAAAGACAGTGAAAGAGAGAGAAATTCTTACACAATTCGTTCAGGGTCTGTGATGCAACCTGGATTGACCATATCTAGACCCACAGCTGGATGAGACATAAGGGTGGACACTCTTGGGGCTGAGAGGTTTGGTGAGGTTGGGTGAGCAAACGCAGACCCTTTAATGTAATACTGCGTGCTACCCATCGCATGGGTCCCAAATCTCCAGGTTCAAGGGCATCTTCCTACATCGAAAACATGCATGAGACACCCAGAAGATGATACACCGTGTGATGGGGAAAGGTTTCTAAAACGCACCTCATTTCTCATCTCCTTGTGCTCGGGTTCGCCATTCCAGCCACTTTACTAGCAATCTCCCTACTTGGAGCATCAGCACCTTTAACCTCCTGTTCCGTACAGGTTGCTATTTGTCCTGAGGATGAATGGGAAGACGGGGAACCAATGAGAGACTAGCTCTTGGTGTTGGGACAGGCACAGGTCACTCTATTTTCCCATCAGGAAGAAGAATTAACCACAGGCTCAGCCTGCCCCCCGGAACCAGAACAGGGCCTGAAGCCATCCTGCGCTTTTGCGGCCAGCTCCCGAAAAAGCGAGTTGTAAAATGGAGCTTCAGGGCACTGCAATTCACAAACCTGCACAGTTATAAATGATAACTCTCGTCCACAAATATATTGAGGGAAGGCAAAGACGAGGAATTGAAATCAAGGCAGAATTGCAGGAAACAGATTTCAGGAGGTAGATTCGAATCGCCTTTAAAGCACATGAAAAGCGGCAAAACGTTGACAATGATGCCCTTGGCCAAAAAGGGCGTATGCGTTTTTTCCTGAATATATTCAGGAAAAAACGCATACGCCCTTTTTGGCCAACCAAGCAACCTGTAAAGGCAAATCAGCGCTACAAAGAAGTCTCGCTTCCCATCGCTCAAAAGGGCCATGCTGAAAAAAGTGTCAAAACCAGAAATGCAGGACAGGCCATGGAGAAATGGGAGCCTTGCTACACTGATGGGCGGGATGTAAATTGCCAACAGCCACTCTGGAGAAGTGTACGGTGTGTCCTGAAACATCTAAAAAACACAGCTTAGAGAGCATAGGGCACTTCCACGCATGGGGGTATAAAGTGGGAAAATTAAAAATCAGCAAGACACAAGCACCCCAAAGTTTAGGGCTGCTCTGTTGACAAGGACCTCCACTTCATTCCACCTTAAATATCCCAGGAAAGCGAAAAATGGATAAAAAATTTCAGGTCCATATGTACAATGGATTATCACTCAGCCATGAAATCAATGTCATAAGGCTAGTAGCAGCATGATGAGTGGATTTAGGTCCGACGATTCTAAGTGACATAAGTCACACAGAAAAGGACACTTCTCATAAGGTGTCACTTATAGAGGGAATGTAAAAACCGTTACACTTGAACTGAATTACAAAACAGAACAGAGTCACACATGCAGAAAACACACTATGGCTGCTTAACGGGAAAGGTGAGGTGGGGTGATACATAAAACAAGAGTTTCAAATTAGCTCAGATACCGTTCCATAAACCCAATATGTAACAGACAAGACCTACTCCTTGCTCAGAGAACTGGACTCAACACGCCCGATTCACCGCACAAGAATATATCTGACTAGTAATAATCTTAAAACCTATGTATTGATATCTCTCTGTTAGTGTGTCAAGTGGGTGTAAAGCAGCATAAACACAGCCGTGAAAAGCAGCTAAACCCCATTATAAAAATAAATTACTTTTCAAAACCCATGAAACAAAGACAGTGAAAGAGAGAGAAATTCTTACACAATTCGTTCAGGGTCTGTGATGCAACCTGGATTGACCATATCTAGACCCACAGCTGGATGAGACATAAGGGTGGACACTCTTGGGGCTGAGAGGTTTGGTGAGGTTGGGTGAGCAAACGCAGACCCTTTAAAGTAATACTGCGTGCTACCCATCGCATGGGTCCCAAATCTCCAGGTTCAAGGGCATCTTCCTACATCGAAAACATGCATGAGACACCCAGAAGATGGTACACCGTGTGATGGGGAAAGGTTTCTAAAACGCACATCATTTCTCATCTCCTTGTGCTCGGGTTCGCCATTCCAGCCACTTTACTAGCAATCTCCCTACTTGGAGCATCAGCACCTTTAACCTCCTGTTCCGTACAGGTTGCTATTTGTCCTGAGGATGAATGGGAAGACGGGGAACCAATGAGAGACTAGCTCTTGGTGTTGGGACAGGCACAGGTCACTCTATTTTCCCATCAGGAAGAAGAATTAACCACAGGCTCAGCCTGCCCCCCGGAACCAGAACAGGGCCTGAAGCCATCCTGCGCTTTTGCGGCCAGCTCCCGAAAAAGCGAGTTGTAAAATGGAGCTTCAGGGCACTGCAATTAACATACCTGCACAGTTATAAATGATAACTCTCGTCCACAAATATATTGAGGGAAGGCAAAGACGAGGAATTGAAATCAAGGCAGAATTGCAGGAAACAGATTTCAGGAGGTAGATTCGAATCGCCTTTAAAGCACATGAAAAGCGGCAAAACGTTGACAATGATGCCCTTGGCCAAAAAGGGTGTATGCGTTTTTTCCTGAATATATTCAGGAAAAAACGCATACGCCCTTTTTGGCCAACCAAGCAACCTGGAAAGGCAAATCAGCGCTACAAAGAAGTCTCGCTTCCCATCGGTCAAAACGGCCATGCTGAAAAAAGTGTCAAAAACAGAAATGCAGGACAGGCCATGGAGAAATGGGAGCCTTGCTACACTGATGGGCGGGATGTAAATTGCCAACAGCCACTCTGGAGAAGTGTACGGTGTGTCCTGAAACATCTAAAAAACACAGCTTAGAGAGCATAGGGCACTTCCACGCATGGGGGTATAAAGTGGGAAAATTAAAAATCAGCAAGACACAAGCACCCCAAAGTTTAGGGCTGCTCTGTTGACAAGGACCTCCACTTCATTCCACCTTAAATATCCCAGGAAAGCGAAAAATGGATAAAAAATTTCAGGTCCATATGTACAATGGATTATCACTCAGCCATGAAATCAATGTCATAAGGCTAGTAGCAGCATGATGAGTGGATTTAGGTCCGACGATTCTAAGTGACATAAGTCACACAGAAAAGGACACTTCTCATAAGGTGTCACTTATAGAGGGAATGTAAAAACCGTTACACTTGAACTGAATTACAAAACAGAACAGAGTCACACATGCAGAAAACACACTATGGCTGCTTAACGGGAAAGGTGAGGTGGGGTGATACATAAAACAAGAGTTTCAAATTAGCTCAGATACCGTTCCATAAACCCAATATGTAACAGACAAGACCTACTCCTTGCTCAGAGAACTGGACTCAACACGCCCGATTCACCGCACAAGAATATATCTGACTAGTAATAATCTTAAAACCTATGTATTGATATCTCTCTGTTAGTGTGTCAAGTGGGTGTAAAGCAGCATAAACACAGCCGTGAAAAGCAGCTAAACCCCATTATAAAAATAAATTACTTTTCAAAACCCATGAAACAAAGACAGTGAAAGAGAGAGAAATTCTTACACAATTCGTTCAGGGTCTGTGATGCAACCTGGATTGACCATATCTAGACCCACAGCTGGATGAGACATAAGGGTGGACACTCTTGGGGCTGAGAGGTTTGGTGAGGTTGGGTGAGCAAACGCAGACCCTTTAATGTAATACTGCGTGCTACCCATCGCATGGGTCCCAAATCTCCAGGTTCAAGGGCATCTTCCTACATCGAAAACATGCATGAGACACCCAGAAGATGATACACCGTGTGATGGGGAAAGGTTTCTAAAACGCACCTCATTTCTCATCTCCTTGTGCTCGGGTTCGCCATTCCAGCCACTTTACTAGCAATCTCCCTACTTGGAGCATCAGCACCTTTAACCTCCTGTTCCGTACAGGTTGCTATTTGTCCTGAGGATGAATGGGAAGACGGGGAACCAATGAGAGACTAGCTCTTGGTGTTGGGACAGGCACAGGTCACTCTATTTTCCCATCAGGAAGAAGAATTAACCACAGGCTCAGCCTGCCCCCCGGAACCAGAACAGGGCCTGAAGCCATCCTGCGCTTTTGCGGCCAGCTCCCGAAAAAGCGAGTTGTAAAATGGAGCTTCAGGGCACTGCAATTCACAAACCTGCACAGTTATAAATGATAACTCTCGTCCACAAATATATTGAGGGAAGGCAAAGACGAGGAATTGAAATCAAGGCAGAATTGCAGGAAACAGATTTCAGGAGGTAGATTCGAATCGCCTTTAAAGCACATGAAAAGCGGCAAAACGTTGACAATGATGCCCTTGGCCAAAAAGGGCGTATGCGTTTTTTCCTGAATATATTCAGGAAAAAACGCATACGCCCTTTTTGGCCAACCAAGCAACCTGGAAAGGCAAATCAGCGCTACAAAGAAGTCTCGCTTCCCATCGCTCAAAAGGGCCATGCTGAAAAAAGTGTCAAAACCAGAAATGCAGGACAGGCCATGGAGAAATGGGAGCCTTGCTACACTGATGGGCGGGATGTAAATTGCCAACAGCCACTCTGGAGAAGTGTACGGTGTGTCCTGAAACATCTAAAAAACACAGCTTAGAGAGCATAGGGCACTTCCACGCATGGGGGTATAAAGTGGGAAAATTAAAAATCAGCAAGACACAAGCACCCCAAAGTTTAGGGCTGCTCTGTTGACAAGGACCTCCACTTCATTCCACCTTAAATATCCCAGGAAAGCGAAAAATGGATAAAAAATTTCAGGTCCATATGTACAATGGATTATCACTCAGCCATGAAATCAATGTCATAAGGCTAGTAGCAGCATGATGAGTGGATTTAGGTCCGACGATTCTAAGTGACATAAGTCACACAGAAAAGGACACTTCTCATAAGGTGTCACTTATAGAGGGAATGTAAAAACCGTTACACTTGAACTGAATTACAAAACAGAACAGAGTCACACATGCAGAAAACACACTATGGCTGCTTAACGGGAAAGGTGAGGTGGGGTGATACATAAAACAAGAGTTTCAAATTAGCTCAGATACCGTTCCATAAACCCAATATGTAACAGACAAGACCTACTCCTTGCTCAGAGAACTGGACTCAACACGCCCGATTCACCGCACAAGAATATATCTGACTAGTAATAATCTTAAAACCTATGTATTGATATCTCTCTGTTAGTGTGTCAAGTGGGTGTAAAGCAGCATAAACACAGCCGTGAAAAGCAGCTAAACCCCATTATAAAAATAAATTACTTTTCAAAACCCATGAAACAAAGACAGTGAAAGAGAGAGAAATTCTTACACAATTCGTTCAGGGTCTGTGATGCAACCTGGATTGACCATATCTAGACCCACAGCTGGATGAGACATAAGGGTGGACACTCTTGGGGCTGAGAGGTTTGGTGAGGTTGGGTGAGCAAACGCAGACCCTTTAAAGTAATACTGCGTGCTACCCATCGCATGGGTCCCAAATCTCCAGGTTCAAGGGCATCTTCCTACATCGAAAACATGCATGAGACACCCAGAAGATGGTACACCGTGTGATGGGGAAAGGTTTCTAAAACGCACATCATTTCTCATCTCCTTGTGCTCGGGTTCGCCATTCCAGCCACTTTACTAGCAATCTCCCTACTTGGAGCATCAGCACCTTTAACCTCCTGTTCCGTACAGGTTGCTATTTGTCCTGAGGATGAATGGGAAGACGGGGAACCAATGAGAGACTAGCTCTTGGTGTTGGGACAGGCACAGGTCACTCTATTTTCCCATCAGGAAGAAGAATTAACCACAGGCTCAGCCTGCCCCCCGGAACCAGAACAGGGCCTGAAGCCATCCTGCGCTTTTGCGGCCAGCTCCCGAAAAAGCGAGTTGTAAAATGGAGCTTCAGGGCACTGCAATTAACATACCTGCACAGTTATAAATGATAACTCTCGTCCACAAATATATTGAGGGAAGGCAAAGACGAGGAATTGAAATCAAGGCAGAATTGCAGGAAACAGATTTCAGGAGGTAGATTCGAATCGCCTTTAAAGCACATGAAAAGCGGCAAAACGTTGACAATGATGCCCTTGGCCAAAAAGGGTGTATGCGTTTTTTCCTGAATATATTCAGGAAAAAACGCATACGCCCTTTTTGGCCAACCAAGCAACCTGGAAAGGCAAATCAGCGCTACAAAGAAGTCTCGCTTCCCATCGGTCAAAACGGCCATGCTGAAAAAAGTGTCAAAAACAGAAATGCAGGACAGGCCATGGAGAAATGGGAGCCTTGCTACACTGATGGGCGGGATGTAAATTGCCAACAGCCACTCTGGAGAAGTGTACGGTGTGTCCTGAAACATCTAAAAAACACAGCTTAGAGAGCATAGGGCACTTCCACGCATGGGGGTATAAAGTGGGAAAATTAAAAATCAGCAAGACACAAGCACCCCAAAGTTTAGGGCTGCTCTGTTGACAAGGACCTCCACTTCATTCCACCTTAAATATCCCAGGAAAGCGAAAAATGGATAAAAAATTTCAGGTCCATATGTACAATGGATTATCACTCAGCCATGAAATCAATGTCATAAGGCTAGTAGCAGCATGATGAGTGGATTTAGGTCCGACGATTCTAAGTGACATAAGTCACACAGAAAAGGACACTTCTCATAAGGTGTCACTTATAGAGGGAATGTAAAAACCGTTACACTTGAACTGAATTACAAAACAGAACAGAGTCACACATGCAGAAAACACACTATGGCTGCTTAACGGGAAAGGTGAGGTGGGGTGATACATAAAACAAGAGTTTCAAATTAGCTCAGATACCGTTCCATAAACCCAATATGTAACAGACAAGACCTACTCCTTGCTCAGAGAACTGGACTCAACACGCCCGATTCACCGCACAAGAATATATCTGACTAGTAATAATCTTAAAACCTATGTATTGATATCTCTCTGTTAGTGTGTCAAGTGGGTGTAAAGCAGCATAAACACAGCCGTGAAAAGCAGCTAAACCCCATTATAAAAATAAATTACTTTTCAAAACCCATGAAACAAAGACAGTGAAAGAGAGAGAAATTCTTACACAATTCGTTCAGGGTCTGTGATGCAACCTGGATTGACCATATCTAGACCCACAGCTGGATGAGACATAAGGGTGGACACTCTTGGGGCTGAGAGGTTTGGTGAGGTTGGGTGAGCAAACGCAGACCCTTTAAAGTAATACTGCGTGCTACCCATCGCATGGGTCCCAAATCTCCAGGTTCAAGGGCATCTTCCTACATCGAAAACATGCATGAGACACCCAGAAGATGGTACACCGTGTGATGGGGAAAGGTTTCTAAAACGCACCTCATTTCTCATCTCCTTGTGCTCGGGTTCGCCATTCCAGCCACTTTACTAGCAATCTCCCTACTTGGAGCATCAGCACCTTTAACCTCCTGTTCCGTACAGGTTGCTATTTGTCCTGAGGATGAACGGGAAGACGGGGAACCAATGAGAGACTAGCTCTTGGTGTTGGGACAGGCACAGGTCACTCTATTTTCCCATCAGGAAGAAGAATTAACCACAGGCTCAGCCTGCTCCCCGGAACCAGAACAGGGCCTGAAGCCATCCTGCGCTTTTGCGGCCAGCTCCCGAAAAAGCGAGTTGTAAAATGGAGCTTCAGGGCACTGCAATTCACAAACCTGCACAGTTATAAATGATAACTCTCGTCCACAAATATATTGAGGGAAGGCAAAGACGAGGAATTGAAATCAAGGCAGAATTGCAGGAAACAGATTTCAGGAGGTAGATTCGAATCGCCTTTAAAGCACATGAAAAGCGGCAAAACGTTGACAATGATGCCCTTGGCCAAAAAGGGCGTATGCGTTTTTTCCTGAATATATTCAGGAAAAAACGCATACGCCCTTTTTGGCCAACCAAGCAACCTGGAAAGGCAAATCAGCGCTACAAAGAAGTCTCGCTTCCCATCGGTCAAAAGGGCCATGCTGAAAAAAGTGTCAAAACCAGAAATGCAGGACAGGCCATGGAGAAATGGGAGCCTTGCTACACTGATGGGCGGGATGTAAATTGCCAACAGCCACTCTGGAGAAGTGTACGGTGTGTCCTGAAACATCTAAAAAACACAGCTTAGAGAGCATAGGGCACTTCCACGCATGGGGGTATAAAGTGGGAAAATTAAAAATCAGCAAGACACAAGCACCCCAAAGTTTAGGGCTGCTCTGTTGACAAGGACCTCCACTTCATTCCACCTTAAATATCCCAGGAAAGCGAAAAATGGATAAAAAATTTGAGGTCCATATGTACAATGGATTATCACTCAGCCATGAAATCAATGTCATAAGGCTAGTAGCAGCATGATGAGTGGATTTAGGTCCGACGATTCTAAGTGACATAAGTCACACAGAAAAGGACACTTCTCATAAGGTGTCACTTATAGAGGGAATGTAAAAACCGTTACACTTGAACTGAATTACAAAACAGAACAGAGTCACACATGCAGAAAACACACTATGGCTGCTTAACGGGAAAGGTGAGGTGGGGTGATACATAAAACAAGAGTTTCAAATTAGCTCAGATACCGTTCCATAAACCCAATATGTAACAGACAAGACCTACTCCTTGCTCAGAGAACTGGACTCAACACGCCCGATTCACCGCACAAGAATATATCTGACTAGTAATAATCTTAAAACCTATGTATTGATATCTCTCTGTTAGTGTGTCAAGTGGGTGTAAAGCGGCATAAACACAGCCGTGAAAAGCAGCTAAACCCCATTATAAAAATAAATTACTTTTCAAAACCCATGAAACAAAGACAGTGAAAGAGAGAGAAATTCTTACACAATTCGTTCAGGGTCTGTGATGCAACCTGGATTGACCATATCTAGACCCACAGCTGGATGAGACATAAGGGTGGACACTCTTGGGGCTGAGAGGTTTGGTGAGGTTGGGTGAGCAAACGCAGACCCTTTAAAGTAATACTGCGTGCTACCCATCGCATGGGTCCCAAATCTCCAGGTTCAAGGGCATCTTCCTACATCGAAAACATGCATGAGAAACCCAGAAGATGGTACACCGTGTGATGGGGAAAGGTTTCTAAAACGCACCTCATTTCTCATCTCCTTGTGCTCGGGTTCGCCATTCCAGCCACTTTACTAGCAATCTCCCTACTTGGAGCATCAGCACCTTTAACCTCCTGTTCCGTACAGGTTGCTATTTGTCCTGAGGATGAACGGGAAGACGGGGAACCAATGAGAGACTAGCTCTTGGTGTTGGCACAGGCACAGGTCACTCTATTTTCCCATCAGGAAGAAGAATTAACCACAGGCTCAGCCTGCCCCCCGGAACCAGAACAGGGCCTGAAGCCATCCTGCGCTTTTGCGGCCAGCTCCCGAAAAAGCGAGTTGTAAAATGGAGCTTCAGGGCACTGCAATTCACAAACCTGCACAGTTATAAATGATAACTCTCGTCCACAAATATATTGAGGGAAGGCAAAGACGAGGAATTGAAATCAAGGCAGAATTGCAGGAAACAGATTTCAGGAGGTAGATTCGAATCGCCTTGAAAGCACATGAAAAGCGGCAAAACGTTGACAATGATGCCCTTGGCCAAAAAGGGCGTATGCGTTTTTTCCTGAATATATTCAGGAAAAAACGCATACGCCCTTTTTGGCCAACCAAGCAACCTGGAAAGGCAAATCAGCGCTACAAAGAAGTCTCGCTTCCCATCGGTCAAAAGGGCCATGCTGAAAAAAGTGTCAAAACCAGAAATGCAGGACAGGCCATGGAGAAATGGGAGCCTTGCTACACTGATGGGCGGGATGTAAATTGCCAACAGCCACTCTGGAGAAGTGTACGGTGTGTCCTGAAACATCTAAAAAACACAGCTTAGAGAGCATAGGGCACTTCCACGCATGGGGGTATAAAGTGGGAAAATTAAAAATCAGCAAGACACAAGCACCCCAAAGTTTAGGGCTGCTCTGTTGACAAGGACCTCCACTTCATTCCACCTTAAATATCCCAGGAAAGCGAAAAATGGATAAAAAATTTGAGGTCCATATGTACAATGGATTATCACTCAGCCATGAAATCAATGTCCTAAGGCTAGTAGCAGCATGATGAGTGGATTTAGGTCCGACGATTCTAAGTGACATAAGTCACACAGAAAAGGACACTTCTCATAAGGTGTCACTTATAGAGGGAATGTAAAAACCGTTACACTTGAACTGAATTACAAAACAGAACAGAGTCACACATGCAGAAAACACACTATGGCTGCTTAACGGGAAAGGTGAGGTGGGGTGATACATAAAACAAGAGTTTCAAATTAGCTCAGATACCGTTCCATAAACCCAATATGTAACAGACAAGACCTACTCCTTGCTCAGAGAACTGGACTCAACACGCCCGATTCACCGCACAAGAATATATCTGACTAGTAATAATCTTAAAACCTATGTATTGATATCTCTCTGTTAGTGTGTCAAGTGGGTGTAAAGCGGCATAAACACAGCCGTGAAAAGCAGCTAAACCCCATTATAAAAATAAATTACTTTTCAAAACCCATGAAACAAAGACAGTGAAAGAGAGAGAAATTCTTACACAATTCGTTCAGGGTCTGTGATGCAACCTGGATTGACCATATCTAGACCCACAGCTGGATGAGACATAAGGGTGGACACTCTTGGGGCTGAGAGGTTTGGTGAGGTTGGGTGAGCAAACGCAGACCCTTTAAAGTAATACTGCGTGCTACCCATCGCATGGGTCCCAAATCTCCAGGTTCAAGGGCATCTTCCTACATCGAAAACATGCATGAGACACCCAGAAGATGGTACACCGTGTGATGGGGAAAGGTTTCTAAAACGCACCTCATTTCTCATCTCCTTGTGCTCGGGTTCGCCATTCCAGCCACTTTACTAGCAATCTCCCTACTTGGAGCATCAGCACCTTTAACCTCCTGTTCCGTACAGGTTGCTATTTGTCCTGAGGATGAACGGGAAGACGGGGAACCAATGAGAGACTAGCTCTTGGTGTTGGCACAGGCACAGGTCACTCTATTTTCCCATCAGGAAGAAGAATTAACCACAGGCTCAGCCTGCCCACCGGAACCAGAACAGGGCCTGAAGCCATCCTGCGCTTTTGCGGCCAGCTCCCGAAAAAGCGAGTTGTAAAATGGAGCTTCAGGGCACTGCAATTCACAAACCTGCCCAGTTATAAATGATAACTCTCGTCCACAAATATATTGAGGGAAGGCAAAGACGAGGAATTGAAATCAAGGCAGAATTGCAGGAAACAGATTTCAGGAGGTAGATTCGAATCGCCTTTAAAGCACATGAAAAGCGGCAAAACGTTGACAATGATGCCCTTGGCCAAAAAGGGCGTATGCGTTTTTTCCTGAATATATTCAGGAAAAAACGCATACGCCCTTTTTGGCCAACCAAGCAACCTGGAAAGGCAAATCAGCGCTACAAAGAAGTCTCGCTTTCCATCGGTCAAAAGGGCCATGCTGAAAAAAGTGTCAAAACCAGAAATGCAGGACAGGCCATGGAGAAATGGGAGCCGTGCTACACTGATGGGCGGGATGTAAATTGCCAACAGCCACTCTGGAGAAGTGTACGGTGTGTCCTGAAACATCTAAAAAACACAGCTTAGAGAGCATAGGGCACTTCCACGCATGGGGGTATAAAGTGGGAAAATTAAAAATCAGCAAGACACAAGCACCCCAAAGTTTAGGGCTGCTCTGTTGACAAGGACCTCCACTTCATTCCACCTTAAATATCCCAGGAAAGCGAAAAATGGATAAAAAATTTGAGGTCCATATGTCCAATGGATTATCACTCAGCCATGAAATCAATGTCATAAGGCTAGTAGCAGCATGATGAGTGGATTTAGGTCCGACGATTCTAAGTGACATAAGTCACACAGAAAAGGACACTTCTCATAAGGTGTCACTTATAGAGGGAATGTAAAAACCGTTACACTTGAACTGAATTACAAAACAGAACAGAGTCACACATGCAGAAAACACACTATGGCTGCTTAACGGGAAAGGTGAGGTGGGGTGATACATAAAACAAGAGTTTCAAATTAGCTCAGATACCGTTCCATAAACCCAATATGTAACAGACAAGACCTACTCCTTGCTCAGAGAACTGGACTCAACACGCCCGATTCACCGCACAAGAATATATCTGACTAGTAATAATCTTAAAACCTATGTATTGATATCTCTCTGTTAGTGTGTCAAGTGGGTGTAAAGCAGCATAAACACAGCCGTGAAAAGCAGCTAAACCCCATTATAAAAATAAATTACTTTTCAAAACCCATGAAACAAAGACAGTGAAAGAGAGAGAAATTCTTACACAATTCGTTCAGGGTCTGTGATGCAACCTGGATTGACCATATCTAGACCCACAGCTGGATGAGACATAAGGGTGGACACTCTTGGGGCTGAGAGGTTTGGTGAGGTTGGGTGAGCAAACGCAGACCCTTTAAAGTAATACTGCGTGCTACCCATCGCATGGGTCCCAAATCTCCAGGTTCAAGGGCATCTTCCTACATCGAAAACATGCATGAGACACCCAGAAGATGGTACACCGTGTGATGGGGAAAGGTTTCTAAAACGCACCTCATTTCTCATCTCCTTGTGCTCGGGTTCGCCATTCCAGCCACTTTACTAGCAATCTCCCTACTTGGAGCATCAGCACCTTTAACCTCCTGTTCCGTACAGGTTGCTATTTGTCCTGAGGATGAACGGGAAGACGGGGAACCAATGAGAGACTAGCTCTTGGTGTTGGGACAGGCACAGGTCACTCTATTTTCAAATCAGGAAGAAGAATTAACCACAGGCTCAGCCTGCCCCCCGGAACCAGAACAGGGCCTGAAGCCATCCTGCGCTTTTGTGGCCAGCTCCCGAAAAAGCGAGTTGTAAAATGGAGCTTCAGGGCACTGCAATTCACAAACCTGCACAGTTATAAATGATAACTCTCGTCCACAAATATATTGAGGGAAGGCAAAGACGAGGAATTGAAATCAAGGCAGAATTGCAGGAAACAGATTTCAGGAGGTAGATTCGAATCGCCTTTAAAGCACATGAAAAGCGGCAAAACGTTGACAATGATGCCCTTGGCCAAAAAGGGCGTATGCGTTTTTTCCTGAATATATTCAGGAAAAAACGCATACGCCCTTTTTGGCCAACCAAGCAACCTGGAAAGGCAAATCAGCGCTACAAAGAAGTCTCGCTTTCCATCGGTCAAAAGGGCCATGCTGAAAAAAGTGTCAAAACCAGAAATGCAGGACAGGCCATGGAGAAATGGGAGCCTTGCTACACTGATGGGCGGGATGTAAATTGCCAACAGCCACTCTGGAGAAGTGTACGGTGTGTCCTGAAACATCTAAAAAACACAGCTTAGAGAGCATAGGGCACTTCCACGCATGGGGGTATAAAGTGGGAAAATTAAAAATCAGCAAGACACAAGCACCCCAAAGTTTAGGGCTGCTCTGTTGACAAGGACCTCCACTTCATTCCACCTTAAATATCCCAGGAAAGCGAAAAATGGATAAAAAATTTGAGGTCCATATGTACAATGGATTATCACTCAGCCATGAAATCAATGTCATAAGGCTAGTAGCAGCATGATGAGTGGATTTAGGTCCGACGATTCTAAGTGACATAAGTCACACAGAAAAGGACACTTCTCATAAGGTGTCACTTATAGAGGGAATGTAAAAACCGTTACACTTGAACTGAATTACAAAACAGAACAGAGTCACACATGCAGAAAACACACTATGGCTGCTTAACGGGAAAGGTGAGGTGGGGTGATACATAAAACAAGAGTTTCAAATTAGCTCAGATACCGTTCCATAAACCCAATATGTAACAGACAAGACCTACTCCTTGCTCAGAGAACTGGACTCAACACGCCCGATTCACCGCACAAGAATATATCTGACTAGTAATAATCTTAAAACCTATGTATTGATATCTCTCTGTTAGTGTGTCAAGTGGGTGTAAAGCGGCATAAACACAGCCGTGAAAAGCAGCTAAACCCCATTATAAAAATAAATTACTTTTCAAAACCCATGAAACAAAGACAGTGAAAGAGAGAGAAATTCTTACACAATTCGTTCAGGGTCTGTGATGCAACCTGGATTGACCATATCTAGACCCACAGCTGGATGAGACATAAGGGTGGACACTCTTGGGGCTGAGAGGTTTGGTGAGGTTGGGTGAGCAAACGCAGACCCTTTAAAGTAATACTGCGTGCTACCCATCGCATGGGTCCCAAATCTCCAGGTTCAAGGGCATCTTCCTACATCGAAAACATGCATGAGAAACCCAGAAGATGGTACACCGTGTGATGGGGAAAGGTTTCTAAAACGCACCTCATTTCTCATCTCCTTGTGCTCGGGTTCGCCATTCCAGCCACTTTACTAGCAATCTCCCTACTTGGAGCATCAGCACCTTTAACCTCCTGTTCCGTACAGGTTGCTATTTGTCCTGAGGATGAACGGGAAGACGGGGAACCAATGAGAGACTAGCTCTTGGTGTTGGCACAGGCACAGGTCACTCTATTTTCCCATCAGGAAGAAGAATTAACCACAGGCTCAGCCTGCCCCCCGGAACCAGAACAGGGCCTGAAGCCATCCTGCGCTTTTGCGGCCAGCTCCCGAAAAAGCGAGTTGTAAAATGGAGCTTCAGGGCACTGCAATTCACAAACCTGCACAGTTATAAATGATAACTCTCGTCCACAAATATATTGAGGGAAGGCAAAGACGAGGAATTGAAATCAAGGCAGAATTGCAGGAAACAGATTTCAGGAGGTAGATTCGAATCGCCTTGAAAGCACATGAAAAGCGGCAAAACGTTGACAATGATGCCCTTGGCCAAAAAGGGCGTATGCGTTTTTTCCTGAATATATTCAGGAAAAAACGCATACGCCCTTTTTGGCCAACCAAGCAACCTGGAAAGGCAAATCAGCGCTACAAAGAAGTCTCGCTTCCCATCGGTCAAAAGGGCCATGCTGAAAAAAGTGTCAAAACCAGAAATGCAGGACAGGCCATGGAGAAATGGGAGCCTTGCTACACTGATGGGCGGGATGTAAATTGCCAACAGCCACTCTGGAGAAGTGTACGGTGTGTCCTGAAACATCTAAAAAACACAGCTTAGAGAGCATAGGGCACTTCCACGCATGGGGGTATAAAGTGGGAAAATTAAAAATCAGCAAGACACAAGCACCCCAAAGTTTAGGGCTGCTCTGTTGACAAGGACCTCCACTTCATTCCACCTTAAATATCCCAGGAAAGCGAAAAATGGATAAAAAATTTGAGGTCCATATGTACAATGGATTATCACTCAGCCATGAAATCAATGTCATAAGGCTAGTAGCAGCATGATGAGTGGATTTAGGTCCGACGATTCTAAGTGACATAAGTCACACAGAAAAGGACACTTCTCATAAGGTGTCACTTATAGAGGGAATGTAAAAACCGTTACACTTGAACTGAATTACAAAACAGAACAGAGTCACACATGCAGAAAACACACTATGGCTGCTTAACGGGAAAGGTGAGGTGGGGTGATACATAAAACAAGAGTTTCAAATTAGCTCAGATACCGTTCCATAAACCCAATATGTAACAGACAAGACCTACTCCTTGCTCAGAGAACTGGACTCAACACGCCCGATTCACCGCACAAGAATATATCTGACTAGTAATAATCTTAAAACCTATGTATTGATATCTCTCTGTTAGTGTGTCAAGTGGGTGTAAAGCAGCATAAACACAGCCGTGAAAAGCAGCTACACCCCATTATAAAAATAAATTACTTTTCAAAACCCATGAAACAAAGACAGTGAAAGAGAGAGAAATTCTTACACAATTCGTTCAGGGTCTGTGATGCAACCTGGATTGACCATATCTAGACCCACAGCTGGATGAGACATAAGGGTGGACACTCTTGGGGCTGAGAGGTTTGGTGAGGTTGGGTGAGCAAACGCAGACCCTTTAAAGTAATACTGCGTGCTACCCATCGCATGGGTCCCAAATCTCCAGGTTCAAGGGCATCTTCCTACATCGAAAACATGCATGAGAAACCCAGAAGATGGTACACCGTGTGATGGGGAAAGGTTTCTAAAACGCACCTCATTTCTCATCTCCTTGTGCTCGGGTTCGCCATTCCAGCCCCTTTACTAGCAATCTCCCTACTTGGAGCATCAGCACCTTTAACCTCCTGTTCCGTACAGGTTGCTATTTGTCCTGAGGATGAACGGGAAGACGGGGAACCAATGAGAGACTAGCTCTTGGTGTTGGGACAGGCACAGGTCACTCTATTTTCCCATCAGGAAGAAGAATTAACCACAGGCTCAGCCTGCCCCCTGGAACCAGAACAGGGCCTGAAGCCATCCTGCGCTTTTGCGGCCAGCTCCCGAAAAAGCGAGTTGTAAAATGGAGCTTCAGGGCACTGCAATTCACAAACCTGCACAGTTATAAATGATAACTCTCGTCCACAAATATATTGAGGGAAGGCAAAGACGAGGAATTGAAATCAAGGCAGAATTGCAGGAAACAGATTTCAGGAGGTAGATTCGAATCGCCTTTAAAGCACATGAAAAGCGGCAAAACGTTGACAATGATGCCCTTGGCCAAAAAGGGCGTATGCGTTTTTTCCTGAATATATTCAGGAAAAAACGCATACGCCCTTTTTGGCCAACCAAGCAACCTGGAAAGGCAAATCAGCGCTACAAAGAAGTCTCGCTTCCCATCGGTCAAAAGGGCCATGCTGAAAAAAGTGTCAAAACCAGAAATGCAGGACAGGCCATGGAGAAATGGGAGCCTTGCTACACTGATGGGCGGGATGTAAATTGCCAACAGCCACTCTGGAGAAGTGTACGGTGTGTCCTGAAACATCTAAAAAACACAGCTTAGAGAGCATAGGGCACTTCCACGCATGGGGGTATAAAGTGGGAAAATTAAAAATCAGCAAGACACAAGCACCCCAAAGTTTAGGGCTGCTCTGTTGACAAGGACCTCCACTTCATTCCACCTTAAATATCCCAGGAAAGCGAAAAATGGATAAAAAATTTGAGGTCCATATGTACAATGGATTATCACTCAGCCATGAAATCAATGTCCTAAGGCTAGTAGCAGCATGATGAGTGGATTTAGGTCCGACGATTCTAAGTGACATAAGTCACACAGAAAAGGACACTTCTCATAAGGTGTCACTTATAGAGGGAATGTAAAAACCGTTACACTTGAACTGAATTACAAAACAGAACAGAGTCACACATGCAGAAAACACACTATGGCTGCTTAACGGGAAAGGTGAGGTGGGGTGATACATAAAACAAGAGTTTCAAATTAGCTCAGATACCGTTCCATAAACCCAATATGTAACAGACAAGACCTACTCCTTGCTCAGAGAACTGGACTCAACACGCCCGATTCACCGCACAAGAATATATCTGACTAGTAATAATCTTAAAACCTATGTATTGATATCTCTCTGTTAGTGTGTCAAGTGGGTGTAAAGCGGCATAAACACAGCCGTGAAAAGCAGCTAAACCCCATTATAAAAATAAATTACTTTTCAAAACCCATGAAACAAAGACAGTGAAAGAGAGAGAAATTCTTAAACAATTCGTTTAGGGTCTGTGATGCAACCTGGATTGACCATATCTAGACCCACAGCTGGATGAGACATAAGGGTGGACACTCTTGGGGCTGAGAGGTTTGGTGAGGTTGGGTGAGCAAACGCAGACCCTTTAAAGTAATACTGCGTGCTACCCATCGCATGGGTCCCAAATCTCCAGGTTCAAGGGCATCTTCCTACATCGAAAACATGCATGAGACACCCAGAAGATGGTACACCGTGTGATGGGGAAAGGTTTCTAAAACGCACCTCATTTCTCATCTCCTTGTGCTCGGGTTCGCCATTCCAGCCACTTTACTAGCAATCTCCCTACTTGGAGCATCAGCACCTTTAACCTCCTGTTCCGTACAGGTTGCTATTTGTCCTGAGGATGAACGGGAAGACGGGGAACCAATGAGAGACTAGCTCTTGGTGTTGGGACAGGCACAGGTCACTCTATTTTCCCATCAGGAAGAAGAATTAACCACAGGCTCAGCCTGCCCACCGGAACCAGAACAGGGCCTGAAGCCATCCTGCGCTTTTGCGGCCAGCTCCCGAAAAAGCGAGTTGTAAAATGGAGCTTCAGGGCACTGCAATTCACAAACCTGCACAGTTATAAATGATAACTCTCGTCCACAAATATATTGAGGGAAGGCAAAGACGAGGAATTGAAATCAAGGCAGAATTGCAGGAAACAGATTTCAGGAGGTAGATTCGAATCGCCTTTAAAGCACATGAAAAGCGGCAAAACGTTGACAATGATGCCCTTGGCCAAAAAGGGCGTATGCGTTTTTTCCTGAATATATTCAGGAAAAAACGCATACGCCCTTTTTGGCCAACCAAGCAACCTGGAAAGGCAAATCAGCGCTACAAAGAAGTCTCGCTTTCCATCGGTCAAAAGGGCCATGCTGAAAAAAGTGTCAAAACCAGAAATGCAGGACAGGCCATGGAGAAATGGGAGCCTTGCTACACTGATGGGCGGGATGTAAATTGCCAACAGCCACTCTGGAGAAGTGTACGGTGTGTCCTGAAACATCTAAAAAACACAGCTTAGAGAGCATAGGGCACTTCCACGCATGGGGGTATAAAGTGGGAAAATTAAAAATCAGCAAGACACAAGCACCCCAAAGTTTAGGGCTGCTCTGTTGACAAGGACCTCCACTTCATTCCACCTTAAATATCCCAGGAAAGCGAAAAATGGATAAAAAATTTGAGGTCCATATGTACAATGGATTATCACTCAGCCATGAAATCAATGTCATAAGGCTAGTAGCAGCATGATGAGTGGATTTAGGTCCGACGATTCTAAGTGACATAAGTCACACAGAAAAGGACACTTCTCATAAGGTGTCACTTATAGAGGGAATGTAAAAACCGTTACACTTGAACTGAATTACAAAACAGAACAGAGTCACACATGCAGAAAACACACTATGGCTGCTTAACGGGAAAGGTGAGGTGGGGTGATACATAAAACAAGAGTTTCAAATTAGCTCAGATACCGTTCCATAAACCCAATATGTAACAGACAAGACCTACTCCTTGCTCAGAGAACTGGACTCAACACGCCCGATTCACCGCACAAGAATATATCTGACTAGTAATAATCTTAAAACCTATGTATTGATATCTCTCTGTTAGTGTGTCAAGTGGGTGTAAAGCGGCATAAACACAGCCGTGAAAAGCAGCTAAACCCCATTATAAAAATAAATTACTTTTCAAAACCCATGAAACAAAGACAGTGAAAGAGAGAGAAATTCTTACACAATTCGTTCAGGGTCTGTGATGCAACCTGGATTGACCATATCTAGACCCACAGCTGGATGAGACATAAGGGTGGACACTCTTGGGGCTGAGAGGTTTGGTGAGGTTGGGTGAGCAAACGCAGACCCTTTAAAGTAATACTGCGTGCTACCCATCGCATGGGTCCCAAATCTCCAGGTTCAAGGGCATCTTCCTACATCGAAAACATGCATGAGAAACCCAGAAGATGGTACACCGTGTGATGGGGAAAGGTTTCTAAAACGCACCTCATTTCTCATCTCCTTGTGCTCGGGTTCGCCATTCCAGCCACTTTACTAGCAATCTCCCTACTTGGAGCATCAGCACCTTTAACCTCCTGTTCCGTACAGGTTGCTATTTGTTCTGAGGATGAACGGGAAGACGGGGAACCAATGAGAGACTAGCTCTTGGTGTTGGGACAGGCACAGGCCACTCTATTTTCCCATCAGGAAGAAGAATTAACCACAGGCTCAGCCTGCCCCCCGGAACCAGAACAGGGCCTGAAGCCATCCTGCGCTTTTGCGGCCAGCTCCCGAAAAAGCGAGTTGTAAAATGGAGCTTCAGGGCACTGCAATTCACAAACCTGCACAGTTATAAATGATAACTCTCGTCCACAAATATATTGAGGGAAGGCAAAGACGAGGAATTGAAATCAAGGCAGAATTGCAGGAAACAGATTTCAGGAGGTAGATTCGAATCGCCTTGAAAGCACATGAAAAGCGGCAAAACGTTGACAATGATGCCCTTGGCCAAAAAGGGCGTATGCGTTTTTTCCTGAATATATTCAGGAAAAAACGCATACGCCCTTTTTGGCCAACCAAGCAACCTGGAAAGGCAAATCAGCGCTACAAAGAAGTCTCGCTTCCCATCGGTCAAAAGGGCCATGCTGAAAAAAGTGTCAAAACCAGAAATGCAGGACAGGCCATGGAGAAATGGGAGCCTTGCTACACTGATGGGCGGGATGTAAATTGCCAACAGCCACTCTGGAGAAGTGTACGGTGTGTCCTGAAACATCTAAAAAACACAGCTTAGAGAGCATAGGGCACTTCCACGCATGGGGGTATAAAGTGGGAAAATTAAAAATCAGCAAGACACAAGCACCCCAAAGTTTAGGGCTGCTCTGTTGACAAGGACCTCCACTTCATTCCACCTTAAATATCCCAGGAAAGCGAAAAATGGATAAAAAATTTGAGGTCCATATGTACAATGGATTATCACTCAGCCATGAAATCAATGTCATAAGGCTAGTAGCAGCATGATGAGTGGATTTAGGTCCGACGATTCTAAGTGACATAAGTCACACAGAAAAGGACACTTCTCATAAGGTGTCACTTATAGAGGGAATGTAAAAACCGTTACACTTGAACTGAATTACAAAACAGAACAGAGTCACACATGCAGAAAACACACTATGGCTGCTTAACGGGAAAGGTGAGGTGGGGTGATACATAAAACAAGAGTTTCAAATTAGCTCAGATACCGTTCCATAAACCCAATATGTAACAGACAAGACCTACTCCATGCTCAGAGAACTGGACTCAACACGCCCGATTCACCGCACAAGAATATATCTGACTAGTAATAATCTTAAAACCTATGTATTGATATCTCTCTGTTAGTGTGTCAAGTGGGTGTAAAGCAGCATAAACACAGCCGTGAAAAGCAGCTAAACCCCATTATAAAAATAAATTACTTTTCAAAACCCATGAAACAAAGACAGTGAAAGAGAGAGAAATTCTTACACAATTCGTTCAGGGTCTGTGATGCAACCTGGATTGACCATATCTAGACCCACAGCTGGATGAGACATAGGGGTGGACACTCTTGGGGCTGAGAGGTTTGGTGAGGTTGGGTGAGCAAACGCAGACCCTTTAAAGTAATACTGCGTGCTACCCATCGCATGGGTCCCAAATCTCCAGGTTCAAGGGCATCTTCCTACATCGAAAACATGCATGAGACACCCAGAAGATGGTACACCGTGTGATGGGGAAAGGTTTCTAAAACGCACCTCATTTCTCATCTCCTTGTGCTCGGGTTCGCCATTCCAGCCACTTTACTAGCAATCTCCCTACTTGGAGCATCAGCACCTTTAACCTCCTGTTCCGTACAGGTTGCTATTTGTCCTGAGGATGAACGGGAAGACGGGGAACCAATGAGAGACTAGCTCTTGGTGTTGGGACAGGCACAGGTCACTCTATTTTCAAATCAGGAAGAAGAATTAACCACAGGCTCAGCCTGCCCCCCGGAACCAGAACAGGGCCTGAAGCCATCCTGCGCTTTTGTGGCCAGCTCCCGAAAAAGCGAGTTGTAAAATGGAGCTTCAGGGCACTGCAATTCACAAACCTGCACAGTTATAAATGATAACTCTCGTCCACAAATATATTGAGGGAAGGCAAAGACGAGGAATTGAAATCAAGGCAGAATTGCAGGAAACAGATTTCAGGAGGTAGATTCGAATCGCCTTTAAAGCACATGAAAAGCGGCAAAACGTTGACAATGATGCCCTTGGCCAAAAAGGGCGTATGCGTTTTTTCCTGAATATATTCAGGAAAAAACGCATACGCCCTTTTTGGCCAACCAAGCAACCTGGAAAGGCAAATCAGCGCTACAAAGAAGTCTCGCTTTCCATCGGTCAAAAGGGCCATGCTGAAAAAAGTGTCAAAACCAGAAATGCAGGACAGGCCATGGAGAAATGGGAGCCTTGCTACACTGATGGGCGGGATGTAAATTGCCAACAGCCACTCTGGAGAAGTGTACGGTGTGTCCTGAAACATCTAAAAAACACAGCTTAGAGAGCATAGGGCACTTCCACGCATGGGGGTATAAAGTGGGAAAATTAAAAATCAGCAAGACACAAGCACCCCAAAGTTTAGGGCTGCTCTGTTGACAAGGACCTCCACTTCATTCCACCTTAAATATCCCAGGAAAGCGAAAAATGGATAAAAAATTTGAGGTCCATATGTACAATGGATTATCACTAAGCCATGAAATCAATGTCATAAGGCTAGTAGCAGCATGATGAGTGGATTTAGGTCCGACGATTCTAAGTGACATAAGTCACACAGAAAAGGACACTTCTCATAAGGTGTCACTTATAGAGGGAATGTAAAAACCGTTACACTTGAACTGAATTACAAAACAGAACAGAGTCACACATGCAGAAAACACACTATGGCTGCTTAACGGGAAAGGTGAGGTGGGGTGATACATAAAACAAGAGTTTCAAATTAGCTCAGATACCGTTCCATAAACCCAATATGTAACAGACAAGACCTACTCCTTGCTCAGAGAACTGGACTCAACACGCCCGATTCACCGCACAAGAATATATCTGACTAGTAATAATCTTAAAACCTATGTATTGATATCTCTCTGTTAGTGTGTCAAGTGGGTGTAAAGCAGCATAAACACAGCCGTGAAAAGCAGCTAAACCCCATTATAAAAATAAATTACTTTTCAAAACCCATGAAACAAAGACAGTGAAAGAGAGAGAAATTCTTACACAATTCGTTCAGGGTCTGTGATGCAACCTGGATTGACCATATCTAGACCCACAGCTGGATGAGACATAAGGGTGGACACTCTTGGGGCTGAGAGGTTTGGTGAGGTTGGGTGAGCAAACGCAGACCCTTTAAAGTAATACTGCGTGCTACCCATCGCATGGGTCCCAAATCTCCAGGTTCAAGGGCATCTTCCTACATCGAAAACATGCATGAGACACCCAGAAGATGGTACACCGTGTGATGGGGAAAGGTTTCTAAAACGCACCTCATTTCTCATCTCCTTGTGCTCGGGTTCGCCATTCCAGCCACTTTACTAGCAATCTCCCTACTTGGAGCATCAGCACCTTTAACCTCCTGTTCCGTACAGGTTGCTATTTGTCCTGAGGATGAACGGGAAGACGGGGAACCAATGAGAGACTAGCTCTTGGTGTTGGGACAGGCACAGGTCACTCTATTTTCCCATCAGGAAGAAGAATTAACCACAGGCTCAGCCTGCCCCCCGGAACCAGAACAGGGCCTGAAGCCATCCTGCGCTTTTGCGGCCAGCTCCCGAAAAAGCGAGTTGTAAAATGGAGCTTCAGGGCACTGCAATTCACAAACCTGCACAGTTATAAATGATAACTCTCGTCCACAAATATATTGAGGGAAGGCAAAGACGAGGAATTGAAATCAAGGCAGAATTGCAGGAAACAGATTTCAGGAGGTAGATTCGAATCGCCTTTAAAGCACATGAAAAGCGGCAAAACGTTGACAATGATGCCCTTGGCCAAAAAGGGCGTATGCGTTTTTTCCTGAATATATTCAGGAAAAAACGCATACGCCCTTTTTGGCCAACCAAGCAACCTGGAAAGGCAAATCAGCGCTACAAAGAAGTCTCGCTTCCCATTGGTCAAAACGGCCATGCTGAAAAAAGTGTCAAAAACAGAAATGCAGGACAGGCCATGGAGAAATGGGAGCCTTGCTACAATGATGGGCGGGATGTAAATTGCCAACAGCCACTCTGGAGAAGTGTACGGTGTGTCCTGAAACATCTAAAAAACACAGCTTAGAGAGCATAGGGCACTTCCACGCATGGGGGTATAAAGTGGGAAAATTAAAAATCAGCAAGACACAAGCACCCCAAAGTTTAGGGCTGCTCTGTTGACAAGGACCTCCACTTCATTCCACCTTAAATATCCCAGGAAAGCGAAAAATGGATAAAAAATTTGAGGTCCATATGTACAATGGATTTTCACTCAGCCATGAAATCAATGTCATAAGGCTAGTAGCAGCATGATGAGTGGATTTAGGTCCGACGATTCTAAGTGACATAAGTCACACAGAAAAGGACACTTCTCATAAGGTGTCACTTATAGAGGGAATGTAAAAACCGTTACACTTGAACTGAATTACAAAACAGAACAGAGTCACACATGCAGAAAACACACTATGGCTGCTTAACGGGAAAGGTGAGGTGGGGTGATACATAAAACAAGAGTTTCAAATTAGCTCAGATACCGTTCCATAAACCCAATATGTAACAGACAAGACCTACTCCTTGCTCAGAGAACTGGACTCAACACGCCCGATTCACCGCACAAGAATATATCTGACTAGTAATAATCTTAAAACCTATGTATTGATATCTCTCTGTTAGTGTGTCAAGTGGGTGTAAAGCAGCATAAACACAGCCGTGAAAAGCAGCTAAACCCCATTATAAAAATAAATTACTTTTCAAAACCCATGAAACAAAGACAGTGAAAGAGAGAGAAATTCTTACACAATTCGTTCAGGGTCTGTGATGCAACCTGGATTGACCATATCTAGACCCACAGCTGGATGAGACATAAGGGTGGACACTCTTGGGGCTGAGAGGTTTGGTGAGGTTGGGTGAGCAAACGCAGACCCTTTAAAGTAATACTGCGTGCTACCCATCGCATGGGTCCCAAATCTCCAGGTTCAAGGGCATCTTCCTACATCGAAAACATGCATGAGACACCCAGAAGATGGTACACCGTGTGATGGGGAAAGGTTTCTAAAACGCACCTCATTTCTCATCTCCTTGTGCTCGGGTTCGCCATTCCAGCCACTTTACTAGCAATCTCCCTACTTGGAGCATCAGCACCTTTAACCTCCTGTTCCGTACAGGTTGCTATTTGTCCTGAGGATGAACGGGAAGACGGGGAACCAATGAGAGACTAGCTCTTGGTGTTGGGACAGGCACAGGTCACTCTATTTTCAAATCAGGAAGAAGAATTAACCACAGGCTCAGCCTGCCCCCCGGAACCAGAACAGGGCCTGAAGCCATCCTGCGCTTTTGTGGCCAGCTCCCGAAAAAGCGAGTTGTAAAATGGAGCTTCAGGGCACTGCAATTCAAAAACCTGCACAGTTATAAATGATAACTCTCGTCCACAAATATATTGAGGGAAGGCAAAGACGAGGAATTGAAATCAAGGCAGAATTGCAGGAAACAGATTTCAGGAGGTAGATTCGAATCGCCTTTAAAGCACATGAAAAGCGGCAAAACGTTGACAATGATGCCCTTGGCCAAAAAGGGCGTATGCGTTTTTTCCTGAATATATTCAGGAAAAAACGCATACGCCCTTTTTGGCCAACCAAGCAACCTGGAAAGGCAAATCAGCGCTACAAAGAAGTCTCGCTTTCCATCGGTCAAAAGGGCCATGCTGAAAAAAGTGTCAAAACCAGAAATGCAGGACAGGCCATGGAGAAATGGGAGCCTTGCTACACTGATGGGCGGGATGTAAATTGCCAACAGCCACTCTGGAGAAGTGTACGGTGTGTCCTGAAACATCTAAAAAACACAGCTTAGAGAGCATAGGGCACTTCCACGCATGGGGGTATAAAGTGGGAAAATTAAAAATCAGCAAGACACAAGCACCCCAAAGTTTAGGGCTGCTCTGTTGACAAGGACCTCCACTTCATTCCACCTTAAATATCCCAGGAAAGCGAAAAATGGATAAAAAATTTGAGGTCCATATGTACAATGGATTATCACTAAGCCATGAAATCAATGTCATAAGGCTAGTAGCAGCATGATGAGTGGATTTAGGTCCGACGATTCTAAGTGACATAAGTCACACAGAAAAGGACACTTCTCATAAGGTGTCACTTATAGAGGGAATGTAAAAACCGTTACACTTGAACTGAATTACAAAACAGAACAGAGTCACACATGCAGAAAACACACTATGGCTGCTTAACGGGAAAGGTGAGGTGGGGTGATACATAAAACAAGAGTTTCAAATTAGCTCAGATACCGTTCCATAAACCCAATATGTAACAGACAAGACCTACTCCTTGCTCAGAGAACTGGACTCAACACGCCCGATTCACCGCACAAGAATATATCTGACTAGTAATAATCTTAAAACCTATGTATTGATATCTCTCTGTTAGTGTGTCAAGTGGGTGTAAAGCAGCATAAACACAGCCGTGAAAAGCAGCTAAACCCCATTATAAAAATAAATTACTTTTCAAAACCCATGAAACAAAGACAGTGAAAGAGAGATAAATTCTTACACAATTCGTTCAGGGTCTGTGATGCAACCTGGATTGACCATATCTAGACCCACAGCTGGATGAGACATAAGGGTGGACACTCTTGGGGCTGAGAGGTTTGGTGAGGTTGGGTGAGCAAACGCAGACCCTTTAAAGTAATACTGCGTGCTACCCATCGCATGGGTCCCAAATCTCCAGGTTCAAGGGCATCTTCCTACATCGAAAACATGCATGAGAAACCCAGAAGATGGTACACCGTGTGATGGGGAAAGGTTTCTAAAACGCACCTCATTTCTCATCTCCTTGTGCTCGGGTTCGCCATTCCAGCCACTTTACTAGCAATCTCCCTACTTGGAGCATCAGCACCTTTAACCTCCTGTTCCGTACAGGTTGCTATTTGTTCTGAGGATGAACGGGAAGACGGGGAACCAATGAGAGACTAGCTCTTGGTGTTGGGACAGGCACAGGCCACTCTATTTTCCCATCAGGAAGAAGAATTAACCACAGGCTCAGCCTGCCCCCCGGAACCAGAACAGGGCCTGAAGACATCCTGCGCTTTTGCGGCCAGCTCCCGAAAAAGCGAGCTGTAAAATGGAGCTTCAGGGCACTGCAATTCACAAACCTGCGCATTATAAATGATAACTCTCGTCCACAAATATATTGAGGGAAGGCAAAGACGAGGAATTGAAATCAAGGCAGAATTGCAGGAAACAGATTTCAGGAGGTAGATTCGAATCGCCTTTAAAGCACATGAAAAGCGGCAAAACGTTGACAATGATGCCCTTGGCCAAAAAGGGCGTATGCGTTTTTTCCTGAATATATTCAGGAAAAAAAGCATACGCCCTTTTTGGCCAACCAAGCAACCTGGAAAGGCAAATCAGCGCTACAAAGAAGTCTCGCTTTCCATCGGTCAAAAGGGCCATGCTGAAAAAAGTGTCAAAACCAGAAATGCAGGACAGGCCATGGAGAAATGGGAGCCTTGCTACACTGATGGGCGGGATGTAAATTGCCAACAGCCACTCTGGAGAAGTGTACGGTGTGTCCTGAAACATCTAAAAAACACAGCTTAGAGAGCATAGGGCACTTCCACGCATGGGGGTATAAAGTGGGAAAATTAAAAATCAGCAAGACACAAGCACCCCAAAGTTTAGGGCTGCTCTGTTGACAAGGACCTCCACTTCATTCCACCTTAAATATCCCAGGAAAGCGAACAATGGATAAAAAATTTGAGGTCCATATGTACAATGGATTTTCACTCAGCCATGAAATCAATGTCATAAGGCTAGTAGCAGCATGATGAGTGGATTTAGGTCCGACGATTCTAAGTGACATAAGTCACACAG
Organism: Balaenoptera physalus; assembly: GCF_965194825.1. Classification (NCBI taxonomy): domain Eukaryota; kingdom Metazoa; phylum Chordata; class Mammalia; order Artiodactyla; family Balaenopteridae; genus Balaenoptera; species Balaenoptera physalus. The sequence continues at coordinate 51,316 of NW_028125869.1, forward strand.
AAAAGGACACTTCTCATAAGGTGTCACTTATAGAGGGAATGTAAAAACCGTTACACTTGAACTGAATTACAAAACAGAACAGAGTCACACATGCAGAAAACACACTATGGCTGCTTAACGGGAAAGGTGAGGTGGGGTGATACATAAAACAAGAGTTTCAAATTAGCTCAGATACCGTTCCATAAACCCAATATGTAACAGACAAGACCTACTCCTTGCTCAGAGAACTGGACTCAACACGCCCGATTCACCGCACAAGAATATATCTGACTAGTAATAATCTTAAAACCTATGTATTGATATCTCTCTGTTAGTGTGTCAAGTGGGTGTAAAGCAGCATAAACACAGCCGTGAAAAGCAGCTAAACCCCATTATAAAAATAAATTACTTTTCAAAACCCATGAAACAAAGACAGTGAAAGAGAGAGAAATTCTTACACAATTCGTTCAGGGTATGTGATGCAACCTGGATTGACCATATCTAGACCCACAGCTGGATGAGACATAAGGGTGGACACTCTTGGGGCTGAGAGGTTTGGTGAGGTTGGGTGAGCAAACGCAGACCCTTTAAAGTAATACTGCGTGCTACCCATCGCATGGGTCCCAAATCTCCAGGTTCAAGGGCATCTTCCTACATCGAAAACATGCATGAGAAACCCAGAAGATGGTACACCGTGTGATGGGGAAAGGTTTCTAAAACGCACCTCATTTCTCATCTCCTTGTGCTCGGGTTCGCCATTCCAGCCACTTTACTAGCAATCTCCCTACTTGGAGCATCAGCACCTTTAACCTCCTGTTCCGTACAGGTTGCTATTTGTCCTGAGGATGAACGGGAAGACGGGGAACCAATGAGAGACTAGCTCTTGGTGTTGGGACAGGCACAGGTCACTCTATTTTCCCATCAGGAAGAAGAATTAACCACAGGTTCAGCCTGCCCCCCGGAACCAGAACAGGGCCTGAAGCCATCCTGTGCTTTTGCGGCCAGCTCCCGAAAAAGCGAGTTGTAAAATGGAGCTTCAGGGCACCGCAATTCACAAACCTGCACAGTTATAAATGATAACTCTCGTCCACAAATATATTGAGGGAAGGCAAAGACGAGGAATTGAAATCAAGGCAGAATTGCAGGAAACAGATTTCAGGAGGTAGATTCGAATCGCCTTTAAAGCACATGAAAAGCGGCAAAACGTTGACAATGATGCCCTTGGCCAAAAAGGGCGTATGTGTTTTTTCCTGAATATATTCAGGAAAAAACGCATACGCCCTTTTTGGCCAACCAATCAACCTGGAAAGGCAAATCAGCGCTACAAAGAAGTCTCGCTTCCCATCGGTCAAAACGGCCATGCTGAAAAAAGTGTCAAAAACAGAAATGCAGGACAGGCCATGGAGAAATGGGAGCCTTGCTACACTGATGGGCGGGATGTAAATTGCCAACAGCCACTCTGGAGAAGTGTACGGTGTGTCCTGAAACATCTAAAAAACACAGCTTAGAGAGCATAGGGCACTTCCACGCATGGGGGTATAAAGTGGGAAAATTAAAAATCAGCAAGACACAAGCACCCCAAAGTTTAGGGCTGCTCTGTTGACAAGGACCTCCACTTCATTCCACCTTAAATATCCCAGGAAAGCGAAAAATGGATAAAAAATTTGAGGTCCATATGTACAATGGATTATCACTCAGCCATGAAATCAATGTCATAAGGCTAGTAGCAGCATGATGAGTGGATTTAGGTCCGACGATTCTAAGTGACATAAGTCACACAGAAAAGGACACTTCTCATAAGGTGTCACTTATAGAGGGAATGTAAAAACCGTTACACTTGAACTGAATTACAAAACAGAACAGAGTCACACATGCAGAAAACACACTATGGCTGCTTAACGGGAAAGGTGAGGTGGGGTGATACATAAAACAAGAGTTTCAAATTAGCTCAGATACCGTTCCATAAACCCAATATGTAACAGACAAGACCTACTCCTTGCTCAGAGAACTGGACTCAACACGCCCGATTCACCGCACAAGAATATATCTGACTAGTAATAATCTTAAAACCTATGTATTGATATCTCTCTGTTAGTGTGTCAAGTGGGTGTAAAGCGGCATAAACACAGCCGTGAAAAGCAGCTAAACCCCATTATAAAAATAAATTACTTTTCAAAACCCATGAAACAAAGACAGTGAAAGAGAGAGAAATTCTTACACAATTCGTTCAGGGTCTGTGATGCAACCTGGATTGACCATATCTAGACCCACAGCTGGATGAGACATAAGGGTGGACACTCTTGGGGCTGAGAGGTTTGGTGAGGTTGGGTGAGCAAACGCAGACCCTTTAAAGTAATACTGCGTGCTACCCATCGCATGGGTCCCAAATCTCCAGGTTCAAGGGCATCTTCCTACATCGAAAACATGCATGAGACACCCAGAAGATGGTACACCGTGTGATGGGGAAAGGTTTCTAAAACGCACCTCATTTCTCATCTCCTTGTGCTCGGGTTCGCCATTCCAGCCACTTTACTAGCAATCTCCCTACTTGGAGCATCAGCACCTTTAACCTCCTGTTCCGTACAGGTTGCTATTTGTCCTGAGGATGAACGGGAAGACGGGGAACCAATGAGAGACTAGCTCTTGGTGTTGGGACAGGCACAGGTCACTCTATTTTCAAATCAGGAAGAAGAATTAACCACAGGCTCAGCCTGCCCCCCGGAACCAGAACAGGGCCTGAAGCCATCCTGCGCTTTTGTGGCCAGCTCCCGAAAAAGCGAGTTGTAAAATGGAGCTTCAGGGCACTGCAATTCACAAACCTGCACAGTTATAAATGATAACTCTCGTCCACAAATATATTGAGGGAAGGCAAAGACGAGGAATTGAAATCAAGGCAGAATTGCAGGAAACAGATTTCAGGAGGTAGATTCGAATCGCCTTTAAAGCACATGAAAAGCGGCAAAACGTTGACAATGATGCCCTTGGCCAAAAAGGGCGTATGCGTTTTTTCCTGAATATATTCAGGAAAAAACGCATACGCCCTTTTTGGCCAACCAAGCAACCTGGAAAGGCAAATCAGCGCTACAAAGAAGTCTCGCTTTCCATCGGTCAAAAGGGCCATGCTGAAAAAAGTGTCAAAACCAGAAATGCAGGACAGGCCATGGAGAAATGGGAGCCTTGCTACACTGATGGGCGGGATGTAAATTGCCAACAGCCACTCTGGAGAAGTGTACGGTGTGTCCTGAAACATCTAAAAAACACAGCTTAGAGAGCATAGGGCACTTCCACGCATGGGGGTATAAAGTGGGAAAATTAAAAATCAGCAAGACACAAGCACCCCAAAGTTTAGGGCTGCTCTGTTGACAAGGACCTCCACTTCATTCCACCTTAAATATCCCAGGAAAGCGAAAAATGGATAAAAAATTTGAGGTCCATATGTACAATGGATTATCACTCAGCCATGAAATCAATGTCATAAGGCTAGTAGCAGCATGATGAGTGGATTTAGGTCCGACGATTCTAAGTGACATAAGTCACACAGAAAAGGACACTTCTCATAAGGTGTCACTTATAGAGGGAATGTAAAAACCGTTACACTTGAACTGAATTACAAAACAGAACAGAGTCACACATGCAGAAAACACACTATGGCTGCTTAACGGGAAAGGTGAGGTGGGGTGATACATAAAACAAGAGTTTCAAATTAGCTCAGATACCGTTCCATAAACCCAATATGTAACAGACAAGACCTACTCCTTGCTCAGAGAACTGGACTCAACACGCCCGATTCACCGCACAAGAATATATCTGACTAGTAATAATCTTAAAACCTATGTATTGATATCTCTCTGTTAGTGTGTCAAGTGGGTGTAAAGCAGCATAAACACAGCCGTGAAAAGCAGCTAAACCCCATTATAAAAATAAATTACTTTTCAAAACCCATGAAACAAAGACAGTGAAAGAGAGAGAAATTCTTACACAATTCGTTCAGGGTCTGTGATGCAACCTGGATTGACCATATCTAGACCCACAGCTGGATGAGACATAAGGGTGGACACTCTTGGGGCTGAGAGGTTTGGTGAGGTTGGGTGAGCAAACGCAGACCCTTTAAAGTAATACTGCGTGCTACCCATCGCATGGGTCCCAAATCTCCAGGTTCAAGGGCATCTTCCTACATCGAAAACATGCATGAGACACCCAGAAGATGGTACACCGTGTGATGGGGAAAGGTTTCTAAAACGCACCTCATTTCTCATCTCCTTGTGCTCGGGTTCGCCATTCCAGCCACTTTACTAGCAATCTCCCTACTTGGAGCATCAGCACCTTTAACCTCCTGTTCCGTACAGGTTGCTATTTGTCCTGAGGATGAACGGGAAGACGGGGAACCAATGAGAGACTAGCTCTTGGTGTTGGGACAGGCACAGGTCACTCTATTTTCAAATCAGGAAGAAGAATTAACCACAGGCTCAGCCTGCCCCCCGGAACCAGAACAGGGCCTGAAGCCATCCTGCGCTTTTGTGGCCAGCTCCCGAAAAAGCGAGTTGTAAAATGGAGCTTCAGGGCACTGCAATTCAAAAACCTGCACAGTTATAAATGATAACTCTCGTCCACAAATATATTGAGGGAAGGCAAAGACGAGGAATTGAAATCAAGGCAGAATTGCAGGAAACAGATTTCAGGAGGTAGATTCGAATCGCCTTTAAAGCACATGAAAAGCGGCAAAACGTTGACAATGATGCCCTTGGCCAAAAAGGGCGTATGCGTTTTTTCCTGAATATATTCAGGAAAAAACGCATACGCCCTTTTTGGCCAACCAAGCAACCTGGAAAGGCAAATCAGCGCTACAAAGAAGTCTCGCTTTCCATCGGTCAAAAGGGCCATGCTGAAAAAAGTGTCAAAACCAGAAATGCAGGACAGGCCATGGAGAAATGGGAGCCTTGCTACACTGATGGGCGGGATGTAAATTGCCAACAGCCACTCTGGAGAAGTGTACGGTGTGTCCTGAAACATCTAAAAAACACAGCTTAGAGAGCATAGGGCACTTCCACGCATGGGGGTATAAAGTGGGAAAATTAAAAATCAGCAAGACACAAGCACCCCAAAGTTTAGGGCTGCTCTGTTGACAAGGACCTCCACTTCATTCCACCTTAAATATCCCAGGAAAGCGAAAAATGGATAAAAAATTTGAGGTCCATATGTACAATGGATTATCACTAAGCCATGAAATCAATGTCATAAGGCTAGTAGCAGCATGATGAGTGGATTTAGGTCCGACGATTCTAAGTGACATAAGTCACACAGAAAAGGACACTTCTCATAAGGTGTCACTTATAGAGGGAATGTAAAAACCGTTACACTTGAACTGAATTACAAAACAGAACAGAGTCACACATGCAGAAAACACACTATGGCTGCTTAACGGGAAAGGTGAGGTGGGGTGATACATAAAACAAGAGTTTCAAATTAGCTCAGATACCGTTCCATAAACCCAATATGTAACAGACAAGACCTACTCCTTGCTCAGAGAACTGGACTCAACACGCCCGATTCACCGCACAAGAATATATCTGACTAGTAATAATCTTAAAACCTATGTATTGATATCTCTCTGTTAGTGTGTCAAGTGGGTGTAAAGCGGCATAAACACAGCCGTGAAAAGCAGCTAAACCCCATTATAAAAATAAATTACTTTTCAAAACCCATGAAACAAAGACAGTGAAAGAGAGAGAAATTCTTACACAATTCGTTCAGGGTCTGTGATGCAACCTGGATTGACCATATCTAGACCCACAGCTGGATGAGACATAAGGGTGGACACTCTTGGGGCTGAGAGGTTTGGTGAGGTTGGGTGAGCAAACGCAGACCCTTTAAAGTAATACTGCGTGCTACCCATCGCATGGGTCCCAAATCTCCAGGTTCAAGGGCATCTTCCTACATCGAAAACATGCATGAGAAACCCAGAAGATGGTACACCGTGTGATGGGGAAAGGTTTCTAAAACGCACCTCATTTCTCATCTCCTTGTGCTCGGGTTCGCCATTCCAGCCACTTTACTAGCAATCTCCCTACTTGGAGCATCAGCACCTTTAACCTCCTGTTCCGTACAGGTTGCTATTTGTTCTGAGGATGAACGGGAAGACGGGGAACCAATGAGAGACTAGCTCTTGGTGTTGGGACAGGCACAGGCCACTCTATTTTCCCATCAGGAAGAAGAATTAACCACAGGCTCAGCCTGCCCCCCGGAACCAGAACAGGGCCTGAAGACATCCTGCGCTTTTGCGGCCAGCTCCCGAAAAAGCGAGCTGTAAAATGGAGCTTCAGGGCACTGCAATTCACAAACCTGCGCATTATAAATGATAACTCTCGTCCACAAATATATTGAGGGAAGGCAAAGACGAGGAATTGAAATCAAGGCAGAATTGCAGGAAACAGATTTCAGGAGGTAGATTCGAATCGCCTTTAAAGCACATGAAAAGCGGCAAAACGTTGACAATGATGCCCTTGGCCAAAAAGGGCGTATGCGTTTTTTCCTGAATATATTCAGGAAAAAAAGCATACGCCCTTTTTGGCCAACCAAGCAACCTGGAAAGGCAAATCAGCGCTACAAAGAAGTCTCGCTTTCCATCGGTCAAAAGGGCCATGCTGAAAAAAGTGTCAAAAACAGAAATGCAGGACAGGCCATGGAGAAATGGGAGCCTTGCTACACTGATGGGCGGGATGTAAATTGCCAACAGCCACTCTGGAGAAGTGTACGGTGTGTCCTGAAACATCTAAAAAACACAGCTTAGAGAGCATAGGGCACTTCCACGCATGGGGGTATAAAGTGGGAAAATTAAAAATCAGCAAGACACAAGCACCCCAAAGTTTAGGGCTGCTCTGTTGACAAGGACCTCCACTTCATTCCACCTTAAATATCCCAGGAAAGCGAACAATGGATAAAAAATTTGAGGTCCATATGTACAATGGATTTTCACTCAGCCATGAAATCAATGTCATAAGGCTAGTAGCAGCATGATGAGTGGATTTAGGTCCGACGATTCTAAGTGACATAAGTCACACAGAAAAGGACACTTCTCATAAGGTGTCACTTATAGAGGGAATGTAAAAACCGTTACACTTGAACTGAATTACAAAACAGAACAGAGTCACACATGCAGAAAACACACTATGGCTGCTTAACGGGAAAGGTGAGGTGGGGTGATACATAAAACAAGAGTTTCAAATTAGCTCAGATACCGTTCCATAAACCCAATATGTAACAGACAAGACCTACTCCTTGCTCAGAGAACTGGACTCAACACGCCCGATTCACCGCACAAGAATATATCTGACTAGTAATAATCTTAAAACCTATGTATTGATATCTCTCTGTTAGTGTGTCAAGTGGGTGTAAAGCAGCATAAACACAGCCGTGAAAAGCAGCTAAACCCCATTATAAAAATAAATTACTTTTCAAAACCCATGAAACAAAGACAGTGAAAGAGAGAGAAATTCTTACACAATTCGTTCAGGCTCTGTGATGCAACCTGGATTGACCATATCTAGACCCACAGCTGGATGAGACATAAGGGTGGACACTCTTGGGGCTGAGAGGTTTGGTGAGGTTGGGTGAGCAAACGCAGACCCTTTAAAGTAATACTGCGTGCTACCCATCGCATGGGTCCCAAATCTCCAGGTTCAAGGGCATCTTCCTACATCGAAAACATGCATGAGAAACCCAGAAGATGGTACACCGTGTGATGGGGAAAGGTTTCTAAAACGCACCTCATTTCTCATCTCCTTGTGCTCGGGTTCGCCATTCCAGCCACTTTACTAGCAATCTCCCTACTTGGAGCATCAGCACCTTTAACCTCCTGTTCCGTACAGGTTGCTATTTGTCCTGAGGATGAACGGGAAGACGGGGAACCAATGAGAGACTAGCTCTTGGTGTTGGGACAGGCACAGGTCACTCTATTTTCCCATCAGGAAGAAGAATTAACCACAGGTTCAGCCTGCCCCCCGGAACCAGAACAGGGCCTGAAGCCATCCTGTGCTTTTGCGGCCAGCTCCCGAAAAAGCGAGTTGTAAAATGGAGCTTCAGGGCACCGCAATTCACAAACCTGCACAGTTATAAATGATAACTCTCGTCCACAAATATATTGAGGGAAGGCAAAGACGAGGAATTGAAATCAAGGCAGAATTGCAGGAAACAGATTTCAGGAGGTAGATTCGAATCGCCTTTAAAGCACATGAAAAGCGGCAAAACGTTGACAATGATGCCCTTGGCCAAAAAGGGCGTATGTGTTTTTTCCTGAATATATTCAGGAAAAAACGCATACGCCCTTTTTGGCCAACCAAGCAACCTGGAAAGGCAAATCAGCGCTACAAAGAAGTCTCGCTTCCCATCGGTCAAAACGGCCATGCTGAAAAAAGTGTCAAAAACAGAAATGCAGGACAGGCCATGGAGAAATGGGAGCCTTGCTACACTGATGGGCGGGATGTAAATTGCCAACAGCCACTCTGGAGAAGTGTACGGTGTGTCCTGAAACATCTAAAAAACACAGCTTAGAGAGCATAGGGCACTTCCACGCATGGGGGTATAAAGTGGGAAAATTAAAAATCAGCAAGACACAAGCACCCCAAAGTTTAGGGCTGCTCTGTTGACAAGGACCTCCACTTCATTCCACCTTAAATATCCCAGGAAAGCGAAAAATGGATAAAAAATTTGAGGTCCATATGTACAATGGATTATCACTCAGCCATGAAATCAATGTCATAAGGCTAGTAGCAGCATGATGAGTGGATTTAGGTCCGACGATTCTAAGTGACATAAGTCACACAGAAAAGGACACTTCTCATAAGGTGTCACTTATAGAGGGAATGTAAAAACCGTTACACTTGAACTGAATTACAAAACAGAACAGAGTCACACATGCAGAAAACACACTATGGCTGCTTAACGGGAAAGGTGAGGTGGGGTGATACATAAAACAAGAGTTTCAAATTAGCTCAGATACCGTTCCATAAACCCAATATGTAACAGACAAGACCTACTCCTTGCTCAGAGAACTGGACTCAACACGCCCGATTCACCGCACAAGAATATATCTGACTAGTAATAATCTTAAAACCTATGTATTGATATCTCTCTGTTAGTGTGTCAAGTGGGTGTAAAGCGGCATAAACACAGCCGTGAAAAGCAGCTAAACCCCATTATAAAAATAAATTACTTTTCAAAACCCATGAAACAAAGACAGTGAAAGAGAGAGAAATTCTTACACAATTCGTTCAGGGTCTGTGATGCAACCTGGATTGACCATATCTAGACCCACAGCTGGATGAGACATAAGGGTGGACACTCTTGGGGCTGAGAGGTTTGGTGAGGTTGGGTGAGCAAACGCAGACCCTTTAAAGTAATACTGCGTGCTACCCATCGCATGGGTCCCAAATCTCCAGGTTCAAGGGCATCTTCCTACATCGAAAACATGCATGAGAAACCCAGAAGATGGTACACCGTGTGATGGGGAAAGGTTTCTAAAACGCACCTCATTTCTCATCTCCTTGTGCTCGGGTTCGCCATTCCAGCCACTTTACTAGCAATCTCCCTACTTGGAGCATCAGCACCTTTAACCTCCTGTTCCGTACAGGTTGCTATTTGTCCTGAGGATGAACGGGAAGACGGGGAACCAATGAGAGACTAGCTCTTGGTGTTGGGACAGGCACAGGTCACTCTATTTTCCCATCAGGAAGAAGAATTAACCACAGGCTCAGCCTGCCCCCCGGAACCAGAACAGGGCCTGAAGCCATCCTGCGCTTTTGCGGCCAGCTCCCGAAAAAGCGAGTTGTAAAATGGAGCTTCAGGGCACTGGAATTCACAAACCTGCACAGTTATAAATGATAACTCTCGTCCACAAATATATTGAGGGAAGGCAAAGACGAGGAATTGAAATCAAGGCAGAATTGCAGGAAACAGATTTCAGGAGGTAGATTCGAATCGCCTTTAAAGCACATGAAAAGCGGCAAAACGTTGACAATGATGCCCTTGGCCAAAAAGGGCGTATGCGTTTTTTCCTGAATATATTCAGGAGAAAACGCATACGCCCTTTTTGGCCAACCAAGCAACCTGGAAAGGCAAATCAGCGCTACAAAGAAGTCTCGCTTCCCATCGGTCAAAACGGCCATGCTGAAAAAAGTGTCAAAACCAGAAATGCAGGACAGGCCATGGAGAAATGGGAGCCTTGCTACACTGATGGGCGGGATGTAAATTGCCAACAGCCACTCTGGAGAAGTGTACGGTGTGTCCTGAAACATCTAAAAAACACAGCTTAGAGAGCATAGGTCACTTCCACGCATGGGGGTATAAAGTGGGAAAATTAAAAATCAGCAAGACACAAGCACCCCAAAGTTTAGGGCTGCTCTGTTGACAAGGACCTCCACTTCATTCCACCTTAAATATCCCAGGAAAGCGAAAAATGGATAAAAAATTTGAGGTCCATATGTACAATGGATTATCACTCAGCCATGAAATCAATGTCATAAGGCTAGTAGCAGCATGATGAGTGGATTTAGGTCCGACGATTCTAAGTGACATAAGTCACACAGAAAAGGACACTTCTCATAAGGTGTCACTTATAGAGGGAATGTAAAAACCGTTACACTTGAACTGAATTACAAAACAGAACAGAGTCACACATGCAGAAAACACACTATGGCTGCTTAACGGGAAAGGTGAGGTGGGGTGATACATAAAACAAGAGTTTCAAATTAGCTCAGATACCGTTCCATAAACCCAATATGTAACAGACAAGACCTACTCCTTGCTCAGAGAACTGGACTCAACACGCCCGATTCACCGCACAAGAATATATCTGACTAGTAATAATCTTAAAACCTATGTATTGATATCTCTCTGTTAGTGTGTCAAGTGGGTGTAAAGCAGCATAAACACAGCCGTGAAAAGCAGCTAAACCCCATTATAAAAATAAATTACTTTTCAAAACCCATGAAACAAAGACAGTGAAAGAGAGAGAAATTCTTACACAATTCGTTCAGGCTCTGTGATGCAACCTGGATTGACCATATCTAGACCCACAGCTGGATGAGACATAAGGGTGGACACTCTTGGGGCTGAGAGGTTTGGTGAGGTTGGGTGAGCAAACGCAGACCCTTTAAAGTAATACTGCGTGCTACCCATCGCATGGGTCCCAAATCTCCAGGTTCAAGGGCATCTTCCTACATCGAAAACATGCATGAGAAACCCAGAAGATGGTACACCGTGTGATGGGGAAAGGTTTCTAAAACGCACCTCATTTCTCATCTCCTTGTGCTCGGGTTCGCCATTCCAGCCACTTTACTAGCAATCTCCCTACTTGGAGCATCAGCACCTTTAACCTCCTGTTCCGTACAGGTTGCTATTTGTCCTGAGGATGAACGGGAAGACGGGGAACCAATGAGAGACTAGCTCTTGGTGTTGGGACAGGCACAGGCCACTCTATTTTCCCATCAGGAAGAAGAATTAACCACAGGCTCAGCCTGCCCCCCGGAACCAGAACAGGGCCTGAAGCCATCCTGCGCTTTTGCGGCCAGCTCCCGAAAAAGCGAGCTGTAAAATGGAGCTTCAGGGCACTGCAATTCACAAACCTGCACAGTTATAAATGATAACTCTCGTCCACAAATATATTGAGGGAAGGCAAAGACGAGGAATTGAAATCAAGGCAGAATTGCAGGAAACAGATTTCAGGAGGTAGATTCGAATCGCCTTTAAAGCACATGAAAAGCGGCAAAACGTTGACAATGATGCCCTTGGCCAAAAAGGGCGTATGCGTTTTTTCCTGAATATATTCAGGAAAAAAAGCATACGCCCTTTTTGGCCAACCAAGCAACCTGGAAAGGCAAATCAGCGCTACAAAGAAGTCTCGCTTTCCATCGGTCAAAAGGGCCATGCTGAAAAAAGTGTCAAAACCAGAAATGCAGGACAGGCCATGGAGAAATGGGAGCCTTGCTACACTGATGGGCGGGATGTAAATTGCCAACAGCCACTCTGGAGAAGTGTACGGTGTGTCCTGAAACATCTAAAAAACACAGCTTAGAGAGCATAGGGCACTTCCACGCATGGGGGTATAAAGTGGGAAAATTAAAAATCAGCAAGACACAAGCACCCCAAAGTTTAGGGCTGCTCTGTTGACAAGGACCTCCACTTCATTCCACCTTAAATATCCCAGGAAAGCGAACAATGGATAAAAAATTTGAGGTCCATATGTACAATGGATTTTCACTCAGCCATGAAATCAATGTCATAAGGCTAGTAGCAGCATGATGAGTGGATTTAGGTCCGACGATTCTAAGTGACATAAGTCACACAGAAAAGGACACTTCTCATAAGGTGTCACTTATAGAGGGAATGTAAAAACCGTTACACTTGAACTGAATTACAAAACAGAACAGAGTCACACATGCAGAAAACACACTATGGCTGCTTAACGGGAAAGGTGAGGTGGGGTGATACATAAAACAAGAGTTTCAAATTAGCTCAGATACCGTTCCATAAACCCAATATGTAACAGACAAGACCTACTCCTTGCTCAGAGAACTGGACTCAACACGCCCGATTCACCGCACAAGAATATATCTGACTAGTAATAATCTTAAAACCTATGTATTGATATCTCTCTGTTAGTGTGTCAAGTGGGTGTAAAGCGGCATAAACACAGCCGTGAAAAGCAGCTAAACCCCATTATAAAAATAAATTACTTTTCAAAACCCATGAAACAAAGACAGTGAAAGAGAGAGAAATTCTTACACAATTCGTTCAGGGTCTGTGATGCAACCTGGATTGACCATATCTAGACCCACAGCTGGATGAGACATAAGGGTGGACACTCTTGGGGCTGAGAGGTTTGGTGAGGTTGGGTGAGCAAACGCAGACCCTTTAAAGTAATACTGCGTGCTACCCATCGCATGGGTCCCAAATCTCCAGGTTCAAGGGCATCTTCCTACATCGAAAACATGCATGAGAAACCCAGAAGATGGTACACCGTGTGATGGGGAAAGGTTTCTAAAACGCACCTCATTTCTCATCTCCTTGTGCTCGGGTTCGCCATTCCAGCCACTTTACTAGCAATCTCCCTACTTGGAGCATCAGCACCTTTAACCTCCTGTTCCGTACAGGTTGCTATTTGTCCTGAGGATGAACGGGAAGACGGGGAACCAATGAGAGACTAGCTCTTGGTGTTGGGAAAGGCACAGGTCACTCTATTTTCCCATCAGGAAGAAGAATTAACCACAGGCTCAGCCTGCCCCCCGGAACCAGAACAGGGCCTGAAGCCATCCTGCGCTTTTGCGGCCAGCTCCCGAAAAAGCGAGTTGTAAAATGGAGCTTCAGGGCACTGGAATTCACAAACCTGCACAGTTATAAATGATAACTCTCGTCCACAAATATATTGAGGGAAGGCAAAGACGAGGAATTGAAATCAAGGCAGAATTGCAGGAAACAGATTTCAGGAGGTAGATTCGAATCGCCTTTAAAGCACATGAAAAGCGGCAAAACGTTGACAATGATGCCCTTGGCCAAAAAGGGCGTATGCGTTTTTTCCTGAATATATTCAGGAAAAAACGCATACGCCCTTTTTGGCCAACCAAGCAACCTGGAAAGGCAAATCAGCGCTACAAAGAAGTCTCGCTTCCCATCGGTCAAAACGGCCATGCTGAAAAAAGTGTCAAAACCAGAAATGCAGGACAGGCCATGGAGAAATGGGAGCCTTGCTACACTGATGGGCGGGATGTAAATTGCCAACAGCCACTCTGGAGAAGTGTACGGTGTGTCCTGAAACATCTAAAAAACACAGCTTAGAGAGCATAGGGCACTTCCACGCATGGGGGTATAAAGTGGGAAAATTAAAAATCAGCAAGACACAAGCACCCCAAAGTTTAGGGCTGCTCTGTTGACAAGGACCTCCACTTCATTCCACCTTAAATATCCCAGGAAAGCGAAAAATGGATAAAAAATTTGAGGTCCATATGTACAATGGATTATCACTCAGCCATGAAATCAATGTCATAAGGCTAGTAGCAGCATGATGAGTGGATTTAGGTCCGACGATTCTAAGTGACATAAGTCACACAGAAAAGGACACTTCTCATAAGGTGTCACTTATAGAGGGAATGTAAAAACCGTTACACTTGAACTGAATTACAAAACAGAACAGAGTCACACATGCAGAAAACACACTATGGCTGCTTAACGGGAAAGGTGAGGTGGGGTGATACATAAAACAAGAGTTTCAAATTAGCTCAGATACCGTTCCATAAACCCAATATGTAACAGACAAGACCTACTCCTTGCTCAGAGAACTGGACTCAACACGCCCGATTCACCGCACAAGAATATATCTGACTAGTAATAATCTTAAAACCTATGTATTGATATCTCTCTGTTAGTGTGTCAAGTGGGTGTAAAGCAGCATAAACACAGCCGTGAAAAGCAGCTAAACCCCATTATAAAAATAAATTACTTTTCAAAACCCATGAAACAAAGACAGTGAAAGAGAGAGAAATTCTTACACAATTCGTTCAGGCTCTGTGATGCAACCTGGATTGACCATATCTAGACCCACAGCTGGATGAGACATAAGGGTGGACACTCTTGGGGCTGAGAGGTTTGGTGAGGTTGGGTGAGCAAACGCAGACCCTTTAAAGTAATACTGCGTGCTACCCATCGCATGGGTCCCAAATCTCCAGGTTCAAGGGCATCTTCCTACATCGAAAACATGCATGAGAAACCCAGAAGATGGTACACCGTGTGATGGGGAAAGGTTTCTAAAACGCACCTCATTTCTCATCTCCTTGTGCTCGGGTTCGCCATTCCAGCCACTTTACTAGCAATCTCCCTACTTGGAGCATCAGCACCTTTAACCTCCTGTTCCGTACAGGTTGCTATTTGTCCTGAGGATGAACGGGAAGACGGGGAACCAATGAGAGACTAGCTCTTGGTGTTGGGACAGGCACAGGTCACTCTATTTTCCCATCAGGAAGAAGAATTAACCACAGGTTCAGCCTGCCCCCCGGAACCAGAACAGGGCCTGAAGCCATCCTGTGCTTTTGCGGCCAGCTCCCGAAAAAGCGAGTTGTAAAATGGAGCTTCAGGGCACCGCAATTCACAAACCTGCACAGTTATAAATGATAACTCTCGTCCACAAATATATTGAGGGAAGGCAAAGACGAGGAATTGAAATCAAGGCAGAATTGCAGGAAACAGATTTCAGGAGGTAGATTCGAATCGCCTTTAAAGCACATGAAAAGCGGCAAAACGTTGACAATGATGCCCTTGGCCAAAAAGGGCGTATGTGTTTTTTCCTGAATATATTCAGGAAAAAACGCATACGCCCTTTTTGGCCAACCAATCAACCTGGAAAGGCAAATCAGCGCTACAAAGAAGTCTCGCTTCCCATCGGTCAAAACGGCCATGCTGAAAAAAGTGTCAAAAACAGAAATGCAGGACAGGCCATGGAGAAATGGGAGCCTTGCTACACTGATGGGCGGGATGTAAATTGCCAACAGCCACTCTGGAGAAGTGTACGGTGTGTCCTGAAACATCTAAAAAACACAGCTTAGAGAGCATAGGGCACTTCCACGCATGGGGGTATAAAGTGGGAAAATTAAAAATCAGCAAGACACAAGCACCCCAAAGTTTAGGGCTGCTCTGTTGACAAGGACCTCCACTTCATTCCACCTTAAATATCCCAGGAAAGCGAAAAATGGATAAAAAATTTGAGGTCCATATGTACAATGGATTATCACTCAGCCATGAAATCAATGTCATAAGGCTAGTAGCAGCATGATGAGTGGATTTAGGTCCGACGATTCTAAGTGACATAAGTCACACAGAAAAGGACACTTCTCATAAGGTGTCACTTATAGAGGGAATGTAAAAACCGTTACACTTGAACTGAATTACAAAACAGAACAGAGTCACACATGCAGAAAACACACTATGGCTGCTTAACGGGAAAGGTGAGGTGGGGTGATACATAAAACAAGAGTTTCAAATTAGCTCAGATACCGTTCCATAAACCCAATATGTAACAGACAAGACCTACTCCTTGCTCAGAGAACTGGACTCAACACGCCCGATTCACCGCACAAGAATATATCTGACTAGTAATAATCTTAAAACCTATGTATTGATATCTCTCTGTTAGTGTGTCAAGTGGGTGTAAAGCGGCATAAACACAGCCGTGAAAAGCAGCTAAACCCCATTATAAAAATAAATTACTTTTCAAAACCCATGAAACAAAGACAGTGAAAGAGAGAGAAATTCTTACACAATTCGTTCAGGGTCTGTGATGCAACCTGGATTGACCATATCTAGACCCACAGCTGGATGAGACATAAGGGTGGACACTCTTGGGGCTGAGAGGTTTGGTGAGGTTGGGTGAGCAAACGCAGACCCTTTAAAGTAATACTGCGTGCTACCCATCGCATGGGTCCCAAATCTCCAGGTTCAAGGGCATCTTCCTACATCGAAAACATGCATGAGAAACCCAGAAGATGGTACACCGTGTGATGGGGAAAGGTTTCTAAAACGCACCTCATTTCTCATCTCCTTGTGCTCGGGTTCGCCATTCCAGCCACTTTACTAGCAATCTCCCTACTTGGAGCATCAGCACCTTTAACCTCCTGTTCCGTACAGGTTGCTATTTGTCCTGAGGATGAACGGGAAGACGGGGAACCAATGAGAGACTAGCTCTTGGTGTTGGGACAGGCACAGGTCACTCTATTTTCCCATCAGGAAGAAGAATTAACCACAGGCTCAGCCTGCCCCCCGGAACCAGAACAGGGCCTGAAGCCATCCTGCGCTTTTGCGGCCAGCTCCCGAAAAAGCGAGTTGTAAAATGGAGCTTCAGGGCACTGGAATTCACAAACCTGCACAGTTATAAATGATAACTCTCGTCCACAAATATATTGAGGGAAGGCAAAGACGAGGAATTGAAATCAAGGCAGAATTGCAGGAAACAGATTTCAGGAGGTAGATTCGAATCGCCTTTAAAGCACATGAAAAGCGGCAAAACGTTGACAATGATGCCCTTGGCCAAAAAGGGCGTATGCGTTTTTTCCTGAATATATTCAGGAGAAAACGCATACGCCCTTTTTGGCCAACCAAGCAACCTGGAAAGGCAAATCAGCGCTACAAAGAAGTCTCGCTTCCCATCGGTCAAAACGGCCATGCTGAAAAAAGTGTCAAAACCAGAAATGCAGGACAGGCCATGGAGAAATGGGAGCCTTGCTACACTGATGGGCGGGATGTAAATTGCCAACAGCCACTCTGGAGAAGTGTACGGTGTGTCCTGAAACATCTAAAAAACACAGCTTAGAGAGCATAGGTCACTTCCACGCATGGGGGTATAAAGTGGGAAAATTAAAAATCAGCAAGACACAAGCACCCCAAAGTTTAGGGCTGCTCTGTTGACAAGGACCTCCACTTCATTCCACCTTAAATATCCCAGGAAAGCGAAAAATGGATAAAAAATTTGAGGTCCATATGTACAATGGATTATCACTCAGCCATGAAATCAATGTCATAAGGCTAGTAGCAGCATGATGAGTGGATTTAGGTCCGACGATTCTAAGTGACATAAGTCACACAGAAAAGGACACTTCTCATAAGGTGTCACTTATAGAGGGAATGTAAAAACCGTTACACTTGAACTGAATTACAAAACAGAACAGAGTCACACATGCAGAAAACACACTATGGCTGCTTAACGGGAAAGGTGAGGTGGGGTGATACATAAAACAAGAGTTTCAAATTAGCTCAGATACCGTTCCATAAACCCAATATGTAACAGACAAGACCTACTCCTTGCTCAGAGAACTGGACTCAACACGCCCGATTCACCGCACAAGAATATATCTGACTAGTAATAATCTTAAAACCTATGTATTGATATCTCTCTGTTAGTGTGTCAAGTGGGTGTAAAGCAGCATAAACACAGCCGTGAAAAGCAGCTAAACCCCATTATAAAAATAAATTACTTTTCAAAACCCATGAAACAAAGACAGTGAAAGAGAGAGAAATTCTTACACAATTCGTTCAGGCTCTGTGATGCAACCTGGATTGACCATATCTAGACCCACAGCTGGATGAGACATAAGGGTGGACACTCTTGGGGCTGAGAGGTTTGGTGAGGTTGGGTGAGCAAACGCAGACCCTTTAAAGTAATACTGCGTGCTACCCATCGCATGGGTCCCAAATCTCCAGGTTCAAGGGCATCTTCCTACATCGAAAACATGCATGAGAAACCCAGAAGATGGTACACCGTGTGATGGGGAAAGGTTTCTAAAACGCACCTCATTTCTCATCTCCTTGTGCTCGGGTTCGCCATTCCAGCCACTTTACTAGCAATCTCCCTACTTGGAGCATCAGCACCTTTAACCTCCTGTTCCGTACAGGTTGCTATTTGTCCTGAGGATGAACGGGAAGACGGGGAACCAATGAGAGACTAGCTCTTGGTGTTGGGACAGGCACAGGCCACTCTATTTTCCCATCAGGAAGAAGAATTAACCACAGGCTCAGCCTGCCCCCCGGAACCAGAACAGGGCCTGAAGCCATCCTGCGCTTTTGCGGCCAGCTCCCGAAAAAGCGAGCTGTAAAATGGAGCTTCAGGGCACTGCAATTCACAAACCTGCACAGTTATAAATGATAACTCTCGTCCACAAATATATTGAGGGAAGGCAAAGACGAGGAATTGAAATCAAGGCAGAATTGCAGGAAACAGATTTCAGGAGGTAGATTCGAATCGCCTTTAAAGCACATGAAAAGCGGCAAAACGTTGACAATGATGCCCTTGGCCAAAAAGGGCGTATGCGTTTTTTCCTGAATATATTCAGGAAAAAAAGCATACGCCCTTTTTGGCCAACCAAGCAACCTGGAAAGGCAAATCAGCGCTACAAAGAAGTCTCGCTTTCCATCGGTCAAAAGGGCCATGCTGAAAAAAGTGTCAAAACCAGAAATGCAGGACAGGCCATGGAGAAATGGGAGCCTTGCTACACTGATGGGCGGGATGTAAATTGCCAACAGCCACTCTGGAGAAGTGTACGGTGTGTCCTGAAACATCTAAAAAACACAGCTTAGAGAGCATAGGGCACTTCCACGCATGGGGGTATAAAGTGGGAAAATTAAAAATCAGCAAGACACAAGCACCCCAAAGTTTAGGGCTGCTCTGTTGACAAGGACCTCCACTTCATTCCACCTTAAATATCCCAGGAAAGCGAACAATGGATAAAAAATTTGAGGTCCATATGTACAATGGATTTTCACTCAGCCATGAAATCAATGTCATAAGGCTAGTAGCAGCATGATGAGTGGATTTAGGTCCGACGATTCTAAGTGACATAAGTCACACAGAAAAGGACACTTCTCATAAGGTGTCACTTATAGAGGGAATGTAAAAACCGTTACACTTGAACTGAATTACAAAACAGAACAGAGTCACACATGCAGAAAACACACTATGGCTGCTTAACGGGAAAGGTGAGGTGGGGTGATACATAAAACAAGAGTTTCAAATTAGCTCAGATACCGTTCCATAAACCCAATATGTAACAGACAAGACCTACTCCTTGCTCAGAGAACTGGACTCAACACGCCCGATTCACCGCACAAGAATATATCTGACTAGTAATAATCTTAAAACCTATGTATTGATATCTCTCTGTTAGTGTGTCAAGTGGGTGTAAAGCGGCATAAACACAGCCGTGAAAAGCAGCTAAACCCCATTATAAAAATAAATTACTTTTCAAAACCCATGAAACAAAGACAGTGAAAGAGAGAGAAATTCTTACACAATTCGTTCAGGGTATGTGATGCAACCTGGATTGACCATATCTAGACCCACAGCTGGATGAGACATAAGGGTGGACACTCTTGGGGCTGAGAGGTTTGGTGAGGTTGGGTGAGCAAACGCAGACCCTTTAAAGTAATACTGCGTGCTACCCATCGCATGGGTCCCAAATCTCCAGGTTCAAGGGCATCTTCCTACATCGAAAACATGCATGAGAAACCCAGAAGATGGTACACCGTGTGATGGGGAAAGGTTTCTAAAACGCACCTCATTTCTCATCTCCTTGTGCTCGGGTTCGCCATTCCAGCCACTTTACTAGCAATCTCCCTACTTGGAGCATCAGCACCTTTAACCTCCTGTTCCGTACAGGTTGCTATTTGTCCTGAGGATGAACGGGAAGACGGGGAACCAATGAGAGACTAGCTCTTGGTGTTGGGACAGGCACAGGTCACTCTATTTTCCCATCAGGAAGAAGAATTAACCACAGGTTCAGCCTGCCCCCCGGAACCAGAACAGGGCCTGAAGCCATCCTGTGCTTTTGCGGCCAGCTCCCGAAAAAGCGAGTTGTAAAATGGAGCTTCAGGGCACCGCAATTCACAAACCTGCACAGTTATAAATGATAACTCTCGTCCACAAATATATTGAGGGAAGGCAAAGACGAGGAATTGAAATCAAGGCAGAATTGCAGGAAACAGATTTCAGGAGGTAGATTCGAATCGCCTTTAAAGCACATGAAAAGCGGCAAAACGTTGACAATGATGCCCTTGGCCAAAAAGGGCGTATGTGTTTTTTCCTGAATATATTCAGGAAAAAACGCATACGCCCTTTTTGGCCAACCAATCAACCTGGAAAGGCAAATCAGCGCTACAAAGAAGTCTCGCTTCCCATCGGTCAAAACGGCCATGCTGAAAAAAGTGTCAAAAACAGAAATGCAGGACAGGCCATGGAGAAATGGGAGCCTTGCTACACTGATGGGCGGGATGTAAATTGCCAACAGCCACTCTGGAGAAGTGTACGGTGTGTCCTGAAACATCTAAAAAACACAGCTTAGAGAGCATAGGGCACTTCCACGCATGGGGGTATAAAGTGGGAAAATTAAAAATCAGCAAGACACAAGCACCCCAAAGTTTAGGGCTGCTCTGTTGACAAGGACCTCCACTTCATTCCACCTTAAATATCCCAGGAAAGCGAAAAATGGATAAAAAATTTGAGGTCCATATGTACAATGGATTATCACTCAGCCATGAAATCAATGTCATAAGGCTAGTAGCAGCATGATGAGTGGATTTAGGTCCGACGATTCTAAGTGACATAAGTCACACAGAAAAGGACACTTCTCATAAGGTGTCACTTATAGAGGGAATGTAAAAACCGTTACACTTGAACTGAATTACAAAACAGAACAGAGTCACACATGCAGAAAACACACTATGGCTGCTTAACGGGAAAGGTGAGGTGGGGTGATACATAAAACAAGAGTTTCAAATTAGCTCAGATACCGTTCCATAAACCCAATATGTAACAGACAAGACCTACTCCTTGCTCAGAGAACTGGACTCAACACGCCCGATTCACCGCACAAGAATATATCTGACTAGTAATAATCTTAAAACCTATGTATTGATATCTCTCTGTTAGTGTGTCAAGTGGGTGTAAAGCGGCATAAACACAGCCGTGAAAAGCAGCTAAACCCCATTATAAAAATAAATTACTTTTCAAAACCCATGAAACAAAGACAGTGAAAGAGAGAGAAATTCTTACACAATTCGTTCAGGGTCTGTGATGCAACCTGGATTGACCATATCTAGACCCACAGCTGGATGAGACATAAGGGTGGACACTCTTGGGGCTGAGAGGTTTGGTGAGGTTGGGTGAGCAAACGCAGACCCTTTAAAGTAATACTGCGTGCTACCCATCGCATGGGTCCCAAATCTCCAGGTTCAAGGGCATCTTCCTACATCGAAAACATGCATGAGAAACCCAGAAGATGGTACACCGTGTGATGGGGAAAGGTTTCTAAAACGCACCTCATTTCTCATCTCCTTGTGCTCGGGTTCGCCATTCCAGCCACTTTACTAGCAATCTCCCTACTTGGAGCATCAGCACCTTTAACCTCCTGTTCCGTACAGGTTGCTATTTGTCCTGAGGATGAACGGGAAGACGGGGAACCAATGAGAGACTAGCTCTTGGTGTTGGGAAAGGCACAGGTCACTCTATTTTCCCATCAGGAAGAAGAATTAACCACAGGCTCAGCCTGCCCCCCGGAACCAGAACAGGGCCTGAAGCCATCCTGCGCTTTTGCGGCCAGCTCCCGAAAAAGCGAGTTGTAAAATGGAGCTTCAGGGCACTGGAATTCACAAACCTGCACAGTTATAAATGATAACTCTCGTCCACAAATATATTGAGGGAAGGCAAAGACGAGGAATTGAAATCAAGGCAGAATTGCAGGAAACAGATTTCAGGAGGTAGATTCGAATCGCCTTTAAAGCACATGAAAAGCGGCAAAACGTTGACAATGATGCCCTTGGCCAAAAAGGGCGTATGCGTTTTTTCCTGAATATATTCAGGAAAAAACGCATACGCCCTTTTTGGCCAACCAAGCAACCTGGAAAGGCAAATCAGCGCTACAAAGAAGTCTCGCTTCCCATCGGTCAAAACGGCCATGCTGAAAAAAGTGTCAAAACCAGAAATGCAGGACAGGCCATGGAGAAATGGGAGCCTTGCTACACTGATGGGCGGGATGTAAATTGCCAACAGCCACTCTGGAGAAGTGTACGGTGTGTCCTGAAACATCTAAAAAACACAGCTTAGAGAGCATAGGGCACTTCCACGCATGGGGGTATAAAGTGGGAAAATTAAAAATCAGCAAGACACAAGCACCCCAAAGTTTAGGGCTGCTCTGTTGACAAGGACCTCCACTTCATTCCACCTTAAATATCCCAGGAAAGCGAAAAATGGATAAAAAATTTGAGGTCCATATGTACAATGGATTATCACTCAGCCATGAAATCAATGTCATAAGGCTAGTAGCAGCATGATGAGTGGATTTAGGTCCGACGATTCTAAGTGACATAAGTCACACAGAAAAGGACACTTCTCATAAGGTGTCACTTATAGAGGGAATGTAAAAACCGTTACACTTGAACTGAATTACAAAACAGAACAGAGTCACACATGCAGAAAACACACTATGGCTGCTTAACGGGAAAGGTGAGGTGGGGTGATACATAAAACAAGAGTTTCAAATTAGCTCAGATACCGTTCCATAAACCCAATATGTAACAGACAAGACCTACTCCTTGCTCAGAGAACTGGACTCAACACGCCCGATTCACCGCACAAGAATATATCTGACTAGTAATAATCTTAAAACCTATGTATTGATATCTCTCTGTTAGTGTGTCAAGTGGGTGTAAAGCAGCATAAACACAGCCGTGAAAAGCAGCTAAACCCCATTATAAAAATAAATTACTTTTCAAAACCCATGAAACAAAGACAGTGAAAGAGAGAGAAATTCTTACACAATTCGTTCAGGCTCTGTGATGCAACCTGGATTGACCATATCTAGACCCACAGCTGGATGAGACATAAGGGTGGACACTCTTGGGGCTGAGAGGTTTGGTGAGGTTGGGTGAGCAAACGCAGACCCTTTAAAGTAATACTGCGTGCTACCCATCGCATGGGTCCCAAATCTCCAGGTTCAAGGGCATCTTCCTACATCGAAAACATGCATGAGAAACCCAGAAGATGGTACACCGTGTGATGGGGAAAGGTTTCTAAAACGCACCTCATTTCTCATCTCCTTGTGCTCGGGTTCGCCATTCCAGCCACTTTACTAGCAATCTCCCTACTTGGAGCATCAGCACCTTTAACCTCCTGTTCCGTACAGGTTGCTATTTGTCCTGAGGATGAACGGGAAGACGGGGAACCAATGAGAGACTAGCTCTTGGTGTTGGGACAGGCACAGGTCACTCTATTTTCCCATCAGGAAGAAGAATTAACCACAGGTTCAGCCTGCCCCCCGGAACCAGAACAGGGCCTGAAGCCATCCTGTGCTTTTGCGGCCAGCTCCCGAAAAAGCGAGTTGTAAAATGGAGCTTCAGGGCACCGCAATTCACAAACCTGCACAGTTATAAATGATAACTCTCGTCCACAAATATATTGAGGGAAGGCAAAGACGAGGAATTGAAATCAAGGCAGAATTGCAGGAAACAGATTTCAGGAGGTAGATTCGAATCGCCTTTAAAGCACATGAAAAGCGGCAAAACGTTGACAATGATGCCCTTGGCCAAAAAGGGCGTATGTGTTTTTTCCTGAATATATTCAGGAAAAAACGCATACGCCCTTTTTGGCCAACCAATCAACCTGGAAAGGCAAATCAGCGCTACAAAGAAGTCTCGCTTCCCATCGGTCAAAACGGCCATGCTGAAAAAAGTGTCAAAAACAGAAATGCAGGACAGGCCATGGAGAAATGGGAGCCTTGCTACACTGATGGGCGGGATGTAAATTGCCAACAGCCACTCTGGAGAAGTGTACGGTGTGTCCTGAAACATCTAAAAAACACAGCTTAGAGAGCATAGGGCACTTCCACGCATGGGGGTATAAAGTGGGAAAATTAAAAATCAGCAAGACACAAGCACCCCAAAGTTTAGGGCTGCTCTGTTGACAAGGACCTCCACTTCATTCCACCTTAAATATCCCAGGAAAGCGAAAAATGGATAAAAAATTTGAGGTCCATATGTACAATGGATTATCACTCAGCCATGAAATCAATGTCATAAGGCTAGTAGCAGCATGATGAGTGGATTTAGGTCCGACGATTCTAAGTGACATAAGTCACACAGAAAAGGACACTTCTCATAAGGTGTCACTTATAGAGGGAATGTAAAAACCGTTACACTTGAACTGAATTACAAAACAGAACAGAGTCACACATGCAGAAAACACACTATGGCTGCTTAACGGGAAAGGTGAGGTGGGGTGATACATAAAACAAGAGTTTCAAATTAGCTCAGATACCGTTCCATAAACCCAATATGTAACAGACAAGACCTACTCCTTGCTCAGAGAACTGGACTCAACACGCCCGATTCACCGCACAAGAATATATCTGACTAGTAATAATCTTAAAACCTATGTATTGATATCTCTCTGTTAGTGTGTCAAGTGGGTGTAAAGCGGCATAAACACAGCCGTGAAAAGCAGCTAAACCCCATTATAAAAATAAATTACTTTTCAAAACCCATGAAACAAAGACAGTGAAAGAGAGAGAAATTCTTACACAATTCGTTCAGGGTCTGTGATGCAACCTGGATTGACCATATCTAGACCCACAGCTGGATGAGACATAAGGGTGGACACTCTTGGGGCTGAGAGGTTTGGTGAGGTTGGGTGAGCAAACGCAGACCCTTTAAAGTAATACTGCGTGCTACCCATCGCATGGGTCCCAAATCTCCAGGTTCAAGGGCATCTTCCTACATCGAAAACATGCATGAGAAACCCAGAAGATGGTACACCGTGTGATGGGGAAAGGTTTCTAAAACGCACCTCATTTCTCATCTCCTTGTGCTCGGGTTCGCCATTCCAGCCACTTTACTAGCAATCTCCCTACTTGGAGCATCAGCACCTTTAACCTCCTGTTCCGTACAGGTTGCTATTTGTCCTGAGGATGAACGGGAAGACGGGGAACCAATGAGAGACTAGCTCTTGGTGTTGGGACAGGCACAGGTCACTCTATTTTCCCATCAGGAAGAAGAATTAACCACAGGCTCAGCCTGCCCCCCGGAACCAGAACAGGGCCTGAAGCCATCCTGCGCTTTTGCGGCCAGCTCCCGAAAAAGCGAGTTGTAAAATGGAGCTTCAGGGCACTGGAATTCACAAACCTGCACAGTTATAAATGATAACTCTCGTCCACAAATATATTGAGGGAAGGCAAAGACGAGGAATTGAAATCAAGGCAGAATTGCAGGAAACAGATTTCAGGAGGTAGATTCGAATCGCCTTTAAAGCACATGAAAAGCGGCAAAACGTTGACAATGATGCCCTTGGCCAAAAAGGGCGTATGCGTTTTTTCCTGAATATATTCAGGAAAAAACGCATACGCCCTTTTTGGCCAACCAAGCAACCTGGAAAGGCAAATCAGCGCTACAAAGAAGTCTCGCTTCCCATCGGTCAAAACGGCCATGCTGAAAAAAGTGTCAAAACCAGAAATGCAGGACAGGCCATGGAGAAATGGGAGCCTTGCTACACTGATGGGCGGGATGTAAATTGCCAACAGCCACTCTGGAGAAGTGTACGGTGTGTCCTGAAACATCTAAAAAACACAGCTTAGAGAGCATAGGTCACTTCCACGCATGGGGGTATAAAGTGGGAAAATTAAAAATCAGCAAGACACAAGCACCCCAAAGTTTAGGGCTGCTCTGTTGACAAGGACCTCCACTTCATTCCACCTTAAATATCCCAGGAAAGCGAAAAATGGATAAAAAATTTGAGGTCCATATGTACAATGGATTATCACTCAGCCATGAAATCAATGTCATAAGGCTAGTAGCAGCATGATGAGTGGATTTAGGTCCGACGATTCTAAGTGACATAAGTCACACAGAAAAGGACACTTCTCATAAGGTGTCACTTATAGAGGGAATGTAAAAACCGTTACACTTGAACTGAATTACAAAACAGAACAGAGTCACACATGCAGAAAACACACTATGGCTGCTTAACGGGAAAGGTGAGGTGGGGTGATACATAAAACAAGAGTTTCAAATTAGCTCAGATACCGTTCCATAAACCCAATATGTAACAGACAAGACCTACTCCTTGCTCAGAGAACTGGACTCAACACGCCCGATTCACCGCACAAGAATATATCTGACTAGTAATAATCTTAAAACCTATGTATTGATATCTCTCTGTTAGTGTGTCAAGTGGGTGTAAAGCAGCATAAACACAGCCGTGAAAAGCAGCTAAACCCCATTATAAAAATAAATTACTTTTCAAAACCCATGAAACAAAGACAGTGAAAGAGAGAGAAATTCTTACACAATTCGTTCAGGCTCTGTGATGCAACCTGGATTGACCATATCTAGACCCACAGCTGGATGAGACATAAGGGTGGACACTCTTGGGGCTGAGAGGTTTGGTGAGGTTGGGTGAGCAAACGCAGACCCTTTAAAGTAATACTGCGTGCTACCCATCGCATGGGTCCCAAATCTCCAGGTTCAAGGGCATCTTCCTACATCGAAAACATGCATGAGAAACCCAGAAGATGGTACACCGTGTGATGGGGAAAGGTTTCTAAAACGCACCTCATTTCTCATCTCCTTGTGCTCGGGTTCGCCATTCCAGCCACTTTACTAGCAATCTCCCTACTTGGAGCATCAGCACCTTTAACCTCCTGTTCCGTACAGGTTGCTATTTGTCCTGAGGATGAACGGGAAGACGGGGAACCAATGAGAGACTAGCTCTTGGTGTTGGGACAGGCACAGGCCACTCTATTTTCCCATCAGGAAGAAGAATTAACCACAGGCTCAGCCTGCCCCCCGGAACCAGAACAGGGCCTGAAGCCATCCTGCGCTTTTGCGGCCAGCTCCCGAAAAAGCGAGTTGTAAAATGGAGCTTCAGGGCACTGCAATTCACAAACCTGCACAGTTATAAATGATAACTCTCGTCCACAAATATATTGAGGGAAGGCAAAGACGAGGAATTGAAATCAAGGCAGAATTGCAGGAAACAGATTTCAGGAGGTAGATTCGAATCGCCTTTAAAGCACATGAAAAGCGGCAAAACGTTGACAATGATGCCCTTGGCCAAAAAGGGCGTATGCGTTTTTTCCTGAATATATTCAGGAAAAAACGCATACGCCCTTTTTGGCCAACCAAGCAACCTGAAAAGGCAAATCAGCGCTACAAAGAAGTCTCGCTTTCCATCGGTCAAAAGGGCCATGCTGAAAAAATTGTCAAAACCAGAAATGCAGGACAGGCCATGGAGAAATGGGAGCCTTGCTACACTGATGGGCGGGATGTAAATTGCCAACAGCCACTCTGGAGAAGTGTACGGTGTGTCCTGAAACATCTAAAAAACACAGCTTAGAGAGCATAGGCTACTTCCACGCATGGGGGTATAAAGTGGGAAAATTAAAAATCAGCAAGACACAAGCACCCCAAAGTTTAGGGCTGCTCTGTTGACAAGGACCTCCACTTCATTCCACCTTAAATATCCCAGGAAAGCGAAAAATGGATAAAAAATTTGAGGTCCATATGTACAATGGATTTTCACTCAGCCATGAAATCAATGTCATAAGGCTAGTAGCAGCATGATGAGTGGATTTAGGTCCGACGATTCTAAGTGACATAAGTCACACAGAAAAGGACACTTCTCATAAGGTGTCACTTATAGAGGGAATGTAAAAACCGTTACACTTGAACTGAATTACAAAACAGAACAGAGTCACACATGCAGAAAACACACTATGGCTGCTTAACGGGAAAGGTGAGGTGGGGTGATACATAAAACAAGAGTTTCAAATTAGCTCAGATACCGTTCCATAAACCCAATATGTAACAGACAAGACCTACTCCTTGCTCAGAGAACTGGACTCAACACGCCCGATTCACCGCACAAGAATATATCTGACTAGTAATAATCTTAAAACCTATGTATTGATATCTCTCTGTTAGTGTGTCAAGTGGGTGTAAAGCAGCATAAACACAGCCGTGAAAAGCAGCTAAACCCCATTATAAAAATAAATTACTTTTCAAAACCCATGAAACAAAGACAGTGAAAGAGAGAGAAATTCTTACACAATTCGTTCAGGCTCTGTGATGCAACCTGGATTGACCATATCTAGACCCACAGCTGGATGAGACATAAGGGTGGACACTCTTGGGGCTGAGAGGTTTGGTGAGGTTGGGTGAGCAAACGCAGACCCTTTAAAGTAATACTGCGTGCTACCCATCGCATGGGTCCCAAATCTCCAGGTTCAAGGGCATCTTCCTACATCGAAAACATGCATGAGAAACCCAGAAGATGGTACACCGTGTGATGGGGAAAGGTTTCTAAAACGCACCTCATTTCTCATCTCCTTGTGCTCGGGTTCGCCATTCCAGCCACTTTACTAGCAATCTCCCTACTTGGAGCATCAGCACCTTTAACCTCCTGTTCCGTACAGGTTGCTATTTGTCCTGAGGATGAACGGGAAGACGGGGAACCAATGAGAGACTAGCTTTTGGTGTTGGGACAGGCACAGGTCACTCTATTTTCCCATCAGGAAGAAGAATTAACCACAGGTTCAGCCTGCCCCCCGGAACCAGAACAGGGCCTGAAGCCATCCTGTGCTTTTGCGGCCAGCTCCCGAAAAAGCGAGTTGTAAAATGGAGCTTCAGGGCACCGCAATTCACAAACCTGCACAGTTATAAATGATAACTCTCGTCCACAAATATATTGAGGGAAGGCAAAGACGAGGAATTGAAATCAAGGCAGAATTGCAGGAAACAGATTTCAGGAGGTAGATTCGAATCGCCTTTAAAGCACATGAAAAGCGGCAAAACGTTGACAATGATGCCCTTGGACAAAAAGGGCGTATGCGTTTTTTCCTGAATATATTCAGGAAAAAACGCATACGCCCTTTTTGGCCAACCAAGCAACCTGGAAAGGCAAATCAGCGCTACAAAGAAGTCTCGCTTCCCATCGGTCAAAACGGCCATGCTGAAAAAAGTGTCAAAAACAGAAATGCAGGACAGGCCATGGAGAAATGGGAGCCTTGCTACACTGATGGGCGGGATGTAAATTGCCAACAGCCACTCTGGAGAAGTGTACGGTGTGTCCTGAAACATCTAAAAAACACAGCTCAGAGAGCATAGGGCACTTCCACGCATGGGGGTATAAAGTGGGAAAATTAAAAATCAGCAAGACACAAGCACCCCAAAGTTTAGGGCTGCTCTGTTGACAAGGACCTCCACTTCATTCCACCTTAAATATCCCAGGAAAGCGAAAAATGGATAAAAAATTTGAGGTCCATATGTACAATGGATTTTCACTCAGCCATGAAATCAATGTCATAAGGCTAGTAGCAGCATGATGAGTGGATTTAGGTCCGACGATTCTAAGTGACATAAGTCACACAGAAAAGGACACTTCTCATAAGGTGTCACTTATAGAGGGAATGTAAAAACCGTTACACTTGAACTGAATTACAAAACAGAACAGAGTCACACATGCAGAAAACACACTATGGCTGCTTAACGGGAAAGGTGAGGTGGGGTGATACATAAAACAAGAGTTTCAAATTAGCTCAGATACCGTTCCATAAACCCAATATGTAACAGACAAGACCTACTCCTTGCTCAGAGAACTGGACTCAACACGCCCGATTCACCGCACAAGAATATATCTGACTAGTAATAATCTTAAAACCTATGTATTGATATCTCTCTGTTAGTGTGTCAAGTGGGTGTAAAGCAGCATAAACACAGCCGTGAAAAGCAGCTAAACCCCATTATAAAAATAAATTACTTTTCAAAACCCATGAAACAAAGACAGTGAAAGAGAGAGAAATTCTTACACAATTCGTTCAGGGTCTGTGATGCAACCTGGATTGACCATATCTAGACCCACAGCTGGATGAGACATAAGGGTGGACACTCTTGGGGCTGAGAGGTTTGGTGAGGTTGGGTGAGCAAACGCAGACCCTTTAAAGTAATACTGCGTGCTACCCATCGCATGGGTCCCAAATCTCCAGGTTCAAGGGCATCTTCCTACATCGAAAACATGCATGAGAAACCCAGAAGATGGTACACCGTGTGATGGGGAAAGGTTTCTAAAACGCACCTCATTTCTCATCTCCTTGTGCTCGGGTTCGCCATTCCAGCCACTTTACTAGCAATCTCCCTACTTGGAGCATCAGCACCTTTAACCTCCTGTTCCGTACAGGTTGCTATTTGTCCTGAGGATGAACGGGAAGACGGGGAACCAATGAGAGACTAGCTCTTGGTGTTGGGACAGGCACAGGTCACTCTATTTTCCCATCAGGAAGAAGAATTAACCACAGGCTCAGCCTGCCCCCCGGAACCAGAACAGGGCCTGAAACCATCCTGCGCTTTTGCGGCCAGCTCCCGAAAAAGCGAGTTGTAAAATGGAGCTTCAGGGCACTGCAATTCACAAACCTGCACAGTTATAAATGATAACTCTCGTCCACAAATATATTGAGGGAAGGCAAAGACGAGGAATTGAAATCAAGGCAGAATTGCAGGAAACAGATTTCAGGAGGTAGATTCGAATCGCCTTTAAAGCACATGAAAAGCGGCAAAACGTTGACAATGATGCCCTTGGCCAAAAAGGGCGTATGCGTTTTTTCCTGAATATATTCAGGAAAAAACGCATACGCCCTTTTTGGCCAACCAAGCAACCTGGAAAGGCAAATCAGCGCTACAAAGAAGTCTCGCTTCCCATCGGTCAAAACGGCCATGCTGAAAAAAGTGTCAAAACCAGAAATGCAGGACAGGCCATGGAGAAATGTGAGCCTTGCTACACTGATGGGCGGGATGTAAATTGCCAACAGCCACTCTGGAGAAGTGTACGGTGTGTCCTGAAACATCTAAAAAACACAGCTTAGAGAGCATAGGTCACTTCCACGCATGGGGGTATAAAGTGGGAAAATTAAAAATCAGCAAGACACAAGCACCCCAAAGTTTAGGGCTGCTCTGTTGACAAGGACCTCCACTTCATTCCACCTTAAATATCCCAGGAAAGCGAAAAATGGATAAAAAATTTGAGGTCCATATGTACAATGGATTATCACTCAGCCATGAAATCAATGTCATAAGGCTAGTAGCAGCATGATGAGTGGATTTAGGTCCGACGATTCTAAGTGACATAAGTCACACAGAAAAGGACACTTCTCATAAGGTGTCACTTATAGAGGGAATGTAAAAACCGTTACACTTGAACTGAATTACAAAACAGAACAGAGTCACACATGCAGAAAACACACTATGGCTGCTTAACGGGAAAGGTGAGGTGGGGTGATACATAAAACAAGAGTTTCAAATTAGCTCAGATACCGTTCCATAAACCCAATATGTAACAGACAAGACCTACTCCTTGCTCAGAGAACTGGACTCAACACGCCCGATTCACCGCACAAGAATATATCTGACTAGTAATAATCTTAAAACCTATGTATTGATATCTCTCTGTTAGTGTGTCAAGTGGGTGTAAAGCAGCATAAACACAGCCGTGAAAAGCAGCTAAACCCCATTATAAAAATAAATTACTTTTCAAAACCCATGAAACAAAGACAGTGAAAGAGAGAGAAATTCTTACACAATTCGTTCAGGGTCTGTGATGCAACCTGGATTGACCATATCTAGACCCACAGCTGGATGAGACATAAGGGTGGACACTCTTGGGGCTGAGAGGTTTGGTGAGGTTGGGTGAGCAAACGCAGACCCTTTAAAGTAATACTGCGTGCTACCCATCGCATGGGTCCCAAATCTCCAGGTTCAAGGGCATCTTCCTACATCGAAAACATGCATGAGACACCCAGAAGATGGTACACCGTGTGATGGGGAAAGGTTTCTAAAACGCACCTCATTTCTCATCTCCTTGTGCTCGGGTTAGCCATTCCAGCCACTTTACTAGCAATCTCCCTACTTGGAGCATCAGCACCTTTAACCTCCTGTTCCGTACAGGTTGCTATTTGTCCTGAGGATGAACGGGAAGACGGGGAACCAATGAGAGACTAGCTCTTGGTGTTGGGACAGGCACAGGTCACTCTATTTTCCCATCAGGAAGAAGAATTAACCACAGGCTCAGCCTGCCCCCCGGAACCAGAACAGGGCCTGAAGCCATCCTGCGCTTTTGCGGCCAGCTCCCGAAAAAGCGAGTTGTAAAATGGAGCTTCAGGGCACTGCAATTCACAAACCTGCACAGTTATAAATGATAACTCTCGTCCACAAATATATTGAGGGAAGGCAAAGACGAGGAATTGAAATCAAGGCAGAATTGCAGGAAACAGATTTCAGGAGGTAGATTCGAATCGCCTTTAAAGCACATGAAAAGCGGCAAAACGTTGACAATGATGCCCTTGGCCAAAAAGGGCGTATGCGTTTTTTCCTGAATATATTCAGGAAAAAACGCATACGCCCTTTTTGGCCAACCAAGCAACCTGGAAAGGCAAATCAGCGCTACAAAGAAGTCTCGCTTCCCATCGGTCAAAACGGCCATGCTGAAAAAAGTGTCAAAACCAGAAATGCAGGACAGGCCATGGAGAAATGGGAGCCTTGCTACACTGATGGGCGGGATGTAAATTGCCAACAGCCACTCTGGAGAAGTGTACGGTGTGTCCTGAAACATCTAAAAAACACAGCTTAGAGAGCATAGGTCACTTCCACGCATGCGGGTATAAAGTGGGAAAATTAAAAATCAGCAAGACACAAGCACCCCAAAGTTTAGGGCTGCTCTGTTGACAAGGACCTCCACTTCATTCCACCTTAAATATCCCAGGAAAGCGAAAAATGGATAAAAAATTTGAGGTCCATATGTACAATGGATTATCACTCAGCCATGAAATCAATGTCATAAGGCTAGTAGCAGCATGATGAGTGGATTTAGGTCCGACGATTCTAAGTGACATAAGTCACACAGAAAAGGACACTTCTCATAAGGTGTCACTTATAGAGGGAATGTAAAAACCGTTACACTTGAACTGAATTACAAAACAGAACAGAGTCACACATGCAGAAAACACACTATGGCTGCTTAACGGGAAAGGTGAGGTGGGGTGATACATAAAACAAGAGTTTCAAATTAGCTCAGATACCGTTCCATAAACCCAATATGTAACAGACAAGACCTACTCCTTGCTCAGAGAACTGGACTCAACACGCCCGATTCACCGCACAAGAATATATCTGACTAGTAATAATCTTAAAACCTATGTATTGATATCTCTCTGTTAGTGTGTCAAGTGGGTGTAAAGCAGCATAAACACAGCCGTGAAAAGCAGCTAAACCCCATTATAAAAATAAATTACTTTTCAAAACCCATGAAACAAAGACAGTGAAAGAGAGAGAAATTCTTACACAATTCGTTCAGGGTCTGTGATGCAACCTGGATTGACCATATCTAGACCCACAGCTGGATGAGACATAAGGGTGGACACTCTTGGGGCTGAGAGGTTTGGTGAGGTTGGGTGAGCAAACGCAGACCCTTTAAAGTAAAACTGCGTGCTACCCATCGCATGGGTCCCAAATCTCCAGGTTCAAGGGCATCTTCCTACATCGAAAACATGCATGAGACACCCAGAAGATGGTACACCGTGTGATGGGGAAAGGTTTCTAAAACGCACCTCATTTCTCATCTCCTTGTGCTCGGGTTCGCCATTCCAGCCACTTTACTAGCAATCTCCCTACTTGGAGCATCAGCACCTTTAACCTCCTGTTCCGTACAGGTTGCTATTTGTCCTGAGGATGAACGGGAAGACGGGGAACCAATGAGAGACTAGCTCTTGGTGTTGGGACAGGCACAGGCCACTCTATTTTCCCATCAGGAAGAAGAATTAACCACAGGCTCAGCCTGCCCCCCGGAACCAGAACAGGGCCTGAAGCCATCCTGCGCTTTTGCGGCCAGCTCCCGAAAAAGCGAGTTGTAAAATGGAGCTTCAGGGCACTGCAATTCACAAACCTGCACAGTTATAAATGATAACTCTCGTCCACAAATATATTGAGGGAAGGCAAAGACGAGGAAGTGAAATCAAGGCAGAATTGCAGGAAACAGATTTCAGGAGGTAGATTCGAATCGCCTTTAAAGCACATGAAAAGCGGCAAAACGTTGACAATGATGCCCTTGGCCAAAAAGGGCGTATGCGTTTTTTCCTGAATATATTCAGGAAAAAACGCATACGCCCTTTTTGGCCAACCAAGCAACCTGGAAAGGCAAATCAGCGCTACAAAGAAGTCTCGCTTCCCATCGGTCAAAACGGCCATGCTGAAAAAAGTGTCAAAACCAGAAATGCAGGACAGGCCATGGAGAAATGGGAGCCTTGCTACACTGATGGGCGGGATGTAAATTGCCAACAGCCACTCTGGAGAAGTGTACGGTGTGTCCTGAAACATCTAAAAAACACAGCTTAGAGAGCATAGGTCACTTCCACGCATGGGGGTATAAAGTGGGAAAATTAAAAATCAGCAAGACACAAGCACCCCAAAGTTTAGGGCTGCTCTGTTGACAAGGACCTCCACTTCATTCCACCTTAAATATCCCAGGAAAGCGAAAAATGGATAAAAAATTTGAGGTCCATATGTACAATGGATTATCACTCAGCCATGAAATCAATGTCATAAGGCTAGTAGCAGCATGATGAGTGGATTTAGGTCCGACGATTCTAAGTGACATAAGTCACACAGAAAAGGACACTTCTCATAAGGTGTCACTTATAGAGGGAATGTAAAAACCGTTACACTTGAACTGAATTACAAAACAGAACAGAGGCACACATGCAGAAAACACACTATGGCTGCTTAACGGGAAAGGTGAGGTGGGGTGATACATAAAACAAGAGTTTCAAATTAGCTCAGATACCGTTCCATAAACCCAATATGTAACAGACAAGACCTACTCCTTGCTCAGAGAACTGGACTCAACACGCCCGATTCACCGCACAAGAATATATCTGACTAGTAATAATCTTAAAACCTATGTATTGATATCTCTCTGTTAGTGTGTCAAGTGGGTGTAAAGCAGCATAAACACAGCCGTGAAAAGCAGCTAAACCCCATTATAAAAATAAATTACTTTTCAAAACCCATGAAACAAAGACAGTGAAAGAGAGAGAAATTCTTACACAATTCGTTCAGGGTCTGTGATGCAACCTGGATTGACCATATCTAGACCCACAGCTGGATGAGACATAAGGGTGGACACTCTTGGGGCTGAGAGGTTTGGTGAGGTTGGGTGAGCAAACGCAGACCCTTTAAAGTAATACTGCGTGCTACCCATCGCATGGGTCCCAAATCTCCAGGTTCAAGGGCATCTTCCTACATCGAAAACATGCATGAGACACCCAGAAGATGGTACACCGTGTGATGGGGAAAGGTTTCTAAAACGCACCTCATTTCTCATCTCCTTGTGCTCGGGTTAGCCATTCCAGCCACTTTACTAGCAATCTCCCTACTTGGAGCATCAGCACCTTTAACCTCCTGTTCCGTACAGGTTGCTATTTGTCCTGAGGATGAACGGGAAGACGGGGAACCAATGAGAGACTAGCTCTTGGTGTTGGGACAGGCACAGGTCACTCTATTTTCCCATCAGGAAGAAGAATTAACCACAGGCTCAGCCTGCCCCCCGGAACCAGAACAGGGCCTGAAGCCATCCTGCGCTTTTGCGGCCAGCTCCCGAAAAAGCGAGTTGTAAAATGGAGCTTCAGGGCACTGCAATTCACAAACCTGCACAGTTATAAATGATAACTCTCGTCCACAAATATATTGAGGGAAGGCAAAGACGAGGAATTGAAATCAAGGCAGAATTGCAGGAAACAGATTTCAGGAGGTAGATTCGAATCGCCTTTAAAGCACATGAAAAGCGGCAAAACGTTGACAATGATGCCCTTGGCCAAAAAGGGCGTATGCGTTTTTTCCTGAATATATTCAGGAAAAAACGCATACGCCCTTTTTGGCCAACCAAGCAACCTGGAAAGGCAAATCAGCGCTACAAAGAAGTCTCGCTTCCCATCGGTCAAAACGGCCATGCTGAAAAAAGTGTCAAAACCAGAAATGCAGGACAGGCCATGGAGAAATGGGAGCCTTGCTACACTGATGGGCGGGATGTAAATTGCCAACAGCCACTCTGGAGAAGTGTACGGTGTGTCCTGAAACATCTAAAAAACACAGCTTAGAGAGCATAGGTCACTTCCACGCATGCGGGTATAAAGTGGGAAAATTAAAAATCAGCAAGACACAAGCACCCCAAAGTTTAGGGCTGCTCTGTTGACAAGGACCTCCACTTCATTCCACCTTAAATATCCCAGGAAAGCGAAAAATGGATAAAAAATTTGAGGTCCATATGTACAATGGATTATCACTCAGCCATGAAATCAATGTCATAAGGCTAGTAGCAGCATGATGAGTGGATTTAGGTCCGACGATTCTAAGTGACATAAGTCACACAGAAAAGGACACTTCTCATAAGGTGTCACTTATAGAGGGAATGTAAAAACCGTTACACTTGAACTGAATTACAAAACAGAACAGAGGCACACATGCAGAAAACACACTATGGCTGCTTAACGGGAAAGGTGAGGTGGGGTGATACATAAAACAAGAGTTTCAAATTAGCTCAGATACCGTTCCATAAACCCAATATGTAACAGACAAGACCTACTCCTTGCTCAGAGAACTGGACTCAACACGCCCGATTCACCGCACAAGAATATATCTGACTAGTAATAATCTTAAAACCTATGTATTGATATCTCTCTGTTAGTGTGTCAAGTGGGTGTAAAGCAGCATAAACACAGCCGTGAAAAGCAGCTAAACCCCATTATAAAAATAAATTACTTTTCAAAACCCATGAAACAAAGACAGTGAAAGAGAGAGAAATTCTTACACAATTCGTTCAGGGTCTGTGATGCAACCTGGATTGACCATATCTAGACCCACAGCTGGATGAGACATAAGGGTGGACACTCTTGGGGCTGAGAGGTTTGGTGAGGTTGGGTGAGCAAACGCAGACCCTTTAAAGTAATACTGCGTGCTACCCATCGCATGGGTCCCAAATCTCCAGGTTCAAGGGCATCTTCCTACATCGAAAACATGCATGAGAAACCCAGAAGATGGTACACCGTGTGATGGGGAAAGGTTTCTAAAACGCACCTCATTTCTCATCTCCTTGTGCTCGGGTTCGCCATTCCAGCCACTTTACTAGCAATCTCCCTACTTGGAGCATCAGCACCTTTAACCTCCTGTTCCGTACAGGTTGCTATTTGTCCTGAGGATGAACGGGAAGACGGGGAACCAATGAGAGACTAGCTCTTGGTGTTGGGACAGGCACAGGTCACTCTATTTTCCCATCAGGAAGAAGAATTAACCACAGGCTCAGCCTGCCCCCCGGAAACAGAACAGGGCCTGAAGCCATCCTGCGCTTTTGCGGCCAGCTCCCGAAAAAGCGAGTTGTAAAATGGAGCTTCAGGGCACTGCAATTCACAAACCTGCACAGTTATAAATGATAACTCTCGTCCACAAATATATTGAGGGAAGGCAAAGACGAGGAATTGAAATCAAGGCAGAATTGCAGGAAACAGATTTCAGGAGGTAGATTCGAATCGCCTTTAAAGCACATGAAAAGCGGCAAAACGTTGACAATGATGCCCTTGGCCAAAAAGGGCGTATGCGTTTTTTCCTGAATATATTCAGGAAAAAACGCATACGCCCTTTTTGGCCAACCAAGCAACCTGGAAAGGCAAATCAGCGCTACAAAGAAGTCTCGCTTCCCATCGGTCAAAACGGCCATGCTGAAAAAAGTGTCAAAACCAGAAATGCAGGACAGGCCATGGAGAAATGTGAGCCTTGCTACACTGATGGGCGGGATGTAAATTGCCAACAGCCACTCTGGAGAAGTGTACGGTGTGTCCTGAAACATCTAAAAAACACAGCTTAGAGAGCATAGGTCACTTCCACGCATGGGGGTATAAAGTGGGAAAATTAAAATTCAGCAAGACACAAGCACCCCAAAGTTTAGGGCTGCTCTGTTGACAAGGACCTCCACTTCATTCCACCTTAAATATCCCAGGAAAGCGAAAAATGGATAAAAAATTTGAGGTCCATATGTACAATGGATTATCACTCAGCCATGAAATCAATGTCATAAGGCTAGTAGCAGCATGATGAGTGGATTTAGGTCCGACGATTCTAAGTGACATAAGTCACACAGAAAAGGACACTTCTCATAAGGTGTCACTTATAGAGGGAATGTAAAAACCGTTACACTTGAACTGAATTACAAAACAGAACAGAGTCACACATGCAGAAAACACACTATGGCTGCTTAACGGGAAAGGTGAGGTGGGGTGATACATAAAACAAGAGTTTCAAATTAGCTCAGATACCGTTCCATAAACCCAATATGTAACAGACAAGACCTACTCCTTGCTCAGAGAACTGGACTCAACACGCCCGATTCACCGCACAAGAATATATCTGACTAGTAATAATCTTAAAACCTATGTATTGATATCTCTCTGTTAGTGTGTCAAGTGGGTGTAAAGCAGCATAAACACAGCCGTGAAAAGCAGCTAAACCCCATTATAAAAATAAATTACTTTTCAAAACCCATGAAACAAAGACAGTGAAAGAGAGAGAAATTCTTACACAATTCGTTCAGGGTCTGTGATGCAACCTGGATTGACCATATCTAGACCCACAGCTGGATGAGACATAAGGGTGGACACTCTTGGGGCTGAGAGGTTTGGTGAGGTTGGGTGAGCAAACGCAGACCCTTTAAAGTAATACTGCGTGCTACCCATCGCATGGGTCCCAAATCTCCAGGTTCAAGGGCATCTTCCTACATCGAAAACATGCATGAGAAACCCAGAAGATGGTACACCGTGTGATGGGGAAAGGTTTCTAAAACGCACCTCATTTCTCATCTCCTTGTGCTCGGGTTCGCCATTCCAGCCACTTTACTAGCAATCTCCCTACTTGGAGCATCAGCACCTTTAACCTCCTGTTCCGTACAGGTTGCTATTTGTCCTGAGGATGAACGGGAAGACGGGGAACCAATGAGAGACTAGCTCTTGGTGTTGGGACAGGCACAGGTCACTCTATTTTCCCATCAGGAAGAAGAATTAACCACAGGCTCAGCCTGCCCCCCGGAACCAGAACAGGGCCTGAAACCATCCTGCGCTTTTGCGGCCAGCTCCCGAAAAAGCGAGTTGTAAAATGGAGCTTCAGGGCACTGCAATTCACAAACCTGCACAGTTATAAATGATAACTCTCGTCCACAAATATATTGAGGGAAGGCAAAGACGAGGAATTGAAATCAAGGCAGAATTGCAGGAAACAGATTTCAGGAGGTAGATTCGAATCGCCTTTAAAGCACATGAAAAGCGGCAAAACGTTGACAATGATGCCCTTGGCCAAAAAGGGCGTATGCGTTTTTTCCTGAATATATTCAGGAAAAAACGCATACGCCCTTTTTGGCCAACCAAGCAACCTGGAAAGGCAAATCAGCGCTACAAAGAAGTCTCGCTTCCCATCGGTCAAAACGGCCATGCTGAAAAAAGTGTCAAAACCAGAAATGCAGGACAGGCCATGGAGAAATGTGAGCCTTGCTACACTGATGGGCGGGATGTAAATTGCCAACAGCCACTCTGGAGAAGTGTACGGTGTGTCCTGAAACATCTAAAAAACACAGCTTAGAGAGCATAGGTCACTTCCACGCATGGGGGTATAAAGTGGGAAAATTAAAAATCAGCAAGACACAAGCACCCCAAAGTTTAGGGCTGCTCTGTTGACAAGGACCTCCACTTCATTCCACCTTAAATATCCCAGGAAAGCGAAAAATGGATAAAAAATTTGAGGTCCATATGTACAATGGATTATCACTCAGCCATGAAATCAATGTCATAAGGCTAGTAGCAGCATGATGAGTGGATTTAGGTCCGACGATTCTAAGTGACATAAGTCACACAGAAAAGGACACTTCTCATAAGGTGTCACTTATAGAGGGAATGTAAAAACCGTTACACTTGAACTGAATTACAAAACAGAACAGAGTCACACATGCAGAAAACACACTATGGCTGCTTAACGGGAAAGGTGAGGTGGGGTGATACATAAAACAAGAGTTTCAAATTAGCTCAGATACCGTTCCATAAACCCAATATGTAACAGACAAGACCTACTCCTTGCTCAGAGAACTGGACTCAACACGCCCGATTCACCGCACAAGAATATATCTGACTAGTAATAATCTTAAAACCTATGTATTGATATCTCTCTGTTAGTGTGTCAAGTGGGTGTAAAGCAGCATAAACACAGCCGTGAAAAGCAGCTAAACCCCATTATAAAAATAAATTACTTTTCAAAACCCATGAAACAAAGACAGTGAAAGAGAGAGAAATTCTTACACAATTCGTTCAGGGTCTGTGATGCAACCTGGATTGACCATATCTAGACCCACAGCTGGATGAGACATAAGGGTGGACACTCTTGGGGCTGAGAGGTTTGGTGAGGTTGGGTGAGCAAACGCAGACCCTTTAAAGTAATACTGCGTGCTACCCATCGCATGGGTCCCAAATCTCCAGGTTCAAGGGCATCTTCCTACATCGAAAACATGCATGAGACACCCAGAAGATGGTACACCGTGTGATGGGGAAAGGTTTCTAAAACGCACCTCATTTCTCATCTCCTTGTGCTCGGGTTAGCCATTCCAGCCACTTTACTAGCAATCTCCCTACTTGGAGCATCAGCACCTTTAACCTCCTGTTCCGTACAGGTTGCTATTTGTCCTGAGGATGAACGGGAAGACGGGGAACCAATGAGAGACTAGCTCTTGGTGTTGGGACAGGCACAGGTCACTCTATTTTCCCATCAGGAAGAAGAATTAACCACAGGCTCAGCCTGCCCCCCGGAACCAGAACAGGGCCTGAAGCCATCCTGCGCTTTTGCGGCCAGCTCCCGAAAAAGCGAGTTGTAAAATGGAGCTTCAGGGCACTGCAATTCACAAACCTGCACAGTTATAAATGATAACTCTCGTCCACAAATATATTGAGGGAAGGCAAAGACGAGGAATTGAAATCAAGGCAGAATTGCAGGAAACAGATTTCAGGAGGTAGATTCGAATCGCCTTTAAAGCACATGAAAAGCGGCAAAACGTTGACAATGATGCCCTTGGCCAAAAAGGGCGTATGCGTTTTTTCCTGAATATATTCAGGAAAAAACGCATACGCCCTTTTTGGCCAACCAAGCAACCTGGAAAGGCAAATCAGCGCTACAAAGAAGTCTCGCTTCCCATCGGTCAAAACGGCCATGCTGAAAAAAGTGTCAAAACCAGAAATGCAGGACAGGCCATGGAGAAATGGGAGCCTTGCTACACTGATGGGCGGGATGTAAATTGCCAACAGCCACTCTGGAGAAGTGTACGGTGTGTCCTGAAACATCTAAAAAACACAGCTTAGAGAGCATAGGTCACTTCCACGCATGCGGGTATAAAGTGGGAAAATTAAAAATCAGCAAGACACAAGCACCCCAAAGTTTAGGGCTGCTCTGTTGACAAGGACCTCCACTTCATTCCACCTTAAATATCCCAGGAAAGCGAAAAATGGATAAAAAATTTGAGGTCCATATGTACAATGGATTATCACTCAGCCATGAAATCAATGTCATAAGGCTAGTAGCAGCATGATGAGTGGATTTAGGTCCGACGATTCTAAGTGACATAAGTCACACAGAAAAGGACACTTCTCATAAGGTGTCACTTATAGAGGGAATGTAAAAACCGTTACACTTGAACTGAATTACAAAACAGAACAGAGTCACACATGCAGAAAACACACTATGGCTGCTTAACGGGAAAGGTGAGGTGGGGTGATACATAAAACAAGAGTTTCAAATTAGCTCAGATACCGTTCCATAAACCCAATATGTAACAGACAAGACCTACTCCTTGCTCAGAGAACTGGACTCAACACGCCCGATTCACCGCACAAGAATATATCTGACTAGTAATAATCTTAAAACCTATGTATTGATATCTCTCTGTTAGTGTGTCAAGTGGGTGTAAAGCAGCATAAACACAGCCGTGAAAAGCAGCTAAACCCCATTATAAAAATAAATTACTTTTCAAAACCCATGAAACAAAGACAGTGAAAGAGAGAGAAATTCTTACACAATTCGTTCAGGGTCTGTGATGCAACCTGGATTGACCATATCTAGACCCACAGCTGGATGAGACATAAGGGTGGACACTCTTGGGGCTGAGAGGTTTGGTGAGGTTGGGTGAGCAAACGCAGACCCTTTAAAGTAAAACTGCGTGCTACCCATCGCATGGGTCCCAAATCTCCAGGTTCAAGGGCATCTTCCTACATCGAAAACATGCATGAGACACCCAGAAGATGGTACACCGTGTGATGGGGAAAGGTTTCTAAAACGCACCTCATTTCTCATCTCCTTGTGCTCGGGTTCGCCATTCCAGCCACTTTACTAGCAATCTCCCTACTTGGAGCATCAGCACCTTTAACCTCCTGTTCCGTACAGGTTGCTATTTGTCCTGAGGATGAACGGGAAGACGGGGAACCAATGAGAGACTAGCTCTTGGTGTTGGGACAGGCACAGGCCACTCTATTTTCCCATCAGGAAGAAGAATTAACCACAGGCTCAGCCTGCCCCCCGGAACCAGAACAGGGCCTGAAGCCATCCTGCGCTTTTGCGGCCAGCTCCCGAAAAAGCGAGTTGTAAAATGGAGCTTCAGGGCACTGCAATTCACAAACCTGCACAGTTATAAATGATAACTCTCGTCCACAAATATATTGAGGGAAGGCAAAGACGAGGAAGTGAAATCAAGGCAGAATTGCAGGAAACAGATTTCAGGAGGTAGATTCGAATCGCCTTTAAAGCACATGAAAAGCGGCAAAACGTTGACAATGATGCCCTTGGCCAAAAAGGGCGTATGCGTTTTTTCCTGAATATATTCAGGAAAAAACGCATACGCCCTTTTTGGCCAACCAAGCAACCTGGAAAGGCAAATCAGCGCTACAAAGAAGTCTCGCTTCCCATCGGTCAAAACGGCCATGCTGAAAAAAGTGTCAAAACCAGAAATGCAGGACAGGCCATGGAGAAATGGGAGCCTTGCTACACTGATGGGCGGGATGTAAATTGCCAACAGCCACTCTGGAGAAGTGTACGGTGTGTCCTGAAACATCTAAAAAACACAGCTTAGAGAGCA
Source organism: Balaenoptera physalus (assembly GCF_965194825.1). Taxonomy (NCBI): domain Eukaryota; kingdom Metazoa; phylum Chordata; class Mammalia; order Artiodactyla; family Balaenopteridae; genus Balaenoptera; species Balaenoptera physalus. The sequence continues at coordinate 95,048 of NW_028125869.1, forward strand.
TAGGTCACTTCCACGCATGGGGGTATAAAGTGGGAAAATTAAAAATCAGCAAGACACAAGCACCCCAAAGTTTAGGGCTGCTCTGTTGACAAGGACCTCCACTTCATTCCACCTTAAATATCCCAGGAAAGCGAAAAATGGATAAAAAATTTGAGGTCCATATGTACAATGGATTATCACTCAGCCATGAAATCAATGTCATAAGGCTAGTAGCAGCATGATGAGTGGATTTAGGTCCGACGATTCTAAGTGACATAAGTCACACAGAAAAGGACACTTCTCATAAGGTGTCACTTATAGAGGGAATGTAAAAACCGTGACACTTGAACTGAATTACAAAACAGAACAGAGGCACACATGCAGAAAACACACTATGGCTGCTTAACGGGAAAGGTGAGGTGGGGTGATACATAAAACAAGAGTTTCAAATTAGCTCAGATACCGTTCCATAAACCCAATATGTAACAGACAAGACCTACTCCTTGCTCAGAGAACTGGACTCAACACGCCCGATTCACCGCACAAGAATATATCTGACTAGTAATAATCTTAAAACCTATGTATTGATATCTCTCTGTTAGTGTGTCAAGTGGGTGTAAAGCAGCATAAACACAGCCGTGAAAAGCAGCTAAACCCCATTATAAAAATAAATTACTTTTCAAAACCCATGAAACAAAGACAGTGAAAGAGAGAGAAATTCTTACACAATTCGTTCAGGGTCTGTGATGCAACCTGGATTGACCATATCTAGACCCACAGCTGGATGAGACATAAGGGTGGACACTCTTGGGGCTGAGAGGTTTGGTGAGGTTGGGTGAGCAAACGCAGACCCTTTAAAGTAATACTGCGTGCTACCCATCGCATGGGTCCCAAATCTCCAGGTTCAAGGGCATCTTCCTACATCGAAAACATGCATGAGACACCCAGAAGATGGTACACCGTGTGATGGGGAAAGGTTTCTAAAACGCACCTCATTTCTCATCTCCTTGTGCTCGGGTTCGCCATTCCAGCCACTTTACTAGCAATCTCCCTACTTGGAGCATCAGCACCTTTAACCTCCTGTTCCGTACAGGTTGCTATTTGTCCTGAGGATGAACGGGAAGACGGGGAACCAATGAGAGACTAGCTCTTGGTGTTGGGACAGGCACAGGCCACTCTATTTTCCCATCAGGAAGAAGAATTAACCACAGGCTCAGCCTGCCCCCCGGAACCAGAACAGGGCCTGAAGCCATCCTGCGCTTTTGCGGCCAGCTCCCGAAAAAGCGAGTTGTAAAATGGAGCTTCAGGGCACTGCAATTCACAAACCTGCACAGTTATAAATGATAACTCTCGTCCACAAATATATTGAGGGAAGGCAAAGACGAGGAAGTGAAATCAAGGCAGAATTGCAGGAAACAGATTTCAGGAGGTAGATTCGAATCGCCTTTAAAGCACATGAAAAGCGGCAAAACGTTGACAATGATGCCCTTGGCCAAAAAGGGCGTATGCGTTTTTTCCTGAATATATTCAGGAAAAAACGCATACGCCCTTTTTGGCCAACCAAGCAACCTGGAAAGGCAAATCAGCGCTACAAAGAAGTCTCGCTTCCCATCGGTCAAAACGGCCATGCTGAAAAAAGTGTCAAAACCAGAAATGCAGGACAGGCCATGGAGAAATGGGAGCCTTGCTACACTGATGGGCGGGATGTAAATTGCCAACAGCCACTCTGGAGAAGTGTACGGTGTGTCCTGAAACATCTAAAAAACACAGCTTAGAGAGCATAGGTCACTTCCACGCATGGGGGTATAAAGTGGGAAAATTAAAAATCAGCAAGACACAAGCACCCCAAAGTTTAGGGCTGCTCTGTTGACAAGGACCTCCACTTCATTCCACCTTAAATATCCCAGGAAAGCGAAAAATGGATAAAAAATTTGAGGTCCATATGTACAATGGATTATCACTCAGCCATGAAATCAATGTCATAAGGCTAGTAGCAGCATGATGAGTGGATTTAGGTCCGACGATTCTAAGTGACATAAGTCACACAGAAAAGGACACTTCTCATAAGGTGTCACTTATAGAGGGAATGTAAAAACCGTGACACTTGAACTGAATTACAAAACAGAACAGAGGCACACATGCAGAAAACACACTATGGCTGCTTAACGGGAAAGGTGAGGTGGGGTGATACATAAAACAAGAGTTTCAAATTAGCTCAGATACCGTTCCATAAACCCAATATGTAACAGACAAGACCTACTCCTTGCTCAGAGAACTGGACTCAACACGCCCGATTCACCGCACAAGAATATATCTGACTAGTAATAATCTTAAAACCTATGTATTGATATCTCTCTGTTAGTGTGTCAAGTGGGTGTAAAGCAGCATAAACACAGCCGTGAAAAGCAGCTAAACCCCATTATAAAAATAAATTACTTTTCAAAACCCATGAAACAAAGACAGTGAAAGAGAGAGAAATTCTTACACAATTCGTTCAGGGTCTGTGATGCAACCTGGATTGACCATATCTAGACCCACAGCTGGATGAGACATAAGGGTGGACACTCTTGGGGCTGAGAGGTTTGGTGAGGTTGGGTGAGCAAACGCAGACCCTTTAAAGTAATACTGCGTGCTACCCATCGCATGGGTCCCAAATCTCCAGGTTCAAGGGCATCTTCCTACATCGAAAACATGCATGAGAAACCCAGAAGATGGTACACCGTGTGATGGGGAAAGGTTTCTAAAACGCACCTCATTTCTCATCTCCTTGTGCTCGGGTTCGCCATTCCAGCCACTTTACTAGCAATCTCCCTACTTGGAGCATCAGCACCTTTAACCTCCTGTTCCGTACAGGTTGCTATTTGTCCTGAGGATGAACGGGAAGACGGGGAACCAATGAGAGACTAGCTCTTGGTGTTGGGACAGGCACAGGTCACTCTATTTTCCCATCAGGAAGAAGAATTAACCACAGGCTCAGCCTGCCCCCCGGAACCAGAACAGGGCCTGAAGCCATCCTGCGCTTTTGCGGCCAGCTCCCGAAAAAGCGAGTTGTAAAATGGAGCTTCAGGGCACTGCAATTCACAAACCTGCACAGTTATAAATGATAACTCTCGTCCACAAATATATTGAGGGAAGGCAAAGACGAGGAATTGAAATCAAGGCAGAATTGCAGGAAACAGATTTCAGGAGGTAGATTCGAATCGCCTTTAAAGCACATGAAAAGCGGCAAAACGTTGACAATGATGCCCTTGGCCAAAAAGGGCGTATGCGTTTTTTCCTGAATATATTCAGGAAAAAACGCATACGCCCTTTTTGGCCAACCAAGCAACCTGGAAAGGCAAATCAGCGCTACAAAGAAGTCTCGCTTCCCATCGGTCAAAACGGCCATGCTGAAAAAAGTGTCAAAACCAGAAATGCAGGACAGGCCATGGAGAAATGTGAGCCTTGCTACACTGATGGGCGGGATGTAAATTGCCAACAGCCACTCTGGAGAAGTGTACGGTGTGTCCTGAAACATCTAAAAAACACAGCTTAGAGAGCATAGGTCACTTCCACGCATGGGGGTATAAAGTGGGAAAATTAAAATTCAGCAAGACACAAGCACCCCAAAGTTTAGGGCTGCTCTGTTGACAAGGACCTCCACTTCATTCCACCTTAAATATCCCAGGAAAGCGAAAAATGGATAAAAAATTTGAGGTCCATATGTACAATGGATTATCACTCAGCCATGAAATCAATGTCATAAGGCTAGTAGCAGCATGATGAGTGGATTTAGGTCCGACGATTCTAAGTGACATAAGTCACACAGAAAAGGACACTTCTCATAAGGTGTCACTTATAGAGGGAATGTAAAAACCGTTACACTTGAACTGAATTACAAAACAGAACAGAGTCACACATGCAGAAAACACACTATGGCTGCTTAACGGGAAAGGTGAGGTGGGGTGATACATAAAACAAGAGTTTCAAATTAGCTCAGATACCGTTCCATAAACCCAATATGTAACAGACAAGACCTACTCCTTGCTCAGAGAACTGGACTCAACACGCCCGATTCACCGCACAAGAATATATCTGACTAGTAATAATCTTAAAACCTATGTATTGATATCTCTCTGTTAGTGTGTCAAGTGGGTGTAAAGCAGCATAAACACAGCCGTGAAAAGCAGCTAAACCCCATTATAAAAATAAATTACTTTTCAAAACCCATGAAACAAAGACAGTGAAAGAGAGAGAAATTCTTACACAATTCGTTCAGGGTCTGTGATGCAACCTGGATTGACCATATCTAGACCCACAGCTGGATGAGACATAAGGGTGGACACTCTTGGGGCTGAGAGGTTTGGTGAGGTTGGGTGAGCAAACGCAGACCCTTTAAAGTAAAACTGCGTGCTACCCATCGCATGGGTCCCAAATCTCCAGGTTCAAGGGCATCTTCCTACATCGAAAACATGCATGAGAAACCCAGAAGATGGTACACCGTGTGATGGGGAAAGGTTTCTAAAACGCACCTCATTTCTCATCTCCTTGTGCTCGGGTTCGCCATTCCAGCCACTTTACTAGCAATCTCCCTACTTGGAGCATCAGCACCTTTAACCTCCTGTTCCGTACAGGTTGCTATTTGTCCTGAGGATGAACGGGAAGACGGGGAACCAATGAGAGACTAGCTCTTGGTGTTGGGACAGGCACAGGCCACTCTATTTTCCCATCAGGAAGAAGAATTAACCACAGGCTCAGCCTGCCCCCCGGAACCAGAACAGGGCCTGAAGCCATCCTGCGCTTTTGCGGCCAGCTCCCGAAAAAGCGAGTTGTAAAATGGAGCTTCAGGGCACTGCAATTCACAAACCTGCACAGTTATAAATGATAACTCTCGTCCACAAATATATTGAGGGAAGGCAAAGACGAGGAATTGAAATCAAGGCAGAATTGCAGGAAACAGATTTCAGGAGGTAGATTCGAATCGCCTTTAAAGCACATGAAAAGCGGCAAAACGTTGACAATGATGCCCTTGGCCAAAAAGGGCGTATGCGTTTTTTCCTGAATATATTCAGGAAAAAAAGCATACGCCCTTTTTGGCCAACCAAGCAACCTGAAAAGGCAAATCAGCGCTACAAAGAAGTCTCGCTTTCCATCGGTCAAAAGGGCCATGCTGAAAAAAGTGTCAAAACCAGAAATGCAGGACAGGCCATGGAGAAATGGGAGCCTTGCTACACTGATGGGCGGGATGTAAATTGCCAACAGCCACTCTGGAGAAGTGTACGGTGTGTCCTGAAACATCTAAAAAACACAGCTTAGAGAGCATAGGTCACTTCCACGCATGGGGGTATAAAGTGGGAAAATTAAAAATCAGCAAGACACAAGCACCCCAAAGTTTAGGGCTGCTCTGTTGACAAGGACCTCCACTTCATTCCACCTTAAATATCCCAGGAAAGCGAAAAATGGATAAAAAATTTGAGGTCCATATGTACAATGGATTATCACTCAGCCATGAAATCAATGTCATAAGGCTAGTAGCAGCATGATGAGTGGATTTAGGTCCGACGATTCTAAGTGACATAAGTCACACAGAAAAGGACACTTCTCATAAGGTGTCACTTATAGAGGGAATGTAAAAACCGTTACACTTGAACTGAATTACAAAACAGAACAGAGTCACACATGCAGAAAACACACTATGGCTGCTTAACGGGAAAGGTGAGGTGGGGTGATACATAAAACAAGAGTTTCAAATTAGCTCAGATACCGTTCCATAAACCCAATATGTAACAGACAAGACCTACTCCTTGCTCAGAGAACTGGACTCAACACGCCCGATTCACCGCACAAGAATATATCTGACTAGTAATAATCTTAAAACCTATGTATTGATATCTCTCTGTTAGTGTGTCAAGTGGGTGTAAAGCAGCATAAACACAGCCGTGAAAAGCAGCTAAACCCCATTATAAAAATAAATTACTTTTCAAAACCCATGAAACAAAGACAGTGAAAGAGAGAGAAATTCTTACACAATTCGTTCAGGGTCTGTGATGCAACCTGGATTGACCATATCTAGACCCACAGCTGGATGAGACATAAGGGTGGACACTCTTGGGGCTGAGAGGTTTGGTGAGGTTGGGTGAGCAAACGCAGACCCTTTAAAGTAATACTGCGTGCTACCCATCGCATGGGTCCCAAATCTCCAGGTTCAAGGGCATCTTCCTACATCGAAAACATGCATGAGACACCCAGAAGATGGTACACCGTGTGATGGGGAAAGGTTTCTAAAACGCACCTCATTTCTCATCTCCTTGTGCTCGGGTTCGCCATTCCAGCCACTTTACTAGCAATCTCCCTACTTGGAGCATCAGCACCTTTAACCTCCTGTTCCGTACAGGTTGCTATTTGTCCTGAGGATGAACGGGAAGACGGGGAACCAATGAGAGACTAGCTCTTGGTGTTGGGACAGGCACAGGTCACTCTATTTTCCCATCAGGAAGAAGAATTAACCACAGGCTCAGCCTGCCCCCCGGAACCAGAACAGGGCCTGAAGCCATCCTGCGCTTTTGCGGCCAGCTCCCGAAAAAGCGAGTTGTAAAATGGAGCTTCAGGGCACTGCAATTCACAAACCTGCACAGTTATAAATGATAACTCTCGTCCACAAATATATTGAGGGAAGGCAAAGACGAGGAATTGAAATCAAGGCAGAAATGCAGGAAACAGATTTCAGGAGGTAGATACGAATCGCCTTTAAAGCACATGAAAAGCGGCAAAACGTTGACAATGATGCCCTTGGCCAAAAAGGGCGTATGCGTTTTTTCCTGAATATATTCAGGAAAAAACGAATACGCTCTTTTTGGCCAACCAAGCAACCTGGAAAGGCAAATCAGCGCTACAAAGAAGTCTCGCTTCCCATCGGTCAAAAGGGCCATGCTGAAGAAAGTGTCAAAACCAGAAATGCAGGACAGGCCATGGAGAAATGGGAGCCTTGCTACACTGATGGGCGGGATGTAAATTGCCAACAGCCACTCTGGAGAAGTGTACGGTGTGTCCTGAAACATCTAAAAAACACAGCTTAGAGAGCATAGGGCACTTCCACGCATGGGGGTATAAAGTGGGAAAATTAAAAATCAGCAAGACACAAGCACCCCAAAGTTTAGGGCTGCTCTGTTGACAAGGACCTCCACTTCATTCCACCTTAAATATCCCAGGAAAGCGAAAAATGGATAAAAAATTTGAGGTCCATATGTACAATGGATTATCACTCAGCCATGAAATCAATGTCATAAGGCTAGTAGCAGCATGATGAGTGGATTTAGGTCCGACGATTCTAAGTGACATAAGTCACACAGAAAAGGACACTTCTCATAAGGTGTCACTTATAGAGGGAATGTAAAAACCGTTACACTTGAACTGAATTACAAAACAGAACAGAGTCACACATGCAGAAAACACACTATGGCTGCTTAACGGGAAAGGTGAGGTGGGGTGATACATAAAACAAGAGTTTCAAATTAGCTCAGATACCGTTCCATAAACCCAATATGTAACAGACAAGACCTACTCCTTGCTCAGAGAACTGGACTCAACACGCCCGATTCACCGCACAAGAATATATCTGACTAGTAATAATCTTAAAACCTATGTATTGATATCTCTCTGTTAGTGTGTCAAGTGGGTGTAAAGCAGCATAAACACAGCCGTGAAAAGCAGCTAAACCCCATTATAAAAATAAATTACTTTTCAAAACCCATGAAACAAAGACAGTGAAAGAGAGAGAAATTCTTACACAATTCGTTCAGGGTCTGTGATGCAACCTGGATTGACCATATCTAGACCCACAGCTGGATGAGACATAAGGGTGGACACTCTTGGGGCTGAGAGGTTTGGTGAGGTTGGGTGAGCAAACGCAGACCCTTTAAAGTAATACTGCGTGCTACCCATCGCATGGGTCCCAAATCTCCAGGTTCAAGGGCATCTTCCTACATCGAAAACATGCATGAGAAACCCAGAAGATGGTACACCGTGTGATGGGGAAAGGTTTCTAAAACGCACCTCATTTCTCATCTCCTTGTGCTCGGGTTCGCCATTCCAGCCACTTTACTAGCAATCTCCCTACTTGGAGCATCAGCACCTTTAACCTCCTGTTCCGTACAGGTTGCTATTTGTCCTGAGGATGAACGGGAAGACGGGGAACCAATGAGAGACTAGCTCTTGGTGTTGGGACAGGCACAGGTCACTCTATTTTCCCATCAGGAAGAAGAATTAACCACAGGCTCAGCCTGCCCCCCGGAACCAGAACAGGGCCTGAAGCCATCCTGCGCTTTTGCGGCCAGCTCCCGAAAAAGCGAGTTGTAAAATGGAGCTTCAGGGCACTGCAATTCACAAACCTGCACAGTTATAAATGATAACTCTCGTCCACAAATATATTGAGGGAAGGCAAAGACGAGGAATTGAAATCAAGGCAGAATTGCAGGAAACAGATTTCAGGAGGTAGATTCGAATCGCCTTTAAAGCACATGAAAAGCGGCAAAACGTTGACAATGATGCCCTTGGCCAAAAAGGGCGTATGCGTTTTTTCCTGAATATATTCAGGAAAAAACGCATACGCCCTTTTTGGCCAACCAAGCAACCTGGAAAGGCAAATCAGCGCTACAAAGAAGTCTCGCTTCCCATCGGTCAAAACGGCCATGCTGAAAAAAGTGTCAAAACCAGAAATGCAGGACAGGCCATGGAGAAATGTGAGCCTTGCTACACTGATGGGCGGGATGTAAATTGCCAACAGCCACTCTGGAGAAGTGTACGGTGTGTCCTGAAACATCTAAAAAACACAGCTTAGAGAGCATAGGTCACTTCCACGCATGGGGGTATAAAGTGGGAAAATTAAAAATCAGCAAGACACAAGCACCCCAAAGTTTAGGGCTGCTCTGTTGACAAGGACCTCCACTTCATTCCACCTTAAATATCCCAGGAAAGCGAAAAATGGATAAAAAATTTGAGGTCCATATGTACAATGGATTATCACTCAGCCATGAAATCAATGTCATAAGGCTAGTAGCAGCATGATGAGTGGATTTAGGTCCGACGATTCTAAGTGACATAAGTCACACAGAAAAGGACACTTCTCATAAGGTGTCACTTATAGAGGGAATGTAAAAACCGTTACACTTGAACTGAATTACAAAACAGAACAGAGTCACACATGCAGAAAACACACTATGGCTGCTTAACGGGAAAGGTGAGGTGGGGTGATACATAAAACAAGAGTTTCAAATTAGCTCAGATACCGTTCCATAAACCCAATATGTAACAGACAAGACCTACTCCTTGCTCAGAGAACTGGACTCAACACGCCCGATTCACCGCACAAGAATATATCTGACTAGTAATAATCTTAAAACCTATGTATTGATATCTCTCTGTTAGTGTGTCAAGTGGGTGTAAAGCAGCATAAACACAGCCGTGAAAAGCAGCTAAACCCCATTATAAAAATAAATTACTTTTCAAAACCCATGAAACAAAGACAGTGAAAGAGAGAGAAATTCTTACACAATTCGTTCAGGGTCTGTGATGCAACCTGGATTGACCATATCTAGACCCACAGCTGGATGAGACATAAGGGTGGACACTCTTGGGGCTGAGAGGTTTGGTGAGGTTGGGTGAGCAAACGCAGACCCTTTAAAGTAATACTGCGTGCTACCCATCGCATGGGTCCCAAATCTCCAGGTTCAAGGGCATCTTCCTACATCGAAAACATGCATGAGACACCCAGAAGATGGTACACCGTGTGATGGGGAAAGGTTTCTAAAACGCACCTCATTTCTCATCTCCTTGTGCTCGGGTTCGCCATTCCAGCCACTTTACTAGCAATCTCCCTACTTGGAGCATCAGCACCTTTAACCTCCTGTTCCGTACAGGTTGCTATTTGTCCTGAGGATGAACGGGAAGACGGGGAACCAATGAGAGACTAGCTCTTGGTGTTGGGACAGGCACAGGTCACTCTATTTTCAAATCAGGAAGAAGAATTAACCACAGGCTCAGCCTGCCCCCCGGAACCAGAACAGGGCCTGAAGCCATCCTGCGCTTTTGCGGCCAGCTCCCGAAAAAGCGAGTTGTAAAATGGAGCTTCAGGGCACCGCAATTCACAAACCTGCACAGTTATAAATGATAACTCTCGTCCACAAATATATTGAGGGAAGGCAAAGACGAGGAATTGAAATCAAGGCAGAATTGCAGGAAACAGATTTCAGGAGGTAGATTCGAATCGCCTTTAAAGCACATGAAAAGCGGCAAAACGTTGACAATGATGCCCTTGGCCAAAAAGGGCGTATGCGTTTTTTCCTGAATATATTCAGGAAAAAACGCATACGCCCTTTTTGGCCAACCAAGCAACCTGGAAAGGCAAATCAGCGCTACAAAGAAGTCTCGCTTCCCATCGGTCAAAAGGGCCATGCTGAAGAAAGTGTCAAAACCAGAAATGCAGGACAGGCCATGGAGAAATGGGAGCCTTGCTACACTGATGGGCGGGATGTAAATTGCCAACAGCCACTCTGGAGAAGTGTACGGTGTGTCCTGAAACATCTAAAAAACACAGCTTAGAGAGCATAGGGCACTTCCACGCATGGGGGTATAAAGTGGGAAAATTAAAAATCAGCAAGACACAAGCACCCCAAAGTTTAGGGCTGCTCTGTTGACAAGGACCTCCACTTCATTCCACCTTAAATATCCCAGGAAAGCGAAAAATGGATAAAAAATTTGAGGTCCATATGTACAATGGATTATCACTCAGCCATGAAATCAATGTCATAAGGCTAGTAGCAGCATGATGAGTGGATTTAGGTCCGACGATTCTAAGTGACATAAGTCACACAGAAAAGGACACTTCTCATAAGGTGTCACTTATAGAGGGAATGTAAAAACCGTTACACTTGAACTGAATTACAAAACAGAACAGAGTCACACATGCAGAAAACACACTATGGCTGCTTAACGGGAAAGGTGAGGTGGGGTGATACATAAAACAAGAGTTTCAAATTAGCTCAGATACCGTTCCATAAACCCAATATGTAACAGACAAGACCTACTCCTTGCTCAGAGAACTGGACTCAACACGCCCGATTCACCGCACAAGAATATATCTGACTAGTAATAATCTTAAAACCTATGTATTGATATCTCTCTGTTAGTGTGTCAAGTGGGTGTAAAGCAGCATAAACACAGCCGTGAAAAGCAGCTAAACCCCATTATAAAAATAAATTACTTTTCAAAACCCATGAAACAAAGACAGTGAAAGAGAGAGAAATTCTTACACAATTCGTTCAGGGTCTGTGATGCAACCTGGATTGACCATATCTAGACCCACAGCTGGATGAGACATAAGGGTGGACACTCTTGGGGCTGAGAGGTTTGGTGAGGTTGGGTGAGCAAACGCAGACCCTTTAAAGTAATACTGCGTGCTACCCATCGCATGGGTCCCAAATCTCCAGGTTCAAGGGCATCATCCTACATCGAAAACATGCATGAGAAACCCAGAAGATGGTACACCGTGTGATGGGGAAAGGTTTCTAAAACGCACCTCATTTCTCATCTCCTTGTGCTCGGGTTCGCCATTCCAGCCACTTTACTAGCAATCTCCCTACTTGGAGCATCAGCACCTTTAACCTCCTGTTCCGTACAGGTTGCTATTTGTCCTGAGGATGAACGGGAAGACGGGGAACCAATGAGAGACTAGCTCTTGGTGTTGGGACAGGCACAGGTCACTCTATTTTCCCATCAGGAAGAAGAATTAACCACAGGCTCAGCCTGCCCCCCGGAACCAGAACAGGGCCTGAAGCCATCCTGCGCTTTTGCGGCCAGCTCCCGAAAAAGCGAGTTGTAAAATGGAGCTTCAGGGCACTGCAATTCACAAACCTGCACAGTTATAAATGATAACTCTCGTCCACAAATATATTGAGGGAAGGCAAAGACGAGGAATTGAAATCAAGGCAGAATTGCAGGAAACAGATTTCAGGAGGTAGATTCGAATCGCCTTTAAAGCACATGAAAAGCGGCAAAACGTTGACAATGATGCCCTTGGCCAAAAAGGGCGTATGCGTTTTTTCCTGAATATATTCAGGAAAAAACGAATACGCCCTTTTTGGCCAACCAAGCAACCTGGAAAGGCAAATCAGCGCTACAAAGAAGTCTCGCTTCCCATCGGTCAAAAGGGCCATGCTGAAGAAAGTGTCAAAACCAGAAATGCAGTACAGGCCATGGAGAAATGGGAGCCTTGCTACACTGATGGGCGGGATGTAAATTGCCAACAGCCACTCTGGAGAAGTGTACGGTGTGTCCTGAAACATCTAAAAAACACAGCTTAGAGAGCATAGGGCACTTCCACGCATGGGGGTATAAAGTGGGAAAATTAAAAATCAGCAAGACACAAGCACCCCAAAGTTTAGGGCTGCTCTGTTGACAAGGACCTCCACTTCATTCCACCTTAAATATCCCAGGAAAGCGAAAAATGGATAAAAAATTTGAGGTCCATATGTCCAATGGATTATCACTCAGCCATGAAATCAATGTCATAAGGCTAGTAGCAGCATGATGAGTGGATTTAGGTCCGACGATTCTAAGTGACATAAGTCACACAGAAAAGGACACTTCTCATAAGGTGTCACTTATAGAGGGAATGTAAAAACCGTTACACTTGAACTGAATTACAAAACAGAACAGAGTCACACATGCAGAAAACACACTATGGCTGCTTAACGGGAAAGGTGAGGTGGGGTGATACATAAAACAAGAGTTTCAAATTAGCTCAGATACCGTTCCATAAACCCAATATGTAACAGACAAGACCTACTCCTTGCTCAGAGAACTGGACTCAACACGCCCGATTCACCGCACAAGAATATATCTGACTAGTAATAATCTTAAAACCTATGTATTGATATCTCTCTGTTAGTGTGTCAAGTGGGTGTAAAGCAGCATAAACACAGCCGTGAAAAGCAGCTAAACCCCATTATAAAAATAAATTACTTTTCAAAACCCATGAAACAAAGACAGTGAAACAGAGAGAAATTCTTACACAATTCGTTCAGGGTCTGTGATGCAACCTGGATTGACCATATCTAGACCCACAGCTGGATGAGACATAAGGGTGGACACTCTTGGGGCTGAGAGGTTTGGTGAGGTTGGGTGAGCAAACGCAGACCCTTTAAAGTAATACTGCGTGCTACCCATCGCATGGGTCCCAAATCTCCAGGTTCAAGGGCATCATCCTACATCGAAAACATGCATGAGAAACCCAGAAGATGGTACACCGTGTGATGGGGAAAGGTTTCTAAAACGCACCTCATTTCTCATCTCCTTGTGCTCGGGTTCGCCATTCCAGCCACTTTACTAGCAATCTCCCTACTTGGAGCATCAGCACCTTTAACCTCCTGTTCCGTACAGGTTGCTATTTGTCCTGAGGATGAACGGGAAGACGGGGAACCAATGAGAGACTAGCTCTTGGTGTTGGGACAGGCACAGGTCACTCTATTTTCCCATCAGGAAGAAGAATTAACCACAGGCTCAGCCTGCCCCCCGGAACCAGAACAGGGCCTGAAGCCATCCTGCGCTTTTGCGGCCAGCTCCCGAAAAAGCGAGTTGTAAAATGGAGCTTCAGGGCACCGCAATTCACAAACCTGCACAGTTATAAATGATAACTCTCGTCCACAAATATATTGAGGGAAGGCAAAGACGAGGAATTGAAATCAAGGCAGAATTGCAGGAAACAGATTTCAGGAGGTAGATTCGAATCGCCTTTAAAGCACATGAAAAGCGGCAAAACGTTGACAATGATGCCCTTGGCCAAAAAGGGCGTATGCGTTTTTTCCTGAATATATTCAGGAAAAAACGCATACGCCCTTTTTGGCCAACCAAGCAACCTGGAAAGGCAAATCAGCGCTACAAAGAAGTCTCGCTTCCCATCGGTCAAAAGGGCCATGCTGAAAAAAGTGTCAAAACCAGAAATGCAGGACAGGCCATGGAGAAATGGGAGCCTTGCTACACTGATGGGCGGGATGTAAATTGCCAACAGCCACTCTGGAGAAGTGTACGGTGTGTCCTGAAACATCTAAAAAACACAGCTTAGAGAGCATAGGGCACTTCCACGCATGGGGGTATAAAGTGGGAAAATTAAAAATCAGCAAGACACAAGCACCCCAAAGTTTAGGGCTGCTCTGTTGACAAGGACCTCCACTTCATTCCACCTTAAATATCCCAGGAAAGCGAAAAATGGATAAAAAATTTGAGGTCCATATGTCCAATGGATTATCACTCAGCCATGAAATCAATGTCATAAGGCTAGTAGCAGCATGATGAGTGGATTTAGGTCCGACGATTCTAAGTGACATAAGTCACACAGAAAAGGACACTTCTCATAAGGTGTCACTTATAGAGGGAATGTAAAAACCGTTACACTTGAACTGAATTACAAAACAGAACAGAGTCACACATGCAGAAAACACACTATGGCTGCTTAACGGGAAAGGTGAGGTGGGGTGATACATAAAACAAGAGTTTCATATTAGCTCAGATACCGTTCCATAAACCCAATATGTAACAGACAAGACCTACTCCTTGCTCAGAGAACTGGACTCAACACGCCCGATTCACCGCACAAGAATATATCTGACTAGTAATAATCTTAAAACCTATGTATTGATATCTCTCTGTTAGTGTGTCAAGTGGGTGTAAAGCAGCATAAACACAGCCGTGAAAAGCAGCTAAACCCCATTATAAAAATAAATTACTTTTCAAAACCCATGAAACAAAGACAGTGAAAGAGAGAGAAATTCTTACACAATTCGTTCAGGGTCTGTGATGCAACCTGGATTGACCATATCTAGACCCACAGCTGGATGAGACATAAGGGTGGACACTCTTGGGGCTGAGAGGTTTGGTGAGGTTGGGTGAGCAAACGCAGACCCTTTAAAGTAATACTGCGTGCTACCCATCGCATGGGTCCCAAATCTCCAGGTTCAAGGGCATCTTCCTACATCGAAAACATGCATGAGAAACCCAGAAGATGGTACACCGTGTGATGGGGAAAGGTTTCTAAAACGCACCTCATTTCTCATCTCCTTGTGCTCGGGTTCGCCATTCCAGCCACTTTACTAGCAATCTCCCTACTTGGAGCATCAGCACCTTTAACCTCCTGTTCCGTACAGGTTGCTATTTGTCCTGAGGATGAACGGGAAGACGGGGAACCAATGAGAGACTAGCTCTTGGTGTTGGGACAGGCACAGGTCACTCTATTTTCCCATCAGGAAGAAGAATTAACCACAGGCTCAGCCTGCCCCCCGGAACCAGAACAGGGCCTGAAGCCATCCTGCGCTTTTGCGGCCAGCTCCCGAAAAAGCGAGTTGTAAAATGGAGCTTCAGGGCACTGCAATTCACAAACCTGCACAGTTATAAATGATAACTCTCGTCCACAAATATATTGAGGGAAGGCAAAGACGAGGAATTGAAATCAAGGCAGAATTGCAGGAAACAGATTTCAGGAAGTAGATTCGAATCGCCTTTAAAGCACATGAAAAGCGGCAAAACGTTGACAATGATGCCCTTGGCCAAAAAGGGCGTATGCGTTTTTTCCTGAATATATTCAGGAAAAAACGCATACGCCCTTTTTGGCCAACCAAGCAACCTGGAAAGGCAAATCAGCGCTACAAAGAAGTCTCGCTTCCCATCGGTCAAAACGGCCATGCTGAAAAAAGTGTCAAAACCAGAAATGCAGGACAGGCCATGGAGAAATGGGAGCCTTGCTACACTGATGGGCGGGATGTAAATTGCCAACAGCCACTCTGGAGAAGTGTACGGTGTGTCCTGAAACATCTAAAAAACACAGCTTAGAGAGCATAGGGCACTTCCACGCATGGGGGTATAAAGTGGGAAAATTAAAAATCAGCAAGACACAAGCACCCCAAAGTTTAGGGCTGCTCTGTTGACAAGGACCTCCACTTCATTCCACCTTAAATATCCCAGGAAAGCGAAAAATGGATAAAAAATTTGAGGTCCATATGTACAATGGATTATCACTCAGCCATGAAATCAATGTCATAAGGCTAGTAGCAGCATGATGAGTGGATTTAGGTCCGACGATTCTAAGTGACATAAGTCACACAGAAAAGGACACTTCTCATAAGGTGTCACTTATAGAGGGAATGTAAAAACCGTTACACTTGAACTGAATTACAAAACAGAACAGAGTCACACTTGCAGAAAACACACTATGGCTGCTTAACGGGAAAGGTGAGGTGGGGTGATACATAAAACGAGAGTTTCAAATTAGCTCAGATACCGTTCCATAAACCCAATATGTAACAGACAAGACCTACTCCTTGCTCAGAGAACTGGACTCAACACGCCCGATTCACCACACAAGAATATATCTGACTAGTAATAATCTTAAAACCTATGTATTGATATCTCTCTGTTAGTGTGTCAAGTGGGTGTAAAGCGGCATAAACACAGCCGTGAAAAGCAGCTAAACCCCATTATAAAAATAAATTACTTTTCAAAACCCATGAAACAAAGACAGTGAAAGAGAGAGAAATTCTTACACAATTCGTTCAGGGTCTGTGATGCAACCTGGATTGACCATATCTAGACCCACAGCTGGATGAGACATAAGGGTGGACACTCTTGGGGCTGAGAGGTTTGGTGAGGTTGGGTGAGCAAACGCAGACCCTTTAAAGTAATACTGCGTGCTACCCATCGCATGGGTCCCAAATCTCCAGGTTCAAGGGCATCTTCCTACATCGAAAACATGCATGAGAAACCCAGAAGATGGTACACCGTGTGATGGGGAAAGGTTTCTAAAACGCACCTCATTTCTCATCTCCTTGTGCTCGGGTTCGCCATTCCAGCCACTTTACTAGCAATCTCCCTACTTGGAGCATCAGCACCTTTAACCTCCTGTTCCGTACAGGTTGCTATTTGTCCTGAGGATGAACGGGAAGACGGGGAACCAATGAGAGACTAGCTCTTGGTGTTGGGACAGGCACAGGTCACTCTATTTTCCCATCAGGAAGAAGAATTAACCACAGGCTCAGCCTGCCCCCCGGAACCAGAACAGGGCCTGAAGCCATCCTGCGCTTTTGCGGCCAGCTCCCGCAAAAGCGAGTTGTAAAATGGAGCTTCAGGGCACTGCAATTCACAAACCTGCACAGTTATAAATGATAACTCTCGTCCACAAATATATTGAGGGAAGGCAAAGACGAGGAATTGAAATCAAGGCAGAATTGCAGGAAACAGATTTCAGGAGGTAGATTCGAATCGCCTTTAAAGCACATGAAAAGCGGCAAAACGTTGACAATGATGCCCTTGGCCAAAAAGGGCGTATGCGTTTTTTCCTGAATATATTCAGGAAAAAACGCATACGCCCTTTTTGGCCAACCAAGCAACCTGGAAAGGCAAATCAGCGCTACAAAGAAGTCTCGCTTCCCATCGGTCAAAAGGGCCATGCTGAAAAAAGTGTCAAAACCAGAAATGCAGGACAGGCCATGGAGAAATGGGAGCCTTGCTACACTGATGGGCGGGATGTAAATTGCCAACAGCCACTCTGGAGAAGTGTACGGTGTGTCCTGAAACATCTAAAAAACACAGCTTAGAGAGCATAGGGCACTTCCACGCATGGGGGTATAAAGTGGGAAAATTAAAAATCAGCAAGACACAAGCACCCCAAAGTTTAGGGCTGCTCTGTTGACAAGGACCTCCACTTCATTCCACCTTAAATATCCCAGGAAAGCGAAAAATGGATAAAAAATTTGAGGTCCATATGTACAATGGATTATCACTCAGCCATGAAATCAATGTCATAAGGCTAGTAGCAGCATGATGAGTGGATTTAGGTCCGACGACTCTAAGTGACATAAGTCACACAGAAAAGGACACTTCTCATAAGGTGTCACTTATAGAGGGAATGTAAAAACCGTTACACTTGAACTGAATTACAAAACAGAACAGAGTCACACATGCAGAAAACACACTATGGCTGCTTAACGGGAAAGGTGAGGTGGGGTGATACATAAAACAAGAGTTTCAAATTAGCTCAGATACCGTTCCATAAACCCAATATGTAACAGACAAGACCTACTCCTTGCTCAGAGAACTGGACTCAACACGCCCGATTCACCGCACAAGACTATATCTGACTAGTAATAATCTTAAAACCTATGTATTGATATCTCTCTGTTAGTGTGTCAAGTGGGTGTAAAGCGGCATAAACACAGCCGTGAAAAGCAGCTAAACCCCATTATAAAAATAAATTACTTTTCAAAACCCATGAAACAAAGACAGTGAAAGAGAGAGAAATTCTTACACAATTCGTTCAGGGTCTGTGATGCAACCTGGATTGAAAATATCTAGACCCACAGCTGGATGAGACATAAGGGTGGACACTCTTGGGGCTGAGAGGTTTGGTGAGGTTGGGTGAGCAAACGCAGACCCTTTAAAGTAATACTGCGTGCTACCCATCGCATGGGTCCCAAATCTCCAGGTTCAAGGGCATCTTCCTACATCGAAAACATGCATGAGAAACCCAGAAGATGGTACACCGTGTGATGGGGAAAGGTTTCTAAAACGCACCTCATTTCTCATCTCCTTGTGCTCGGGTTCGCCATTCCAGCCACTTTACTAGCAATCTCCCTACTTGGAGCATCAGCACCTTTAACCTCCTGTTCCGTACAGGTTGCTATTTGTCCTGAGGATGAACGGGAAGACGGGGAACCAATGAGAGACTAGCTCTTGGTGTTGGGACAGGCACAGGTCACTCTATTTTCCCATCAGGAAGAAGAATTAACCACAGGCTCAGCCTGCCCCCCGGAACCAGAACAGGGCCTGAAGCCATCCTGCGCTTTTGCGGCCAGCTCCCGAAAAAGCGAGTTGTAAAATGGAGCTTCAGGGCACTGCAATTCACAAACCTGCACAGTTATAAATGATAACTCTCGTCCACAAATATATTGAGGGAAGGCAAAGACGAGGAATTGAAATCAAGGCAGAATTGCAGGAAACAGATTTCAGGAGGTAGATTCGAATCGCCTTTAAAGCACATGAAAAGCGGCAAAACGTTGACAATGATGCCCTTGGCCAAAAAGGGCGTATGCGTTTTTTCCTGAATATATTCAGGAAAAAACGCATACGCCCTTTTTGGCCAACCAAGCAACCTGGAAAGGCAAATCAGCGCTACAAAGAAGTCTCGCTTCCCATCGGTCAAAAGGGCCATGCTGAAAAAAGTGTCAAAACCAGAAATGCAGGACAGGCCATGGAGAAATGGGAGCCTTGCTACACTGATGGGCGGGATGTAAATTGCCAACAGCCACTCTGGAGAAGTGTACGGTGTGTCCTGAAACATCTAAAAAACACAGCTTAGAGAGCATAGGGCACTTCCACGCATGGGGGTATAAAGTGGGAAAATTAAAAATCAGCAAGACACAAGCACCCCAAAGTTTAGGGCTGCTCTGTTGACAAGGACCTCCACTTCATTCCACCTTAAATATCCCAGGAAAGCGAAAAATGGATAAAAAATTTGAGGTCCATATGTACAATGGATTATCACTCAGCCATGAAATCAATGTCATAAGGCTAGTAGCAGCATGATGAGTGGATTTAGGTCCGACGATTCTAAGTGACATAAGTCACACAGAAAAGGACACTTCTCATAAGGTGTCACTTATAGAGGGAATGTAAAAACCGTTACACTTGAACTGAATTACAAAACAGAACAGAGTCACACATGCAGAAAACACACTATGGCTGCTTAACGGGAAAGGTGAGGTGGGGTGATACATAAAACAAGAGTTTCAAATTAGCTCAGATACCGTTCCATAAACCCAATATGTAACAGACAAGACCTACTCCTTGCTCAGAGAACTGGACTCAACACGCCCGATTCACCGCACAAGAATATATCTGACTAGTAATAATCTTAAAACCTATGTATTGATATCTCTCTGTTAGTGTGTCAAGTGGGTGTAAAGCAGCATAAACACAGCCGTGAAAAGCAGCTAAACCCCATTATAAAAATAAATTACTTTTCAAAACCCATGAAACAAAGACAGTGAAAGAGAGAGAAATTCTTACACAATTCGTTCAGGCTCTGTGATGCAACCTGGATTGACCATATCTAGACCCACAGCTGGATGAGACATAAGGGTGGACACTCTTGGGGCTGAGAGGTTTGGTGAGGTTGGGTGAGCAAACGCAGACCCTTTAAAGTAATACTGCGTGCTACCCAACGCATGGGTCCCAAATCTCCAGGTTCAAGGGCATCTTCCTACATCGAAAACATGCATGAGAAACCCAGAAGATGGTACACCGTGTGATGGGGAAAGGTTTCTAAAACGCACCTCATTTCTCATCTCCTTGTGCTCGGGTTCGCCATTCCAGCCACTTTAGTAGCAATCTCCCTACTTGGAGCATCAGCACCTTTAACCTCCTGTTCCGTACAGGTTGCTATTTGTCCTGAGGATGAACGGGAAGACGGGGAACCAATGAGAGACTAGCTCTTGGTGTTGGGACAGGCACAGGTCACTCTATTTTCCCATCAGGAAGAAGAATTAACCACAGGCTCAGCCTGCCCCCCGGAACCAGAACAGGGCCTGAAGCCATCCTGCGCTTTTGCTGCCAGCTCCCGAAAAAGCGAGTTGTAAAATGGAGCTTCAGGGCACTGCAATTCACAAACCTGCACAGTTATAAATGATAACTCTCGTCCACAAATATATTGAGGGAAGGCAAAGACGAGGAATTGAAATCAAGGCAGAATTGCAGGAAACAGATTTCAGGAGGTAGATTCGAATCGCCTTTAAAGCACATGAAAAGCGGCAAAACGTTGACAATGATGCCCTTGGCCAAAAAGGGCGTATGCGTTTTTTCCTGAATATATTCAGGAAAAAACGCATACGCCCTTTTTGGCCAACCAAGCAACCTGGAAAGGCAAATCAGCGCTACAAAGAAATCTCGCTTCCCATCGGTCAAAAGGGACATGCTGAAAAAAGTGTCAAAACCAGAAATGCAGGACAGGCCATGGAGAAATGGGAGCCTTGCTACACTGATGGGCGGGATGTAAATTGCCAACAGCCGCTCTGGAGAAGTGTACGGTGTGTCCTGAAACATCTAAAAAACACAGCTTAGAGAGCATAGGGCACTTCCACGCATGGGGGTATAAAGTGGGAAAATTAAAAATCAGCAAGACACAAGCACCCCAAAGTTTAGGGCTGCTCTGTTGACAAGGACCTCCACTTCATTCCACCTTAAATATCCCAGGAAAGCGAAAAATGGATAAAAAATTTGAGGTCCATATGTACAATGGATTATCACTCAGCCATGAAATCAATGTCATAAGGCTAGTAGCAGCATGATGAGTGGATTTAGGTCCGACGATTCTAAGTGACATAAGTCACACAGAAAAGGACACTTCTCATAAGGTGTCACTTATAGAGGGAATGTAAAAACCGTTACACTTGAACTGAATTACAAAACAGAACAGAGTCACACATGCAGAAAACACACTATGGCTGCTTAACGGGAAAGGTGAGGTGGGGTGATACATAAAACAAGAGTTTCAAATTAGCTCAGATACCGTTCCATAAACCCAATATGTAACAGACAAGACCTACTCCTTGCTCAGAGAACTGGACTCAACACGCCCGATTCACCGCACAAGAATATATCTGACTAGTAATAATCTTAAAACCTATGTATTGATATCTCTCTGTTAGTGTGTCAAGTGGGTGTAAAGCAGCATAAACACAGCCGTGAAAAGCAGCTAAACCCCATTATAAAAATAAATTACTTTTCAAAACCCATGAAACAAAGACAGTGAAAGAGAGAGAAATTCTTACACAATTCGTTCAGGGTCTGTGATGCAACCTGGATTGACCATATCTAGACCCACAGCTGGATGAGACATAAGGGTGGACACTCTTGGGGCTGAGAGGTTTGGTGAGGTTGGGTGAGCAAACGCAGACCCTTTAAAGTAATACTGCGTGCTACCCATCGCATGGGTCCCAAATCTCCAGGTTCAAGGGCATCTTCCTACATCGAAAACATGCATGAGAAACCCAGAAGATGGTACACCGTGTGATGGGGAAAGGTTTCTAAAACGCACCTCATTTCTCATCTCCTTGTGCTCGGGTTCGCCATTCCAGCCACTTTACTAGCAATCTCCCTACTTGGAGCATCAGCACCTTTAACCTCCTGTTCCGTACAGGTTGCTATTTGTCCTGAGGATGAACGGGAAGACGGAGAACCAATGAGAGACTAGCTCTTGGTGTTGGGACAGGCACAGGTCACTCTATTTTCCCATCAGGAAGAAGAATTAACCACAGGCTCAGCCTGGCCCCCGGAACCAGAACAGGGCCTGAAGCCATCCTGCGCTTTTGCGGCCAGCTCCCGAAAAAGCGAGTTGTAAAATGGAGCTTCAGGGCACTGCAATTCACAAACCTGCACAGTTATAAATGATAACTCTCGTCCACAAATATATTGAGGGAAGGCAAAGACGAGGAATTGAAATCAAGGCAGAATTGCAGGAAACAGATTTCAGGAGGTAGATTCGAATCGCCTTTAAAGCACATGAAAAGCGGCAAAACGTTGACAATGATGCCCTTGGCCAAAAAGGGCGTATGCGTTTTTTCCTGAATATATTCAGGAAAAAACGCATACGCCCTTTTTGGCCAACCAAGCAACCTGGAAAGGCAAATCAGCGCTACAAAGAAGTCTCGCTTCCCATCGGTCAAAAGGGCCATGCTGAAAAAAGTGTCAAAACCAGAAATGCAGGACAGGCCATGGAGAAATGGGAGCCTTGCTACACTGATGGGCGGGATGTAAATTGCCAACAGCCACTCTGGAGAAGTGTACGGTGTGTCCTGAAACATCTAAAAAACACAGCTTAGAGAGCATAGGGCACTTCCACGCATGGGGGTATAAAGTGGGAAAATTAAAAATCAGCAAGACACAAGCACCCCAAAGTTTAGGGCTGCTCTGTTGACAAGGACCTCCACTTCATTCCACCTTAAATATCCCAGGAAAGCGAAAAATGGATAAAAAATTTGAGGTCCATATGTACAATGGATTATCACTCAGCCATGAAATCAATGTCATAAGGCTAGTAGCAGCATGATGAGTGGATTTACGTCCGACGATTCTAAGTGACATAAGTCACACAGAAAAGGACACTTCTCATAAGGTGTCACTTATAGAGGGAATGTAAAAACCGTTACACTTGAACTGAATTACAAAACAGAACAGAGTCACACATGCAGAAAACACACTATGGCTGCTTAACGGGAAAGGTGAGGTGGGGTGATACATAAAACAAGAGTTTCAAATTAGCTCAGATACCGTTCCATAAACCCAATATGTAACAGACAAGACCTACTCCTTGCTCAGAGAACTGGACTCAACACGCCCGATTCACCGCACAAGAATATATCTGACTAGTAATAATCTTAAAACCTATGTATTGATATCTCTCTGTTAGTGTGTCAAGTGGGTGTAAAGCGGCATAAACACAGCCGTGAAAAGCAGCTAAACCCCATTATAAAAATAAATTACTTTTCAAAACCCATGAAACAAAGACAGTGAAAGAGAGAGAAATTCTTACACAATTCGTTCAGGGTCTGTGATGCAACCTGGATTGACCATATCTAGACCCACAGCTGGATGAGACATAAGGGTGGACACTCTTGGGGCTGAGAGGTTTGGTGAGGTTGGGTGAGCAAACGCAGACCCTTTAAAGTAATACTGCGTGCTACCCATCGCATGGGTCCCAAATCTCCAGGTTCAAGGGCATCTTCCTACATCGAAAACATGCATGAGAAACCCAGAAGATGGTACACCGTGTGATGGGGAAAGGTTTCTAAAACGCACCTCATTTCTCATCTCCTTGTGCTCGGGTTCGCCATTCCAGCAACTTTACTAGCAATCTCCCTACTTGGAGCATCAGCACCTTTAACCTCCTGTTCCGTACAGGTTGCTATTTGTCCTGAGGATGAACGGGAAGACGGGGAACCAATGAGAGACTAGCTCTTGGTGTTGGGACAGGCACAGGTCACTCTATTTTCCCATCAGGAAGAAGAATTAACCACAGGCTCAGCCTGCCCCCCGGAACCAGAACAGGGCCTGAAGCCATCCTGCGCTTTTGCGGCCAGCTCCCGCAAAAGCGAGTTGTAAAATGGAGCTTCAGGGCACTGCAATTCACAAACCTGCACAGTTATAAATGATAACTCTCGTCCACAAATATATTGAGGGAAGGCAAAGACGAGGAATTGAAATCAAGGCAGAATTGCAGGAAACAGATTTCAGGAGGTAGATTCGAATCGCCTTTAAAGCACATGAAAAGCGGCAAAACGTTGACAATGATGCCCTTGGCCAAAAAGGGCGTATGCGTTTTTTCCTGAATATATTCAGGAAAAAACGCATACGCCCTTTTTGGCCAACCAAGCAACCTGGAAAGGCAAATCAGCGCTACAAAGAAGTCTCGCTTCCCATCGGTCAAAACGGCCATGCTGAAAAAAGTGTCAAAAACAGAAATGCAGGACAGGCCATGGAGAAATGGGAGCCTTGCTACACTGATGGGCGGGATGTAAATTGCCAACAGCCACTCTGGAGAAGTGTACGGTGTGTCCTGAAACATCTAAAAAACACAGCTTAGAGAGCATAGGGCACTTCCACGCATGGGGGTATAAAGTGGGAAAATTAAAAATCAGCAAGACACAAGCACCCCAAAGTTTAGGGCTGCTCTGTTGACAAGGACCTCCACTTCATTCCACCTTAAATATCCCAGGAAAGCGAAAAATGGATAAAAAATTTGAGGTCCATATGTACAATGGATTATCACTCAGCCATGAAATCAATGTCATAAGGCTAGTAGCAGCATGATGAGTGGATTTAGGTCCGACGATTCTAAGTGACATAAGTCACACAGAAAAGGACACTTCTCATAAGGTGTCACTTATAGAGGGAATGTAAAAATCGTTACACTTGAACTGAATTACAAAACAGAACAGAGTCACACATGCAGAAAACACACTATGGCTGCTTAACGGGAAAGGTGAGGTGGGGTGATACATAAAACAAGAGTTTCAAATTAGCTCAGATACCGTTCCATAAACCCAATATGTAACAGACAAGACCTACTCCTTGCTCAGAGAACTGGACTCAACACGCCCGATTCACCGCACAAGAATATATCTGACTAGTAATAATCTTAAAACCTATGTATTGATATCTCTCTGTTAGTGTGTCAAGTGGGTGTAAAGCGGCATAAACACAGCCGTGAAAAGCAGCTAAACCCCATTATAAAAATAAATTACTTTTCAAAACCCATGAAACAAAGACAGTGAAAGAGAGAGAAATTCTTACACAATTCGTTCAGGGTCTGTGATGCAACCTGGATTGACCATATCTAGACCCACAGCTGGATGAGACATAAGGGTGGACACTCTTGGGGCTGAGAGGTTTGGTGAGGTTGGGTGAGCAAACGCAGACCCTTTAAAGTAATACTGCGTGCTACCCATCGCATGGGTCCCAAATCTCCAGGTTCAAGGGCATCTTCCTACATCGAAAACATGCATGAGAAACCCAGAAGATGGTACACCGTGTGATGGGGAAAGGTTTCTAAAACGCACCTCATTTCTCATCTCCTTGTGCTCGGGTTCGCCATTCCAGCCACTTTACTAGCAATCTCCCTACTTGGAGCATCAGCACCTTTAACCTCCTGTTCCGTACAGGTTGCTATTTGTCCTGAGGATGAACGGGAAGACGGGGAACCAATGAGAGA
The DNA here is from genome assembly GCF_965194825.1 of Balaenoptera physalus. Lineage (NCBI taxonomy): Eukaryota > Metazoa > Chordata > Mammalia > Artiodactyla > Balaenopteridae > Balaenoptera > Balaenoptera physalus. The sequence goes on from NW_028125869.1 coordinate 120,810, forward strand.
CTAGCTCTTGGTGTTGGGACAGGCACAGGTCACTCTATTTTCCCATCAGGAAGAAGAATTAACCACAGGCTCAGCCTGCCCCCCGGAACCAGAACAGGGCCTGAAGCCATCCTGCGCTTTTGCGGCCAGCTCCCGAAAAAGCGAGTTGTAAAATGGAGCTTCAGGGCACTGCAATTCACAAACCTGCACAGTTATAAATGATAACTCTCGTCCACAAATATATTGAGGGAAGGCAAAGACGAGGAATTGAAATCAAGGCAGAATTGCAGGAAACAGATTTCAGGAGGTAGATTCGAATCGCCTTTAAAGCACATGAAAAGCGGCAAAACGTTGACAATGATGCCCTTGGCCAAAAAGGGCGTATGCGTTTTTTCCTGAATATATTCAGGAAAAAACGCATACGCCCTTTTTGGCCAACCAAGCAACCTGGAAAGGCAAATCAGCGCTACAAAGAAGTCTCGCTTCCCATCGGTCAAAAGGGCCATGCTGAAAAAAGTGTCAAAACCAGAAATGCAGGACAGGCCATGGAGAAATGGGAGCCTTGCTACACTGATGGGCGGGATGTAAATTGCCAACAGCCACTCTGGAGAAGTGTACGGTGTGTCCTGAAACATCTAAAAAACACAGCTTAGAGAGCATAGGGCACTTCCACGCATGGGGGTATAAAGTGGGAAAATTAAAAATCAGCAAGACACAAGCACCGCAAAGTTTAGGGCTGCTCTGTTGACAAGGACCTCCACTTCATTCCACCTTAAATATCCCAGGAAAGCGAAAAATGGATAAAAAATTTGAGGTCCATATGTACAATGGATTATCACTCAGCCATGAAATCAATGTCATAAGGCTAGTAGCAGCATGATGAGTGGATTTAGGTCCGACGATTCTAAGTGACATAAGTCACACAGAAAAGGACACTTCTCATAAGGTGTCTCTTATAGAGGGAATGTAAAAACCGTTACACTTGAACTGAATTACAAAACAGAACAGAGTCACACATGCAGAAAACACACTATGGCTGCTTAACGGGAAAGGTGAGGTGGGGTGATACATAAAACAAGAGTTTCAAATTAGCTCAGATACCGTTCCATAAACCCAATATGTAACAGACAAGACCTACTCCTTGCTCAGAGAACTGGACTCAACACGCCCGATTCACCGCACAAGAATATATCTGACTAGTAATAATCTTAAAACCTATGTATTGATATCTCTCTGTTAGTGTGTCAAGTGGGTGTAAAGCAGCATAAACACAGCCGTGAAAAGCAGCTAAACCCCATTATAAAAATAAATTACTTTTCAAAACCCATGAAACAAAGACAGTGAAAGAGAGAGAAATTCTTACACAATTCGTTCAGGCTCTGTGATGCAACCTGGATTGACCATATCTAGACCCACAGCTGGATGAGACATAAGGGTGGACACTCTTGGGGCTGAGAGGTTTGGTGAGGTTGGGTGAGCAAACGCAGACCCTTTAAAGTAATACTGCGTGCTACCCAACGCATGGGTCCCAAATCTCCAGGTTCAAGGGCATCTTCCTACATCGAAAACATGCATGAGAAACCCAGAAGATGGTACACCGTGTGATGGGGAAAGGTTTCTAAAACGCACCTCATTTCTCATCTCCTTGTGCTCGGGTTTGCCATTCCAGCCACTTTAGTAGCAATCTCCCTACTTGGAGCATCAGCACCTTTAACCTCCTGTTCCGTACAGGTTGCTATTTGTCCTGAGGATGAACGGGAAGACGGGGAACCAATGAGAGACTAGCTCTTGGTGTTGGGACAGGCACAGGTCACTCTATTTTCCCATCAGGAAGAAGAATTAACCACAGGCTCAGCCTGCCCCCCGGAACCAGAACAGGGCCTGAAGCCATCCTGCGCTTTTGCTGCCAGCTCCCGAAAAAGCGAGTTGTAAAATGGAGCTTCAGGGCACTGCAATTCACAAACCTGCACAGTTATAAATGATAACTCTCGTCCACAAATATATTGAGGGAAGGCAAAGACGAGGAATTGAAATCAAGGCAGAATTGCAGGAAACAGATTTCAGGAGGTAGATTCGAATCGCCTTTAAAGCACATGAAAAGCGGCAAAACGTTGACAATGATGCCCTTGGCCAAAAAGGGCGTATGCGTTTTTTCCTGAATATATTCAGGAAAAAACGCATACGCCCTTTTTGGCCAACCAAGCAACCTGGAAAGGCAAATCAGCGCTACAAAGAAATCTCGCTTCCCATCGGTCAAAAGGGACATGCTGAAAAAAGTGTCAAAACCAGAAATGCAGGACAGGCCATGGAGAAATGGGAGCCTTGCTACACTGATGGGCGGGATGTAAATTGCCAACAGCCGCTCTGGAGAAGTGTACGGTGTGTCCTGAAACATCTAAAAAACACAGCTTAGAGAGCATAGGGCACTTCCACGCATGGGGGTATAAAGTGGGAAAATTAAAAATCAGCAAGACACAAGCACCCCAAAGTTTAGGGCTGCTCTGTTGACAAGGACCTCCACTTCATTCCACCTTAAATATCCCAGGAAAGCGAAAAATGGATAAAAAATTTGAGGTCCATATGTACAATGGATTATCACTCAGCCATGAAATCAATGTCATAAGGCTAGTAGCAGCATGATGAGTGGATTTACGTCCGACGATTCTAAGTGACATAAGTCACACAGAAAAGGACACTTCTCATAAGGTGTCACTTATAGAGGGAATGTAAAAACCGTTACACTTGAACTGAATTACAAAACAGAACAGAGTCACACATGCAGAAAACACACTATGGCTGCTTAACGGGAAAGGTGAGGTGGGGTGATACATAAAACAAGAGTTTCAAATTAGCTCAGATACCGTTCCATAAACCCAATATGTAACAGACAAGACCTACTCCTTGCTCAGAGAACTGGACTCAACACGCCCGATTCACCGCACAAGAATATATCTGACTAGTAATAATCTTAAAACCTATGTATTGATATCTCTCTGTTAGTGTGTCAAGTGGGTGTAAAGCAGCATAAACACAGCCGTGAAAAGCAGCTAAACCCCATTATAAAAATAAATTACTTTTCAAAACCCATGAAACAAAGACAGTGAAAGAGAGAGAAATTCTTACACAATTCGTTCAGGCTCTGTGATGCAACCTGGATTGACCATATCTAGACCCACAGCTGGATGAGACATAAGGGTGGACACTCTTGGGGCTGAGAGGTTTGGTGAGGTTGGGTGAGCAAACGCAGACCCTTTAAAGTAATACTGCGTGCTACCCATCGCATGGGTCCCAAATCTCCAGGTTCAAGGGCATCTTCCTACATCGAAAACATGCATGAGAAACCCAGAAGATGGTACACCGTGTGATGGGGAAAGGTTTCTAAAACGCACCTCATTTCTCATCTCCTTGTGCTCGGGTTCGCCATTCCAGCCACTTTACTAGCAATCTCCCTACTTGGAGCATCAGCACCTTTAACCTCCTGTTCCGTACAGGTTGCTATTTGTCCTGAGGATGAACGGGAAGACGGAGAACCAATGAGAGACTAGCTCTTGGTGTTGGGACAGGCACAGGTCACTCTATTTTCCCATCAGGAAGAAGAATTAACCACAGGCTCAGCCTGGCCCCCGGAACCAGAACAGGGCCTGAAGCCATCCTGCGCTTTTGCGGCCAGCTCCCGAAAAAGCGAGTTGTAAAATGGAGCTTCAGGGCACTGCAATTCACAAACCTGCACAGTTATAAATGATAACTCTCGTCCACAAATATATTGAGGGAAGGCAAAGACGAGGAATTGAAATCAAGGCAGAATTGCAGGAAACAGATTTCAGGAGGTAGATTCGAATCGCCTTTAAAGCACATGAAAAGCGGCAAAACGTTGACAATGATGCCCTTGGCCAAAAAGGGCGTATGCGTTTTTTCCTGAATATATTCAGGAAAAAACGCATACGCCCTTTTTGGCCAACCAAGCAACCTGGAAAGGCAAATCAGCGCTACAAAGAAATCTCGCTTCCCATCGGTCAAAAGGGACATGCTGAAAAAAGTGTCAAAACCAGAAATGCAGGACAGGCCATGGAGAAATGGGAGCCTTGCTACACTGATGGGCGGGATGTAAATTGCCAACAGCCGCTCTGGAGAAGTGTACGGTGTGTCCTGAAACATCTAAAAAACACAGCTTAGAGAGCATAGGGCACTTCCACGCATGGGGGTATAAAGTGGGAAAATTAAAAATCAGCAAGACACAAGCACCCCAAAGTTTAGGGCTGCTCTGTTGACAAGGACCTCCACTTCATTCCACCTTAAATATCCCAGGAAAGCGAAAAATGGATAAAAAATTTGAGGTCCATATGTACAATGGATTATCACTCAGCCATGAAATCAATGTCATAAGGCTAGTAGCAGCATGATGAGTGGATTTACGTCCGACGATTCTAAGTGACATAAGTCACACAGAAAAGGACACTTCTCATAAGGTGTCACTTATAGAGGGAATGTAAAAACCGTTACACTTGAACTGAATTACAAAACAGAACAGAGTCACACATGCAGAAAACACACTATGGCTGCTTAACGGGAAAGGTGAGGTGGGGTGATACATAAAACAAGAGTTTCAAATTAGCTCAGATACCGTTCCATAAACCCAATATGTAACAGACAAGACCTACTCCTTGCTCAGAGAACTGGACTCAACACGCCCGATTCACCGCACAAGAATATATCTGACTAGTAATAATCTTAAAACCTATGTATTGATATCTCTCTGTTAGTGTGTCAAGTGGGTGTAAAGCAGCATAAACACAGCCGTGAAAAGCAGCTAAACCCCATTATAAAAATAAATTACTTTTCAAAACCCATGAAACAAAGACAGTGAAAGAGAGAGAAATTCTTACACAATTCGTTCAGGCTCTGTGATGCAACCTGGATTGACCATATCTAGACCCACAGCTGGATGAGACATAAGGGTGGACACTCTTGGGGCTGAGAGGTTTGGTGAGGTTGGGTGAGCAAACGCAGACCCTTTAAAGTAATACTGCGTGCTACCCATCGCATGGGTCCCAAATCTCCAGGTTCAAGGGCATCTTCCTACATCGAAAACATGCATGAGAAACCCAGAAGATGGTACACCGTGTGATGGGGAAAGGTTTCTAAAACGCACCTCATTTCTCATCTCCTTGTGCTCGGGTTCGCCATTCCAGCCACTTTACTAGCAATCTCCCTACTTGGAGCATCAGCACCTTTAACCTCCTGTTCCGTACAGGTTGCTATTTGTCCTGAGGATGAACGGGAAGACGGAGAACCAATGAGAGACTAGCTCTTGGTGTTGGGACAGGCACAGGTCACTCTATTTTCCCATCAGGAAGAAGAATTAACCACAGGCTCAGCCTGGCCCCCGGAACCAGAACAGGGCCTGAAGCCATCCTGCGCTTTTGCGGCCAGCTCCCGAAAAAGCGAGTTGTAAAATGGAGCTTCAGGGCACTGCAATTCACAAACCTGCACAGTTATAAATGATAACTCTCGTCCACAAATATATTGAGGGAAGGCAAAGACGAGGAATTGAAATCAAGGCAGAATTGCAGGAAACAGATTTCAGGAGGTAGATTCGAATCGCCTTTAAAGCACATGAAAAGCGGCAAAAGGTTGACAATGATGCCCTTGGCCAAAAAGGGCGTATGCGTTTTTTCCTGAATATATTCAGGAAAAAACGCATACGCCCATTTTGGCCAACCAAGCAACCTGGAAAGGCAAATCAGCGCTACAAAGAAGTCTCGCTTCCCATCGGTCAAAAGGGCCATGCTGAAAAAAGTGTCAAAACCAGAAATGCAGGACAGGCCATGGAGAAATGGGAGCCTTGCTACACTGATGGGCGGGATGTAAATTGCCAACAGCCACTCTGGAGAAGTGTACGGTGTGTCCTGAAACATCTAAAAAACACAGGTTAGAGAGCATAGGGCACTTCCACGCATGGGGGTATAAAGTGGGAAAATTAAAAATCAGCAAGACACAAGCACCCCAAGGTTTAGGGCTGCTCTGTTGACAAGGACCTCCCCTTCATTCCACCTTAAATATCCCAGGAAAGTGAAAAATGGATAAAAAATTTGAGGTCCATATGTACAATGGATTATCACTCAGCCATGAAATCAATGTCATAAGGCTAGTAGCAGCATGATGAGTGGATTTAGGTCCGACGATTCTAAGTGACATAAGTCACACAGAAAAGGACACTTCTCATAAGGTGTCACTTATAGAGGGAATGTAAAAACCGTTACACTTGAACTGAATTACAAAACAGAACAGAGTCACACATGCAGAAAACACACTATGGCTGCTTAACGGGAAAGGTGAGGTGGGGTGATACATAAAACAAGAGTTTCAAATTAGCTCAGATACCGTTCCATAAACCCAATATGTAACAGACAAGACCTACTCCTTGCTCAGAGAACTGGACTCAACACGCCCGATTCACCGCACAAGAATATATCTGACTAGTAATAATCTTAAAACCTATGTATTGATATCTCTCTGTTAGTGTGTCAAGTGGGTGTAAAGCGGCATAAACACAGCCGTGAAAAGCAGCTAAACCCCATTGTAAAAATAAATTACTTTTCAAAACCCATGAAAGAAAGACAGTGAAAGAGAGAGAAATTCTTACACAATTCGTTCAGGGTCTGTGATGCAACCTGGATTGACCATATCTAGACCCACAGCTGGATGAGACATAAGGGTGGACACTTTTGCGGCTGAGAGATTTGGTGAGGTAGGGTGAGCAAACGCAGACCCTTTAAAGTAGTACTGCGTGCTACCCATCGCATGGGTCCCAAATCTCCATGTTCAAGGGCATCTTCCTACATCGAAAACATGCATGAGAAACCCAGAAGATGGTACACCGTGTGATGGGGAAAGGTTTCTAAAACGCACCTCATTTCTCATCTCCTTGTGCTCGGTTTCGCCATTCCAGCCACTTTACTAGCAATCTCCCTACTTGGAGCATCAGCACCTTTAACCTCCTGTTCCGTACAGGTTGCTATTTGTCCTGAGGATGAACGGGAAGACGGGGAACCAATGAGAGACTAGCTCTTGGTGTTGGGACAGGCACAGGTCACTCTATTTTCCCATCAGGAAGAAGAATTAACCACAGGCTCAGCCTGCCCCCCGGAACCAGAACAGGGCCTGAAGCCATCCTGCGCTTTTGCGGCCAGCTCCCGAAAAAGCGAGTTGTAAAATGGAGCTTCAGGGCACTGCAATTCACAAACTTGCACAGTTATAAATGATAACTCTCGTCCACAAATATATTGAGGGAAGGCAAAGACGAGGAATTGAAATCAAGGCAGAATTGCAGGAAACAGATTTCAGGAGGTAGATTCGAATCGCCTTTAAAGCACATGAAAAGCGGCAAAACGTTGACAATGATGCCCTTGGCCAAAAAGGGCGTATGCGTTTTTTCCTGAATATATTCAGGAAAAAACGCATACGCCCTTTTTGGCCAACCAAGCAACCTGGAAAGGCAAATCAGCGCTACAAAGAAGTCTCGCTTCCCATCGGTCAAAAGGGCCATGCTGAAAAAAGTGTCAAAACCAGAAATGCAGGACAGGCCATGGAGAAATGGGAGCCTTGCTACACTGATGGGCGGGATGTAAATTGCCAACAGCCACTCTGGAGAAGTGTACGGTGTGTCCTGAAACATCTAAAAAACACAGCTTAGAGAGCATAGGGCACTTCCACGCATGGGGGTATAAAGTGGGAAAATTAAAAATCAGCAAGACACAAGCACCCCAAAGTTTAGGGCTGCTCTGTTGACAAGGACCTCCACTTCATTCCACCTTAAATATCCCAGGAAAGCGAAAAATGGATAAAAAATTTGAGGTCCATATGTACAATGGATTATCACTCAGCCATGAAATCAATGTCATAAGGCTAGTAGCAGCATGATGAGTGGATTTACGTCCGACGATTCTAAGTGACATAAGTCACACAGAAAAGGACACTTCTCATAAGGTGTCACTTATAGAGGGAATGTAAAAACCGTTACACTTGAACTGAATTACAAAACAGAACAGAGTCACACATGCAGAAAACACACTATGGCTGCTTAACGGGAAAGGTGAGGTGGGGTGATACATAAAACAAGAGTTTCAAATTAGCTCAGATACCATTCCATAAACCCAATATGTAACAGACAAGACCTACTCCTTGCTCAGAGTACTGGACTCAACACGCCCGATTCACCGCACAAGAATATATCTGACTAGTAATAATCTTAAAACCTATGTATTGATATCTCTCTGTTAGTGTGTCAAGTGGGTGTAAAGCGGCATAAACACAGCCGTGAAAAGCAGCTAAACCCCATTATAAAAATAAATTACTTTTCAAAACCCATGAAACAAAGACAGTGAAAGAGAGAGAAATTCTTACACAATTCGTTCAGGGTCTGTGATGCAACCTGGATTGACCATATCTAGACCCACAGCTGGATGAGACATAAGGGTGGACACTCTTGGGGCTGAGAGGTTTGGTGAGGTTGGGTGAGCAAACGCAGACCCTTTAAAGTAATACTGCGTGCTACCCATCGCATGGGTCCCAAATCTCCATGTTCAAGGGCATCTTCCTACATCGAAAACATGCATGAGAAACCCAGAAGATGGTACACCGTGTGATGGGGAAAGGTTTCTAAAACGCACCTCATTTCTCATCTCCTTGTGCTCGGGTTCGCCATTCCAGCCACTTTACTAGCAATCTCCCTACTTGGAGCATCAGCACCTTTAACCTCCTGTTCCGTACAGGTTGCTATTTGTCCTGAGGATGAACGGGAAGACGGGGAACCAATGAGAGACTAGCTCTTGGTGTTGGGACAGGCACAGGTCACTCTATTTTCCCATCAGGAAGAAGAATTAACCACAGGCTCAGCCTGCTCCCCGGAACCAGAACAGGGCCTGAAGCCATCCTGCGCTTTTGCGGCCAGCTCCCGAAAAAGCGAGTTGTAAAATGGAGCTTCAGGGCACTGCAATTCACAAACCTGCACAGTTATAAATGATAACTCTCGTCCACAAATATATTGAGGGAAGGCAAAGACGAGGAATTGAAATCAAGGCAGAATTGCAGGAAACAGATTTCAGGAGGTAGATTCGAATCGCCTTTAAAGCACATGAAAAGCGGCAAAACGTTGACAATGATGCCCTTGGCCAAAAAGGGCGTATGCGTTTTTTCCTGAATATATTCAGGAAAAAACGCATACGCCCTTTTTGGCCAACCAAGCAACCTGGAAAGGCAAATCAGCGCTACAAAGAAGTCTCGCTTCCCATCGGTCAAAAGGGCCATGCTGAAAAAAGTGTCAAAACCAGAAATGCAGGACAGGCCATGGAGAAATGGGAGCCTTGCTACACTGATGGGCGGGATGTAAATTGCCAACAGCCACTCTGGAGAAGTGTACGGTGTGTCCTGAAACATCTAAAAAACACAGCTTAGAGAGCATAGGGCACTTCCACGCATGGGGGTATAAAGTGGGAAAATTAAAAATCAGCAAGACACAAGCACCCCAAAGTTTAGGGCTGCTCTGTTGACAAGGACCTCCACTTCATTCCACCTTAAATATCCCAGGAAAGCGAAAAATGGATAAAAAATTTGAGGTCCATATGTACAATGGATTATCACTCAGCCATGAAATCAATGTCATAAGGCTAGTAGCAGCATGATGAGTGGATTTAGGTCCGACGATTCTAAGTGACATAAGTCACACAGAAAAGGACACTTCTCATAAGGTGTCACTTATAGAGGGAATGTAAAAACCGTTACACTTGAACTGAATTACAAAACAGAACAGAGTCACACATGCAGAAAACACACTATGGCTGCTTAACGGGAAAGGTGAGGTGGGGTGATACATAAAACAAGAGTTTCAAATTAGCTCAGATACCGTTCCATAAACCCAATATGTAACAGACAAGACCTACTCCTTGCTCAGAGAACTGGACTCAACACGCCCGATTCACCGCACAAGAATATATCTGACTAGTAATAATCTTAAAACCTATGTATTGATATCTCTCTGTTAGTGTGTCAAGTGGGTGTAAAGCAGCATAAACACAGCCGTGAAAAGCAGCTAAACCCCATTATAAAAATAAATTACTTTTCAAAACCCATGAAACAAAGACAGTGAAAGAGAGAGAAATTCTTACACAATTCGTTCAGGCTCTGTGATGCAACCTGGATTGACCATATCTAGACCCACAGCTGGATGAGACATAAGGGTGGACACTCTTGGGGCTGAGAGGTTTGGTGAGGTTGGGTGAGCAAACGCAGACCCTTTAAAGTAATACTGCGTGCTACCCAACGCATGGGTCCCAAATCTCCAGGTTCAAGGGCATCTTCCTACATCGAAAACATGCATGAGAAACCCAGAAGATGGTACACCGTGTGATGGGGAAAGGTTTCTAAAACGCACCTCATTTCTCATATCCTTGTGCTCGGGTTCGCCATTCCAGCCACTTTACTAGCAATCTCCCTACTTGGAGCATCAGCACCTTTAACCTCCTGTTCCGTACAGGTTGCTATTTGTCCTGAGGATGAACGGGAAGACGGGGAACCAATGAGAGACTAGCTCTTGGTGTTGGGACAGGCACAGGTCACTCTATTTTCCCATCAGGAAGAAGAATTAACCACAGGCTCAGCCTGCCCCCCGGAACCAGAACAGGGCCTGAAGCCATCCTGCGCTTTTGCGGCCAGCTCCCGAAAAAGCGAGTTGTAAAATGGAGCTTCAGGGCACTGCAATTCACAAACCTGCACAGTTATAAATGATAACTCTCGTCCACAAATATATTGAGGGAAGGCAAAGACGAGGAATTGAAATCAAGGCAGAATTGCAGGAAACAGATTTCAGGAGGTAGATTCGAATCGCCTTTAAAGCACATGAAAAGCGGCAAAACGTTGACAATGATGCCCTTGGCCAAAAAGGGCGTATGCGTTTTTTCCTGAATATATTCAGGAAAAAACGCATACGCCCTTTTTGGCCAACCAAGCAACCTGGAAAGGCAAATCAGCGCTACAAAGAAGTCTCGCTTCCCATCGGTCAAAAGGGCCATGCTGAAAAAAGTGTCAAAACCAGAAATGCAGGACAGGCCATGGAGAAATGGGAGCCTTGCTACACTGATGGGCGGGATGTAAATTGCCAACAGCCACTCTGGAGAAGTGTACGGTGTGTCCTGAAACATCTAAAAAACACAGCTTAGAGAGCATAGGGCACTTCCACGCATGGGGGTATAAAGTGGGAAAATTAAAAATCAGCAAGACACAAGCACCCCAAAGTTTAGGGCTGCTCTGTTGACAAGGACCTCCACTTCATTCCACCTTAAATATCCCAGGAAAGCGAAAAATGGATAAAAAATTTGAGGTCCATATGTACAATGGATTATCACTCAGCCATGAAATCAATGTCATAAGGCTAGTAGCAGCATGATGAGTGGATTTACGTCCGACGATTCTAAGTGACATAAGTCACACAGAAAAGGACACTTCTCATAAGGTGTCACTTATAGAGGGAATGTAAAAACCGTTACACTTGAACTGAATTACAAAACAGAACAGAGTCACACATGCAGAAAACACACTATGGCTGCTTAACGGGAAAGGTGAGGTGGGGTGATACATAAAACAAGAGTTTCAAATTAGCTCAGATACCATTCCATAAACCCAATATGTAACAGACAAGACCTACTCCTTGCTCAGAGTACTGGACTCAACACGCCCGATTCACCGCACAAGAATATATCTGACTAGTAATAATCTTAAAACCTATGTATTGATATCTCTCTGTTAGTGTGTCAAGTGGGTGTAAAGCGGCATAAACACAGCCGTGAAAAGCAGCTAAACCCCATTATAAAAATAAATTACTTTTCAAAACCCATGAAACAAAGACAGTGAAAGAGAGAGAAATTCTTACACAATTCGTTCAGGGTCTGTGATGCAACCTGGATTGACCATATCTAGACCCACAGCTGGATGAGACATAAGGGTGGACACTCTTGGGGCTGAGAGGTTTGGTGAGGTTGGGTGAGCAAACGCAGACCCTTTAAAGTAATACTGCGTGCTACCCATCGCATGGGTCCCAAATCTCCATGTTCAAGGGCATCTTCCTACATCGAAAACATGCATGAGAAACCCAGAAGATGGTACACCGTGTGATGGGGAAAGGTTTCTAAAACGCACCTCATTTCTCATCTCCTTGTGCTCGGGTTCGCCATTCCAGCCACTTTACTAGCAATCTCCCTACTTGGAGCATCAGCACCTTTAACCTCCTGTTCCGTACAGGTTGCTATTTGTCCTGAGGATGAACGGGAAGACGGGGAACCAATGAGAGACTAGCTCTTGGTGTTGGGACAGGCACAGGTCACTCTATTTTCCCATCAGGAAGAAGAATTAACCACAGGCTCAGCCTGCTCCCCGGAACCAGAACAGGGCCTGAAGCCATCCTGCGCTTTTGCGGCCAGCTCCCGAAAAAGCGAGTTGTAAAATGGAGCTTCAGGGCACTGCAATTCACAAACCTGCACAGTTATAAATGATAACTCTCGTCCACAAATATATTGAGGGAAGGCAAAGACGAGGAATTGAAATCAAGGCAGAATTGCAGGAAACAGATTTCAGGAGGTAGATTCGAATCGCCTTTAAAGCACATGAAAAGCGGCAAAACGTTGACAATGATGCCCTTGGCCAAAAAGGGCGTATGCGTTTTTTCCTGAATATATTCAGGAAAAAACGCATACGCCCTTTTTGGCCAACCAAGCAACCTGGAAAGGCAAATCAGCGCTACAAAGAAGTCTCGCTTCCCATCGGTCAAAAGGGCCATGCTGAAAAAAGTGTCAAAACCAGAAATGCAGGACAGGCCATGGAGAAATGGGAGCCTTGCTACACTGATGGGCGGGATGTAAATTGCCAACAGCCACTCTGGAGAAGTGTACGGTGTGTCCTGAAACATCTAAAAAACACAGCTTAGAGAGCATAGGGCACTTCCACGCATGGGGGTATAAAGTGGGAAAATTAAAAATCAGCAAGACACAAGCACCCCAAAGTTTAGGGCTGCTCTGTTGACAAGGACCTCCACTTCATTCCACCTTAAATATCCCAGGAAAGCGAAAAATGGATAAAAAATTTGAGGTCCATATGTACAATGGATTATCACTCAGCCATGAAATCAATGTCATAAGGCTAGTAGCAGCATGATGAGTGGATTTAGGTCCGACGATTCTAAGTGACATAAGTCACACAGAAAAGGACACTTCTCATAAGGTGTCACTTATAGAGGGAATGTAAAAACCGTTACACTTGAACTGAATTACAAAACAGAACAGAGTCACACATGCAGAAAACACACTATGGCTGCTTAACGGGAAAGGTGAGGTGGGGTGATACATAAAACAAGAGTTTCAAATTAGCTCAGATACCGTTCCATAAACCCAATATGTAACAGACAAGACCTACTCCTTGCTCAGAGAACTGGACTCAACACGCCCGATTCACCGCACAAGAATATATCTGACTAGTAATAATCTTAAAACCTATGTATTGATATCTCTCTGTTAGTGTGTCAAGTGGGTGTAAAGCAGCATAAACACAGCCGTGAAAAGCAGCTAAACCCCATTATAAAAATAAATTACTTTTCAAAACCCATGAAACAAAGACAGTGAAAGAGAGAGAAATTCTTACACAATTCGTTCAGGCTCTGTGATGCAACCTGGATTGACCATATCTAGACCCACAGCTGGATGAGACATAAGGGTGGACACTCTTGGGGCTGAGAGGTTTGGTGAGGTTGGGTGAGCAAACGCAGACCCTTTAAAGTAATACTGCGTGCTACCCAACGCATGGGTCCCAAATCTCCAGGTTCAAGGGCATCTTCCTACATCGAAAACATGCATGAGAAACCCAGAAGATGGTACACCGTGTGATGGGGAAAGGTTTCTAAAACGCACCTCATTTCTCATATCCTTGTGCTCGGGTTCGCCATTCCAGCCACTTTACTAGCAATCTCCCTACTTGGAGCATCAGCACCTTTAACCTCCTGTTCCGTACAGGTTGCTATTTGTCCTGAGGATGAACGGGAAGACGGGGAACCAATGAGAGACTAGCTCTTGGTGTTGGGACAGGCACAGGTCACTCTATTTTCCCATCAGGAAGAAGAATTAACCACAGGCTCAGCCTGCCCCCCGGAACCAGAACAGGGCCTGAAGCCATCCTGCGCTTTTGCGGCCAGCTCCCGAAAAAGCGAGTTGTAAAATGGAGCTTCAGGGCACTGCAATTCACAAACCTGCACAGTTATAAATGATAACTCTCGTCCACAAATATATTGAGGGAAGGCAAAGACGAGGAATTGAAATCAAGGCAGAATTGCAGGAAACAGATTTCAGGAGGTAGATTCGAATCGCCTTTAAAGCACATGAAAAGCGGCAAAACGTTGACAATGATGCCCTTGGCCAAAAAGGGCGTATGCGTTTTTTCCTGAATATATTCAGGAAAAAACGCATACGCCCTTTTTGGCCAACCAAGCAACCTGGAAAGGCAAATCAGCGCTACAAAGAAGTCTCGCTTCCCATCGGTCAAAAGGGCCATGCTGAAAAAAGTGTCAAAACCAGAAATGCAGGACAGGCCATGGAGAAATGGGAGCCTTGCTACACTGATGGGCGGGATGTAAATTGCGAACAGACACTCTGGAGAAGTGTACGGTGTGTCCTGAAACATCTAAAAAACACAGCTTAGAGAGCATAGGGCACTTCCACGCATGGGGGTATAAAGTGGGAAAATTAAAAATCAGCAAGACACAAGCACCCCAAAGTTTAGGGCTGCTCTGTTGACAAGGACCTCCACTTCATTCCTCCTTAAATATCCCAGGAAAGCGAAAAATGGATAAAAAATTTGAGGTCCATATGTACAATGGATTATCACTCAGCCATGAAATCAATGTCATAAGGCTTGTAGCAGCATGATGAGTGGATTTAGGTCCGACGATTCTAAGTGACATAAGTCACACAGAAAAGGACACTTCTCATAAGGTGTCACTTATAGAGGGAATGTAAAAACCGTTACACTTGAACTGAATTACAAAACAGAACAGAGTCACACATGCAGAAAACACACTATGGCTGCTTAACGGGAAAGGTGAGGTGGGGTGATACATAAAACAAGAGTCTCAAATTAGCTCAGATACCGTTCCATAAACCCAATATGTAACAGACAAGACCTACTCCTTGCTCAGAGAACTGGACTCAACACGCCCGATTCACCGCACAAGAATATATCTGACTAGTAATAATCTTAAAACCTATGTATTGATATCTCTCTGTTAGTGTGTCAAGTGGGTGTAAAGCAGCATAAACACAGCCGTGAAAAGCAGCTAAACCCCATTATAAAAATAAATTACTTTTCAAAACCCATGAAACAAAGACAGTGAAAGAGAGAGAAATTCTTACACAATTCGTTCAGGCTCTGTGATGCAACCTGGATTGACCATATCTAGACCCACAGCTGGATGAGACATAAGGGTGGACACTCTTGGGGCTGAGAGGTTTGGTGAGGTTGGGTGAGCAAACGCAGACCCTTTAAAGTAATACTGCGTGCTACCCATCGCATGGGTCCCAAATCTCCAGGTTCAAGGGCATCTTCCTACATCGAAAACATGCATGAGAAACCCAGAAGATGGTACACCGTGTGATGGGGAAAGGTTTCTAAAACGCACCTCATTTCTCATCTCCTTGTGCTCGGGTTCGCCATTCCAGCCACTTTACTAGCAATCTCCCTACTTGGAGCATCAGCACCTTTAACCTCCTGTTCCGTACAGGTTGCTATTTGTCCTGAGGATGAACGGGAAGACGGAGAACCAATGAGAGACTAGCTCTTGGTGTTGGGACAGGCACAGGTCACTCTATTTTCCCATCAGGAAGAAGAATTAACCACAGGCTCAGCCTGGCCCCCGGAACCAGAACAGGGCCTGAAGCCATCCTGCGCTTTTGCGGCCAGCTCCCGAAAAAGCGAGTTGTAAAATGGAGCTTCAGGGCACTGCAATTCACAAACCTGCACAGTTATAAATGATAACTCTCGTCCACAAATATATTGAGGGAAGGCAAAGACGAGGAATTGAAATCAAGGCAGAATTGCAGGAAACAGATTTCAGGAGGTAGATTCGAATCGCCTTTAAAGCACATGAAAAGCGGCAAAAGGTTGACAATGATGCCCTTGGCCAAAAAGGGCGTATGCGTTTTTTCCTGAATATATTCAGGAAAAAACGCATACGCCCATTTTGGCCAACCAAGCAACCTGGAAAGGCAAATCAGCGCTACAAAGAAGTCTCGCTTCCCATCGGTCAAAAGGGCCATGCTGAAAAAAGTGTCAAAACCAGAAATGCAGGACAGGCCATGGAGAAATGGGAGCCTTGCTACACTGATGGGCGGGATGTAAATTGCCAACAGCCACTCTGGAGAAGTGTACGGTGTGTCCTGAAACATCTAAAAAACACAGGTTAGAGAGCATAGGGCACTTCCACGCATGGGGGTATAAAGTGGGAAAATTAAAAATCAGCAAGACACAAGCACCCCAAGGTTTAGGGCTGCTCTGTTGACAAGGACCTCCCCTTCATTCCACCTTAAATATCCCAGGAAAGTGAAAAATGGATAAAAAATTTGAGGTCCATATGTACAATGGATTATCACTCAGCCATGAAATCAATGTCATAAGGCTAGTAGCAGCATGATGAGTGGATTTAGGTCCGACGATTCTAAGTGACATAAGTCACACAGAAAAGGACACTTCTCATAAGGTGTCACTTATAGAGGGAATGTAAAAACCGTTACACTTGAACTGAATTACAAAACAGAACAGAGTCACACATGCAGAAAACACACTATGGCTGCTTAACGGGAAAGGTGAGGTGGGGTGATACATAAAACAAGAGTTTCAAATTAGCTCAGATACCGTTCCATAAACCCAATATGTAACAGACAAGACCTACTCCTTGCTCAGAGAACTGGACTCAACACGCCCGATTCACCGCACAAGAATATATCTGACTAGTAATAATCTTAAAACCTATGTATTGATATCTCTCTGTTAGTGTGTCAAGTGGGTGTAAAGCGGCATAAACACAGCCGTGAAAAGCAGCTAAACCCCATTGTAAAAATAAATTACTTTTCAAAACCCATGAAAGAAAGACAGTGAAAGAGAGAGAAATTCTTACACAATTCGTTCAGGGTCTGTGATGCAACCTGGATTGACCATATCTAGACCCACAGCTGGATGAGACATAAGGGTGGACACTTTTGCGGCTGAGAGATTTGGTGAGGTAGGGTGAGCAAACGCAGACCCTTTAAAGTAGTACTGCGTGCTACCCATCGCATGGGTCCCAAATCTCCATGTTCAAGGGCATCTTCCTACATCGAAAACATGCATGAGAAACCCAGAAGATGGTACACCGTGTGATGGGGAAAGGTTTCTAAAACGCACCTCATTTCTCATCTCCTTGTGCTCGGTTTCGCCATTCCAGCCACTTTACTAGCAATCTCCCTACTTGGAGCATCAGCACCTTTAACCTCCTGTTCCGTACAGGTTGCTATTTGTCCTGAGGATGAACGGGAAGACGGGGAACCAATGAGAGACTAGCTCTTGGTGTTGGGACAGGCACAGGTCACTCTATTTTCCCATCAGGAAGAAGAATTAACCACAGGCTCAGCCTGCCCCCCGGAACCAGAACAGGGCCTGAAGCCATCCTGCGCTTTTGCGGCCAGCTCCCGAAAAAGCGAGTTGTAAAATGGAGCTTCAGGGCACTGCAATTCACAAACTTGCACAGTTATAAATGATAACTCTCGTCCACAAATATATTGAGGGAAGGCAAAGACGAGGAATTGAAATCAAGGCAGAATTGCAGGAAACAGATTTCAGGAGGTAGATTCGAATCGCCTTTAAAGCACATGAAAAGCGGCAAAACGTTGACAATGATGCCCTTGGCCAAAAAGGGCGTATGCGTTTTTTCCTGAATATATTCAGGAAAAAACGCATACGCCCTTTTTGGCCAACCAAGCAACCTGGAAAGGCAAATCAGCGCTACAAAGAAGTCTCGCTTCCCATCGGTCAAAAGGGCCATGCTGAAAAAAGTGTCAAAACCAGAAATGCAGGACAGGCCATGGAGAAATGGGAGCCTTGCTACACTGATGGGCGGGATGTAAATTGCCAACAGCCACTCTGGAGAAGTGTACGGTGTGTCCTGAAACATCTAAAAAACACAGCTTAGAGAGCATAGGGCACTTCCACGCATGGGGGTATAAAGTGGGAAAATTAAAAATCAGCAAGACACAAGCACCCCAAAGTTTAGGGCTGCTCTGTTGACAAGGACCTCCACTTCATTCCACCTTAAATATCCCAGGAAAGCGAAAAATGGATAAAAAATTTGAGGTCCATATGTACAATGGATTATCACTCAGCCATGAAATCAATGTCATAAGGCTAGTAGCAGCATGATGAGTGGATTTACGTCCGACGATTCTAAGTGACATAAGTCACACAGAAAAGGACACTTCTCATAAGGTGTCACTTATAGAGGGAATGTAAAAACCGTTACACTTGAACTGAATTACAAAACAGAACAGAGTCACACATGCAGAAAACACACTATGGCTGCTTAACGGGAAAGGTGAGGTGGGGTGATACATAAAACAAGAGTTTCAAATTAGCTCAGATACCATTCCATAAACCCAATATGTAACAGACAAGACCTACTCCTTGCTCAGAGTACTGGACTCAACACGCCCGATTCACCGCACAAGAATATATCTGACTAGTAATAATCTTAAAACCTATGTATTGATATCTCTCTGTTAGTGTGTCAAGTGGGTGTAAAGCGGCATAAACACAGCCGTGAAAAGCAGCTAAACCCCATTATAAAAATAAATTACTTTTCACAACCCATGAAACAAAGACAGTGAAAGAGAGAGAAATTCTTACACAATTCGTTCAGGGTCTGTGATGCAACCTGGATTGACCATATCTAGACCCACAGCTGGATGAGACATAAGGGTGGACACTCTTGGGGCTGAGAGGTTTGGTGAGGTTGGGTGAGCAAACGCAGACCCTTTAAAGTAATACTGCGTGCTACCCATCGCATGGGTCCCAAATCTCCATGTTCAAGGGCATCTTCCTACATCGAAAACATGCATGAGAAACCCAGAAGATGGTACACCGTGTGATGGGGAAAGGTTTCTAAAACGCACCTCATTTCTCATCTCCTTGTGCTCGGGTTCGCCATTCCAGCCACTTTACTAGCAATCTCCCTACTTGGAGCATCAGCACCTTTAACCTCCTGTTCCGTACAGGTTGCTATTTGTCCTGAGGATGAACGGGAAGACGGGGAACCAATGAGAGACTAGCTCTTGGTGTTGGGACAGGCACAGGTCACTCTATTTTCCCATCAGGAAGAAGAATTAACCACAGGCTCAGCCTGCCCCCCGGAACCAGAACAGGGCCTGAAGCCATCCTGCGCTTTTGCGGCCAGCTCCCGAAAAAGCGAGTTGTAAAATGGAGCTTCAGGGCACTGCAATTCACAAACCTGCACAGTTATAAATGATAACTCTCGTCCACAAATATATTGAGGGAAGGCAAAGACGAGGAATTGAAATCAAGGCAGAATTGCAGGAAACAGATTTCAGGAGGTAGATTCGAATCGCCTTTAAAGCACATGAAAAGCGGCAAAACGTTGACAATGATGCCCTTGGCCAAAAAGGGCGTATGCGTTTTTTCCTGAATATATTCAGGAAAAAACGCATACGCCCTTTTTGGCCAACCAAGCAACCTGGAAAGGCAAATCAGCGCTACAAAGAAGTCTCGCTTCCCATCGGTCAAAAGGGCCATGCTGAAAAAAGTGTCAAAACCAGAAATGCAGGACAGGCCATGGAGAAATGGGAGCCTTGCTACACTGATGGGCGGGATGTAAATTGCGAACAGACACTCTGGAGAAGTGTACGGTGTGTCCTGAAACATCTAAAAAACACAGCTTAGAGAGCATAGGGCACTTCCACGCATGGGGGTATAAAGTGGGAAAATTAAAAATCAGCAAGACACAAGCACCCCAAAGTTTAGGGCTGCTCTGTTGACAAGGACCTCCACTTCATTCCTCCTTAAATATCCCAGGAAAGCGAAAAATGGATAAAAAATTTGAGGTCCATATGTACAATGGATTATCACTCAGCCATGAAATCAATGTCATAAGGCTTGTAGCAGCATGATGAGTGGATTTAGGTCCGACGATTCTAAGTGACATAAGTCACACAGAAAAGGACACTTCTCATAAGGTGTCACTTATAGAGGGAATGTAAAAACCGTTACACTTGAACTGAATTACAAAACAGAACAGAGTCACACATGCAGAAAACACACTATGGCTGCTTAACGGGAAAGGTGAGGTGGGGTGATACATAAAACAAGAGTCTCAAATTAGCTCAGATACCGTTCCATAAACCCAATATGTAACAGACAAGACCTACTCCTTGCTCAGAGAACTGGACTCAACACGCCCGATTCACCGCACAATAATATATCTGACTAGTAATAATCTTAAAACCTATGAATTGATATCTCTCTGTTAGTGTGTCAAGTGGGTGTAAGGCAGCATAAACACAGCCGTGAAAAGCAGCTAAACCCCATTATAAAAATAAATTACTTTTCAAAACCCATGAAACAAAGACAGTGAAAGAGACAGAAATTCTTACACAATTCGTTCAGGGTCTGTGATGCAACCTGGATTGACCATATCTAGACCCACAGCTGGATGAGACATAAGGGTGGACACTCTTGGGGCTGAGAGGTTTGGTGAGGTTGGGTGAGCAAACGCAGACCCTTTAAAGTAATACTGCGTGCTACCCATCGCATGGGTCCCAAATCTCCAGGTTCAAGGGCATCTTCCTACATCGAAAACATGCATGAGAAACCCAGAAGATGGTACACCGTGTGATGGGGAAAGGTTTCTAAAACGCACCTCATTTCTCATCTCCTTGTGCTCGGGTTCGCCATTCCAGCCACTTTACTAGCAATCTCCCTACTTGGAGCATCAGCACCTTTAACCTCCTGTTCCGTACAGGTTGCTATTTGTCCTGAGGATGAACGGGAAGACGGGGAACCAATGAGAGACTAGCTCTTGGTGTTGGGACAGGCACAGGTCACTCTATTTTCCAATCAGGAAGAAGAATTAACCACAGGCTCAGCCTGCCCCCCGGAACCAGAACAGGGCCTGAAGCCATCCTTCGCTTTTGCGGCCAGCTCCCGAAAAAGCGAGTTGTAAAATGGAGCTTCAGGGCACTGCAATTCAGAAACCTGCACAGTTATAAATGATAACTCTCGTCCACAAATATATTGAGGGAAGGCAAAGACGAGGAATTGAAATCAAGGCAGAATTGCAGGAAACAGATTTCAGGAGGTAGATTCGAATCGCCTTTAAAGCACATGAAAAGTGGCAAAACGTTGACAATGATGCCCTTGGCCAAAAAGGGCGTATGCGTTTTTTTTTGAATATATTCAGGAAAAAACGCATACGCCCTTTTTGGCCAACCAAGCAACCTGGAAAGGCAAATCAGAGCTACAAAGAAGTCTCGCTTCCCATCGGTCAAAAGGGCCATGCTGAAAAAAGTGTCAAAACCAGAAATGCAGGACAGGCCATGGAGAAATGGGAGCCTTGCTACACTGATGGGCGGGATGTAAATTGCCAACAGCCACTCTGGAGAAGTGTACGGTGTGTCCTGAAACATCTAAAAAACACAGCTTAGAGAGCATAGGGCACTTCCACGCATGGGGGTATAAAGTGGGAAAATTAAAAATCAGCAAGACACAAGCACCCCAAAGTTTAGGGCTGCTCTGTTGACAAGGACCTCCACTTCATTCCACCTTAAATATCCCAGGAAAGCGAAAAATGGATAAAAAATTTGAGGTCCATATGTACAATGGATTATCACTCAGCCATGAAATCAATGTCATAAGGCTAGTAGCAGCATGATGAGTGGATTTAGGTCCAACGATTCTAAGTGACATAAGTCACACAGAAAAGGACACTTCTCATAAGGTGTCACTTAGAGAGGGAATGTAAAAACCGTTACACTTGAACTGAATTACAAAACAGAACAGAGTCACACATGCAGAAAACACACTATGGCTGCTTAACGGGAAAGGTGAGGTGGGGTGATACATAAAACAAGAGTTTCAAATTAGCTCAGATACCGTTCCATAAACCCAATATGTAACAGACAAGACCTACTCCTTGCTCAGAGAACTGGACTCAACACGCCCGATTAACCGCAAAAGAATATATCTGACTAGTAATAATCTTAAAACCTATGTATTGATATCTCTCTGTTAGTGTGTCAAGTGGGTGTAAAGCGGCATAAACAACGCCGTGAAAAGCAGCTAAACCCCATTATAAAAATAAATTACTTTTCAAAACCCATGAAACAAAGACAGTGAAAGAGAGAGAAATTCTTACACAATTCGTTCAGGGGCTGTGATGCAACCTGGATTGACCATATCTAGACCCACAGCTGGATGAGACATAAGGTTGGACACTCTTGGGGCTGAGAGGTTTGGTGAGGTTGGGTGAGCAAACGCAGACCCTTTAAAGTAATACTGCGTGCTACCCATCGCATGGGTCCCAAATCTCCAGGTTCAAGGGCATCTTCCTACATCGAAAACATGCATGAGAAACCCAGAAGATGGTACACCGTGTGATGGGGAAAGGTTTCTAAAATGCACCTCATTTCTCATCTCCTTGTGCTAGGGTTCGCCATTCCAGCCACTTTACTAGCAATCTCCCTACTTGGAGCATCAGCACCTTTAACCTCCTGTTCCGTACAGGTTGCTATTTGTCCTGAGGATGAACGGGAAGACGGGGAACCAATGAGAGACTAGCTCTTGGTGTTGGGACAGGCACAGGTCACTCTATTTTCCCATCAGGAAGAAGAATTAACCACAGGCTCAGCCTGCCCCCCGGAACCAGAACAGGGCCTGAAGCCATCCTGCGCTTTTGCGGCCAGCTCCCGAAAAAGCGAGTTGTAAAATGGAGCTTCAGGGCACTGCAATTCACAAACCTGCACAGTTATAAATGATAACTCTCGTCCACAAATATATTGAGGGAAGGCAAAGACGAGGAATTGAAATCAAGGCAGAATTGCAGGAAACAGATTTCAGGAGGTAGATTCGAATCGCCTTTAAAGCACATGAAAAGCGGCAAAACGTTGACAATGATGCCCTTGGCCAAAAAGGGCGTATGCGTTTTTTCCTGAATATATTCAGGAAAAAACGCATACGCCCTTTTTGGCCAACCAAGCAACCTGGAAAGGCAAATCAGCGCTACAAAGAAGTCTCGCTTTCCATCGGTCAAAAGGGCCATGCTGAAAAAAGTGTCAAAACCAGAAATGCAGGACAGGCCATGGAGAAATGGGAGCCTTGCTACACTGATGGGCGGGATGTAAATTGCCAACAGCCACTCTGGAGAAGTGTACGGTGTGTCCTGAAACATCTAAAAAACACAGCTTAGAGAGCATAGGGCACTTCCACGCATGGGGGTATAAAGTGGGAAAATTAAAAATCAGCAAGACACAAGCACCCCAAAGTTTAGGGCTGCTCTGTTGACAAGGACCTCCACTTCATTCCACCTTAAATATCCCAGGAAAGCGAAAAATGGATAAAAAATTTGAGGTCCATATGTACAATGGATTATCACTCAGCCATGAAATCAATGTCATAAGGCTAGTAGCAGCATGATGAGTGGATTTAGGTCCGACGATTCTAAGTGACATAAGTCACACAGAAAAGGACACTTCTCATAAGGTGTCACTTATAGAGGGAATGTAAAAACCGTTACACTTGAACTGAATTACAAAACAGAACAGAGTCACACATGCAGAAAACACACTATGGCTGCTTAACGGGAAAGGTGAGGTGGGGTGATACATAAAACAAGAGTTTCAAATTAGCTCAGATACCGTTCCATAAACCCAATATGTAACAGACAAGACCTACTCCTTGCTCAGAGAACTGGACTCAACACGCCCGATTCACCGCACAAGAATATATCTGACTAGTAATAATCTTAAAACCTATGTATTGATATCTCTCTGTTAGTGTGTCAAGTGGGTGTAAAGCAGCATAAACACAGCCGTGAAAAGCAGCTAAACCCCATTATAAAAATAAATTACTTTTCAAAACCCATGAAACAAAGACAGTGAAAGAGAGAGAATTTCTTACACAATTCGTTCAGGGTCTGTGATGCAACCTGGATTGACCATATCTAGACCCACAGCTGGATGAGACATAAGGGTGGACACTCTTGGGGCTGAGAGGTTTGGTGAGGTTGGGTGAGCAAACGCAGACCCTTTAAAGTAATACTGCGTGCTACCCATCGCATGGGTCCCAAATCTCCAGGTTCAAGGGCATCTTCCTACATCGAAAACATGCATGAGAAACCCAGAAGATGGTACACCGTGTGATGGGGAAAGGTTTCTAAAACGCACCTCATTTCTCATCTCCTTGTGCTCGGGTTCGCCATTCCAGACACTTTACTAGCAATCTCCCTACTTGGAGCATCAGCACCTTTAACCTCCTGTTCCGTACAGGTTGCTATTTGTCCTGAGGATGAACGGGAAGACGGAGAACCAATGAGAGACTAGCTCTTGGTGTTGGGACAGGCACAGGTCACTCTATTTTCCCATCAGGAAGAAGAATTAACCAAAGGCTCAGCCTGCCCCCCGGAACCAGAACAGGGCCTGAAGCCATCCTGCGCTTTTGCGGCCAGCTCCCGAAAAAGCGAGTTGTAAAACGGAGCTTCAGGGCACTGCAATTCACAAACCTGCACAGTTATAAATGGTAACTCTCGTCCACAAATATATTGAGGGAAGGCAAAGACGAGGAATTGAAATCAAGGCAGAATTGCAGGAAACAGATTTCAGGAGGTAGATTCGAATCGCCTTTAAAGCACATGAAAAGCGGCAAAACGTTGACAATGATGCCCTTGGCCAAAAAGGGCGTATGCGTTTTTTCCTGAATATATTCAGGAAAAAACACATACGCCCTTTTTGGCCAACCAAGCAACCTGGAAAGGCAAATCAGCGCTACAAAGTAATCTCGCTTCCCATCGGTCAAAAGGGCCATGCTGAAAAAAGTGTCAAAACCAGAAATGCAGGACAGGCCATGGAGAAATGGGAGCCTTGCTACACGGATGGGCGGGATGTAAATTGCCAACAGCCACTCTGGAGAAGTGTACGGTGTGTCCTGAAACATCTAAAAAACACAGCTTAGAGAGCATAGGGCACTTCCACGCATGGGGGTATAAAGTGGGAAAATTAAAAATCAGCAAGACACAAGCACCCCAAAGTTTAGGGCTGCTCTGTTGACAAGGACCTCCACTTCATTCCACCTTAAATATCCCAGGAAAGCGAAAAATGGATAAAAAATTTGAGGTCCATATGTACAATGGATTATCACTCAGCCATGAAATCAATGTCATAAGGCTAGTAGCAGCATGATGAGTGGATTTACGTCCGACGATTCTAAGTGACATAAGTCACACAGAAAAGGACACTTCTCATAAGGTGTCACTTATAGAGGGAATGTAAAAACCGTTACACTTGAACTGAATTACAAAACAGAACAGAGTCACACATGCAGAAAACACACTATGGCTGCTTAACGGGAAAGGTGAGGTGGGGTGATACATAAAACAAGAGTTTCAAATTAGCTCAGATACCGTTCCATAAACCCAATATGTAACAGACAAGACCTATTCCTTGCTCAGAGAACTGGACTCAACACGCCCGATTCACCGCACAAGAATATATCTGACTAGTAATAATCTTAAAACCTATGTATTGATATCTCTCTGTTAGTGTGTCAAGTGGGTGTAAAGCAGCATAAACACAGCCGTGAAAAGCAGCTAAACCCCATTATAAAAATAAATTACTTTTCAAAACCCATGAAACAAAGACAGTGAAAGAGAGAGAAATTCTTACACAATTCGTTCAGGGTCTGTGATGCAACCTGGATTGACCATATCTAGACCCACAGCTGGATGAGACATAAGGGTGGACACTCTTGGGGCTGAGAGGTTTGGTGAGGTTGGGTGAGCAAACGCAGACCCTTTAAAGTAATACTGCGTGCTACCCATCGCATGGGTCCCAAATCTCCAGGTTCAAGGGCATCTTCCTACATCGAAAACATGCATGAGAAACCCAGAAGATGGTACACCGTGTGATGGGGAAAGGTTTCTAAAACGCACCTCATTTCTCATCTCCTTGTGCTCGGGTTCGCCATTCCAGACACTTTACTAGCAATCTCCCTACTTGGAGCATCAGCACCTTTAACCTCCTGTTCCGTACAGGTTGCTATTTGTCCTGAGGATGAACGGGAAGACGGAGAACCAATGAGAGACTAGCTCTTGGTGTTGGGACAGGCACAGGTCACTCTATTTTCCCATCAGGAAGAAGAATTAACCACAGGCTCAGCCTGCCCCCCGGAACCAGAACAGGGCCTGAAGCCATCCTGCGCTTTTGCGGCCAGCTCCCGAAAAAGCGTGTTGTAAAACGGAGCTTCAGGGCACTGCAATTCACAAACCTGCACAGTTATAAATGATAACTCTCGTCCACAAATATATTGAGGGAAGGCAAAGACGAGGAATTGAAATCAAGGCAGAATTGCAGGAAACAGATTTCAGGAGGTAGATTCGAATCGCCTTTAAAGCACATGAAAAGCGGCAAAACGTTGACAATGATGCCCTTGGCCAAAAAGGGCGTATGCGTTTTTTCCTGAATATATTCAGGAAAAAACGCATACGCCCTTTTTGGCCAACCAAGCAACCTGGAAAGGCAAATCAGCGCTACAAAGTAATCTCGCTTCCCATCGGTCAAAAGGGCCATGCTGAAAAAAGTGTCAAAACCAGAAATGCAGGACAGGCCATGGAGAAATGGGAGCCTTGCTACACGGATGGGCGGGATGTAAATTGCCAACAGCCACTCTGGAGAAGTGTACGGTGTGTCCTGAAACATCTAAAAAACACAGCTTAGAGAGCATAGGGCACTTCCACGCATGGGGGTATAAAGTGGGAAAATTAAAAATCAGCAAGACACAAGCACCCCAAAGTTTAGGGCTGCTCTGTTGACAAGGACCTCCACTTCATTCCACCTTAAATATCCCAGGAAAGCGAAAAATGGATAAAAAATTTGAGGTCCATATGTACAATGGATTATCACTCAGCCATGAAATCAATGTCATAAGGCTAGTAGCAGCATGATGAGTGGATTTAGGTCCAACGATTCTAAGTGACATAAGTCACACAGAAAAGGACACTTCTCATAAGGTGTCACTTATAGAGGGAATGTAAAAACCGTTACACTTGAACTGAATTACAAAACAGAACAGAGTCACACATGCAGAAAACACACTATGGCTGCTTAACGGGAAAGGTGAGGTGGGGTGATACATAAAACAAGAGTCTCAAATTAGCTCAGATACCGTTCCATAAACCCAATATGTAACAGACAAGACCTACTCCTTGCTCAGAGAACTGGACTCAACACGCCCGATTCACCGCACAATAATATATCTGACTAGTAATAATCTTAAAACCTATGAATTGATATCTCTCTGTTAGTGTGTCAAGTGGGTGTAAGGCAGCATAAACACAGCCGTGAAAAGCAGCTAAACCCCATTATAAAAATAAATTACTTTTCAAAACCCATGAAACAAAGACAGTGAAAGAGACAGAAATTCTTACACAATTCGTTCAGGGTCTGTGATGCAACCTGGATTCTCCATATCTAGACCCACAGCTGGATGAGACATAAGGGTGGACACTCTTGGGGCTGAGAGGTTTGGTGAGGTTGGGTGAGCAAACGCAGACCCTTTAAAGTAATAATGCGTGCTACCCATCGCATGGGTCCCAAATCTCCAGGTTCAAGGGCATCTTCCTACATCGAAAACATGCATGAGAAAAGCAAAAGATGGTACACCGTGTGATGGGGAAAAGTTTCTAAAACGCACCTCATTTCTCATCTCCTTGTGCTCGGGTTCGCCATTCCAGCCACTTTACTAGCAATCTCCCTACTTGGAGCATCAGCAACTTTAACCGCCTGTTCCGTACAGGTTGCTATTTGTCCTGAGGATGAACGGGAAGACGGGGAACCAATGAGAGACTAGCTCTTGGTGTTGGGACAGGCACAGGTCACTCTATTTTCCCATCAGGAAGAAGAATTAACCACAGGCTCAGCCTGCCCCCCGGAACCAGAACAGGGCCTGAAGCCATCCTGCGCTTTTGCGGCCAGCTCCCGAAAAAGCGAGTTGTAAAATGGAGCTTCAGGGCACTGCAATTCACAAACCTGCACAGTTATAAATGATAACTCTCGTCCACAAATATATTGAGGGAAGGCAAAGAAGAGGAATTGAAATCAAGGCAGAATTGCAGGAAACAGATTTCAGGAGGTAGATTCGAATCGCCTTTAAAGCACATGAAAAGCGGCAAAACGTTGACAATGATGCCCTTGGCCAAAAAGGGCGTATGCGTTTTTTCCTGAATATATTCAGGAAAAAACGCATACGCCCTTTTTGGCCAACCAAGCAACCTGGAAAGGCAAATCAGCGCTACAAAGAAGTCTCGCTTCCCATCGGTCAAAAGGGCCATGCTGAAAAAAGTGTCAAAACCAGAAATGCAGGACAGGCCATGGAGAAATGGGAGCCTTGCTACACTGATGGGCGGGATGTAAATTGCCAACAGCCACTCTGGAGAAGTGTACGGTGTGTCCTGAAACATCTAAAAAACACAGCTTAGAGAGCATAGGGCACTTCCACGCATGGGGGTATAAAGTGGGAAAATTAAAAATCAGCAAGACACAAGCACCCCAAAGTTTAGGGCTGCTCTGTTGACAAGGACCTCCACTTCATTCCACCTTAAATATCCCAGGAAAGCGAAAAATGGATAAAAAATTTGAGGTCCATATGTACAATGGATTATCACTCAGCCATGAAATCAATGTCATAAGGCTAGTAGCAGCATGATGAGTGGATTTAGGTCCGACGATTCTAAGTGAAATAAGTCAAACAGAAAAGGACACTTCTCATAAGGTGTCACTTATAGAGGGAATGTAAAAACCGTTACACTTGAACTGAATTACAAAACAGAACAGAGTCACACATGCAGAAAACACACTATGGCTGCTTAACGGGAAAGGTGAGGTGGGGTGATACATAAAACAAGAGTTTCAAATTAGCTCAGATACCGTTCCATAAACCCAATATGTAACAGACAAGACCTACTCCTTGCTCAGAGAACTGAACTCAACACGCCCGATTCACCGCACAAGAATATATCTGACTAGTAATAATCTTAAAACCTATGTATTGATATCTCTCTGTTAGTGTGTCAAGTGGGTGTAAAGTGGCATAAACACAGCCATGAAAAGCAGCTAAACCCCATTATAAAAATAAATTACTTTTCAAAACCCATGAAACAAAGACAGTGAAAGAGAGAGAAATTCTTACACAATTCGTTCAGGGTCTGTGATGCAACCTGGATTGACCATATCTAGACCCACAGCTGGATGAGACATAAGGGTGGACACTCTTGGGGCTGAGAGGTTTGGTGAGGTTGGGTGAGCAAACGCAGACCCTTTAAAGTAATACTGCATGCTACCCATCGCATGGGTCCCAAATCTCCAGGTTCAAGGGCATCTTCCTACATCGAAAACATGCATGAGAAACCCAGAAGATGGTACACCGTGTGATGGGGAAAGGTTTCTAAAACGCACCTCATTTCTCATCTCCTTGTGCTCGGGATCGCCATTCCAGCCACTTTACTAGCAATCTCCCTACTTGGAGCATCAGCACCTTTAACCTCCTGTTCCGTACAGGTTGCTATTTGTCCTGAGGATGAACGGGAAGACGGGGAACCAATGAGAGACTAGCTCTTGGTGTTGGGACAGGCACAGGTCACTCTATTTTCCAATCAGGAAGAAGAATTAACCACAGGCTCAGCCTGCCCCCCGGAACCAGAACAGGGCCTGAAGCCATCCTTCGCTTTTGCGGCCAGCTCCCGAAAAAGCGAGTTGTAAAATGGAGCTTCAGGGCACTGCAATTCACAAACCTGCACAGTTATAAATGATAACTCTCGTCCACAAATATATTGAGGGAAGGCAAAGACGAGGAATTGAAATCAAGGCAGAATTGCAGGAAACAGATTTCAGGAGGTAGATTCGAATCGCCTTTAAAGCACATGAAAAGTGGCAAAACGTTGACAATGATGCCCTTGGCCAAAAAGGGCGTATGCGTTTTTTTTTGAATATATTCAGGAAAAAACGCATACGCCCTTTTTGGCCAACCAAGCAACCTGGAAAGGCAAATCAGAGCTACAAAGAAGTCTCGCTTCCCATCGGTCAAAAGGGCCATGCTGAAAAAAGTGTCAAAACCAGAAATGCAGGACAGGCCATGGAGAAATGGGAGCCTTGCTACACTGATGGGCGGGATGTAAATTGCCAAGCAGCCACTCTGGAGAAGTGTACGGTGTGTCCTGAAACATCTAAAAAACACAGCTTAGAGAGCATAGGGCACTTCCACGCATGGGGGTATAAAGTGGGAAAATTAAAAATCAGCAAGACACAAGCACCCCAAAGTTTAGGGCTGCTCTGTTGACAAGGACCTCCACTTCATTCCACCTTAAATATCCCAGGAAAGCGAAAAATGGATAAAAAATTTGAGGTCCATATGTACAATGGATTATCACTCAGCCATGAAATCAATGTCATAAGGCTAGTAGCAGCATGATGAGTGGATTTAGGTCCAACGATTCTAAGTGACATAAGTCACACAGAAAAGGACACTTCTCATAAGGTGTCACTTATAGAGGGAATGTAAAAACCGTTACACTTGAACTGAATTACAAAACAGAACAGAGTCACACATGCAGAAAACACACTATGGCTGCTTAACGGGAAAGGTGAGGTGGGGTGATACATAAAACAAGAGTTTCAAATTAGCTCAGATACCGTTCCATAAACCCAATATGTAACAGACAAGACCTACTCCTTGCTCAGAGAACTGGACTCAACACGCCCGATTAACCGCAAAAGAATATATCTGACTAGTAATAATCTTAAAACCTATGTATTGATATCTCTCTGTTAGTGTGTCAAGTGGGTGTAAAGCGGCATAAACAACGCCGTGAAAAGCAGCTAAACCCCATTATAAAAATAAATTACTTTTCAAAACCCATGAAACAAAGACAGTGAAAGAGAGAGAAATTCTTACACAATTCGTTCAGGGGCTGTGATGCAACCTGGATTGACCATATCTAGACCCACAGCTGGATGAGACATAAGGGTGGACACTCTTGGGGCTGAGAGGTTTGGTGAGGTTGGGTGAGCAAACGCAGACCCTTTAAAGTAATACTGCGTGCTACCCATCGCATGGGTCCCAAATCTCCAGGTTCAAGGGCATCTTCCTACATCGAAAACATGCATGAGAAACCCAGAAGATGGTACACCGTGTGATGGGGAAAGGTTTCTAAAATGCACCTCATTTCTCATCTCCTTGTGCTAGGGTTCGCCATTCCAGCCACTTTACTAGCAATCTTCCTACTTGGAGCATCAGCACCTTTAACCTCCTGTTCCGTACAGGTTGCTATTTGTCCTGAGGATGAACGGGAAGACGGGGAACCAATGAGAGACTAGCTCTTGGTGTTGGGACAGGCACAGGTCACTCTATTTTCCCATCAGGAAGAAGAATTAACCACAGGCTCAGCCTGCCCCCCGGAACCAGAACAGGGCCTGAAGCCATCCTGCGCTTTTGCGGCCAGCTCCCGAAAAAGCGAGTTGTAAAATGGAGCTTCAGGGCACTGCAATTCACAAACCTGCACAGTTATAAATGATAACTCTCGTCCACAAATATATTGAGGGAAGGCAAAGACGAGGAATTGAAATCAAGGCAGAATTGCAGGAAACAGATTTCAGGAGGTAGATTCGAATCACCTTTAAAGCACATGAAAAGCGGCAAAACGTTGACAATGATGCCCTTGGCCAAAAAGGGCGTATGCGTTTTTTCCTGAATATATTCAGGAAAAAACGCATACGCCCTTTTTGGCCAACCAAGCAACCTGGAAAGGCAAATCAGCGCTACAAAGAAGTCTCGCTTTCCATCGGTCAAAAGGGCCATGCTGAAAAAAGTGTCAAAACCAGAAATGCAGGACAGGCCATGGAGAAATGGGAGCCTTGCTACACTGATGGGCGGGATGTAAATTGCCAACAGCCACTCTGGAGAAGTGTACGGTGTGTCCTGAAACATCTAAAAAACACAGCTTAGAGAGCATAGGGCACTTCCACGCATGGGGGTATAAAGTGGGAAAATTAAAAATCAGCAAGACACAAGCACCCCAAAGTTTAGGGCTGCTCTGTTGACAAGGACCTCCACTTCATTCCACCTTAAATATCCCAGGAAAGCGAAAAATGGATAAAAAATTTGAGGTCCATATGTACAATGGATTATCACTCAGCCATGAAATCAATGTCATAAGGCTAGTAGCAGCATGATGAGTGGATTTAGGTCCGACGATTCTAAGTGAAATAAGTCAAACAGAAAAGGACACTTCTCATAAGGTGTCACTTATAGAGGGAATGTAAAAACCGTTACACTTGAACTGAATTACAAAACAGAACAGAGTCACACATGCAGAAAACACACTATGGCTGCTTAACGGGAAAGGTGAGGTGGGGTGATACATAAAACAAGAGTTTCAAATTAGCTCAGATACCGTTCCATAAACCCAATATGTAACAGACAAGACCTACTCCTTGCTCAGAGAACTGAACTCAACACGCCCGATTCACCGCACAAGAATATATCTGACTAGTAATAATCTTAAAACCTATGTATTGATATCTCTCTGTTAGTGTGTCAAGTGGGTGTAAAGTGGCATAAACACAGCCATGAAAAGCAGCTAAACCCCATTATAAAAATAAATTACTTTTCAAAACCCATGAAACAAAGACAGTGAAAGAGAGAGAAATTCTTACACAATTCGTTCAGGGTCTGTGATGCAACCTGGATTGACCATATCTAGACCCACAGCTGGATGAGACATAAGGGTGGACACTCTTGGGGCTGAGAGGTTTGGTGAGGTTGGGTGAGCAAACGCAGACCCTTTAAAGTAATACTGCATGCTACCCATCGCATGGGTCCCAAATCTCCAGGTTCAAGGGCATCTTCCTACATCGAAAACATGCATGAGAAACCCAGAAGATGGTACACCGTGTGATGGGGAAAGGTTTCTAAAACGCACCTCATTTCTCATCTCCTTGTGCTCGGGATCGCCATTCCAGCCACTTTACTAGCAATCTCCCTACTTGGAGCATCAGCACCTTTAACCTCCTGTTCCGTACAGGTTGCTATTTGTCCTGAGGATGAACGGGAAGACGGGGAACCAATGAGAGACTAGCTCTTGGTGTTGGGACAGGCACAGGTCACTCTATTTTCCAATCAGGAAGAAGAATTAACCACAGGCTCAGCCTGCCCCCCGGAACCAGAACAGGGCCTGAAGCCATCCTTCGCTTTTGCGGCCAGCTCCCGAAAAAGCGAGTTGTAAAATGGAGCTTCAGGGCACTGCAATTCACAAACCTGCACAGTTATAAATGATAACTCTCGTCCACAAATATATTGAGGGAAGGCAAAGACGAGGAATTGAAATCAAGGCAGAATTGCAGGAAACAGATTTCAGGAGGTAGATTCGAATCGCCTTTAAAGCACATGAAAAGTGGCAAAACGTTGACAATGATGCCCTTGGCCAAAAAGGGCGTATGCGTTTTTTTTTGAATATATTCAGGAAAAAACGCATACGCCCTTTTTGGCCAACCAAGCAACCTGGAAAGGCAAATCAGAGCTACAAAGAAGTCTCGCTTCCCATCGGTCAAAAGGGCCATGCTGAAAAAAGTGTCAAAACCAGAAATGCAGGACAGGCCATGGAGAAATGGGAGCCTTGCTACACTGATGGGCGGGATGTAAATTGCCAAGCAGCCACTCTGGAGAAGTGTACGGTGTGTCCTGAAACATCTAAAAAACACAGCTTAGAGAGCATAGGGCACTTCCACGCATGGGGGTATAAAGTGGGAAAATTAAAAATCAGCAAGACACAAGCACCCCAAAGTTTAGGGCTGCTCTGTTGACAAGGACCTCCACTTCATTCCACCTTAAATATCCCAGGAAAGCGAAAAATGGATAAAAAATTTGAGGTCCATATGTACAATGGATTATCACTCAGCCATGAAATCAATGTCATAAGGCTAGTAGCAGCATGATGAGTGGATTTAGGTCCAACGATTCTAAGTGACATAAGTCACACAGAAAAGGACACTTCTCATAAGGTGTCACTTATAGAGGGAATGTAAAAACCGTTACACTTGAACTGAATTACAAAACAGAACAGAGTCACACATGCAGAAAACACACTATGGCTGCTTAACGGGAAAGGTGAGGTGGGGTGATACATAAAACAAGAGTTTCAAATTAGCTCAGATACCGTTCCATAAACCCAATATGTAACAGACAAGACCTACTCCTTGCTCAGAGAACTGGACTCAACACGCCCGATTAACCGCAAAAGAATATATCTGACTAGTAATAATCTTAAAACCTATGTATTGATATCTCTCTGTTAGTGTGTCAAGTGGGTGTAAAGCGGCATAAACAACGCCGTGAAAAGCAGCTAAACCCCATTATAAAAATAAATTACTTTTCAAAACCCATGAAACAAAGACAGTGAAAGAGAGAGAAATTCTTACACAATTCGTTCAGGGGCTGTGATGCAACCTGGATTGACCATATCTAGACCCACAGCTGGATGAGACATAAGGGTGGACACTCTTGGGGCTGAGAGGTTTGGTGAGGTTGGGTGAGCAAACGCAGACCCTTTAAAGTAATACTGCGTGCTACCCATCGCATGGGTCCCAAATCTCCAGGTTCAAGGGCATCTTCCTACATCGAAAACATGCATGAGAAACCCAGAAGATGGTACACCGTGTGATGGGGAAAGGTTTCTAAAATGCACCTCATTTCTCATCTCCTTGTGCTAGGGTTCGCCATTCCAG
Source organism: Balaenoptera physalus (assembly GCF_965194825.1). Taxonomy (NCBI): domain Eukaryota; kingdom Metazoa; phylum Chordata; class Mammalia; order Artiodactyla; family Balaenopteridae; genus Balaenoptera; species Balaenoptera physalus. Next base: position 155,900 of record NW_028125869.1, read on the forward strand.
CCACTTTACTAGCAATCTTCCTACTTGGAGCATCAGCACCTTTAACCTCCTGTTCCGTACAGGTTGCTATTTGTCCTGAGGATGAACGGGAAGACGGGGAACCAATGAGAGACTAGCTCTTGGTGTTGGGACAGGCACAGGTCACTCTATTTTCCCATCAGGAAGAAGAATTAACCACAGGCTCAGCCTGCCCCCCGGAACCAGAACAGGGCCTGAAGCCATCCTGCGCTTTTGCGGCCAGCTCCCGAAAAAGCGAGTTGTAAAATGGAGCTTCAGGGCACTGCAATTCACAAACCTGCACAGTTATAAATGATAACTCTCGTCCACAAATATATTGAGGGAAGGCAAAGACGAGGAATTGAAATCAAGGCAGAATTGCAGGAAACAGATTTCAGGAGGTAGATTCGAATCACCTTTAAAGCACATGAAAAGCGGCAAAACGTTGACAATGATGCCCTTGGCCAAAAAGGGCGTATGCGTTTTTTCCTGAATATATTCAGGAAAAAACGCATACGCCCTTTTTGGCCAACCAAGCAACCTGGAAAGGCAAATCAGCGCTACAAAGAAGTCTCGCTTTCCATCGGTCAAAAGGGCCATGCTGAAAAAAGTGTCAAAACCAGAAATGCAGGACAGGCCATGGAGAAATGGGAGCCTTGCTACACTGATGGGCGGGATGTAAATTGCCAACAGCCACTCTGGAGAAGTGTACGGTGTGTCCTGAAACATCTAAAAAACACAGCTTAGAGAGCATAGGGCACTTCCACGCATGGGGGTATAAAGTGGGAAAATTAAAAATCAGCAAGACACAAGCACCCCAAAGTTTAGGGCTGCTCTGTTGACAAGGACCTCCACTTCATTCCACCTTAAATATCCCAGGAAAGCGAAAAATGGATAAAAAATTTGAGGTCCATATGTACAATGGATTATCACTCAGCCATGAAATCAATGTCATAAGGCTAGTAGCAGCATGATGAGTGGATTTACGTCCGACGATTTTAAGTGACATAAGTCACACAGAAAAGGACACTTCTCATAAGGTGTCACTTATAGAGGGAATGTAAAAACCGTTACACTTGAACTGAATTACAAAACAGAACAGAGTCACACATGCAGAAAACACACTATGGCTGCTTAACGGGAAAGGTGAGGTGGGGTGATACATAAAACAAGAGTTTCAAATTAGCTCAGATACCGTTCCATAAACCCAATATGTAACAGACAAGACCTACTCCTTGCTCAGAGAACTGGACTCAACACGCCCGATTCACCGCACAAGAATATATCTGACTAGTAATAATCTTAAAACCTATGTATTGATATCTCTCTGTTAGTGTGTCAAGTGGGTGTAAAGCAGCATAAACACAGCCGTGAAAAGCAGCTAAACCCCATTATAAAAATAAATTACTTTTCAAAACCCATGAAACAAAGACAGTGAAAGAGAGAGAAATTCTTACACAATTCGTTCAGGGTCTGTGATGCAACCTGGATTGACCATATCTAGACCCACAGCTGGATGAGACATAAGGGTGGACACTCTTGGGGCTGAGAGGTTTGGTGAGGTTGGGTGAGCAAACGCAGACCCTTTAAAGTAATACTGCGTGCTACCCATCGCATGGGTCCCAAATCTCCAGGTTCAAGGGCATCTTCCTACATCGAAAACATGCATGAGAAACCCAGAAGATGGTACACCGTGTGATGGGGAAAGGTTTCTAAAACGCACCTCATTTCTCATCTCCTTGTGCTCGGGTTCGCCATTCCAGACACTTTACTAGCAATCTCCCTAATTGGAGCATCAGCACCTTTAACCTCCTGTTCCGTACAGGTTGCTATTTGTCCTGAGGATGAACGGGAAGACGGAGAACCAATGAGAGACTAGCTCTTGGTGTTGGGACAGGCACAGGTCACTCTATTTTCCCATCAGGAAGAAGAATTAACCACAGGCTCAGCCTGCCCCCCGGAACCAGAACAGGGCCTGAAGCCATCCTGCGCTTTTGCGGCCAGCTCCCGAAAAAGCGAGTTGTAAAACGGAGCTTCAGGGCACTGCAATTCACAAACCTGCACAGTTATAAATGATAACTCTCGTCCACAAATATATTGAGGGAAGGCAAAGACGAGGAATTGAAATCAAGGCAGAATTGCAGGAAACAGATTTCAGGAGGTAGATTCGAATCGCCTTTAAAGCACATGAAAAGCGGCAAAACGTTGACAATGATGCCCTTGGTCAAAAAGGGCGTATGCGTTTTTTCCTGAATATATTCAGGAAAAAACGCATACGCCCTTTTTGGCCAACCAAGCAACCTGGAAAGGCAAATCAGCGCTACAAAGAAATCTCGCTTCCCATCGGTCAAAAGGGCCATGCTGAAAAAAGTGTCAAAACCAGAAATGCAGGACAGGCCATGGAGAAATGGGAGCCTTGCTACACGGATGGGCGGGATGTAAATTGCCAACAGCCACTCTGGAGAAGTGTACGGTGTGTCCTGAAACATCTAAAAAACACAGCTTAGAGAGCATAGGGCACTTCCACGCATGGGGGTATAAAGTGGGAAAATTAAAAATCAGCAAGACACAAGCACCCCAAAGTTTAGGGCTGCTCTGTTGACAAGGACCTCCACTTCATTCCACCTTAAATATCCCAGGAAAGCGAAAAATGGATAAAAAATTTGAGGTCCATATGTACAATGGATTATCACTCAGCCATGAAATCAATGTCATAAGGCTAGTAGCAGCATGATGAGTGGATTTAGGTCCGACGATTCTAAGTGACATAAGTCACACAGAAAAGGACACTTCTCATAAGGTGTCACTTATAGAGGGAATGTAAAAACCGTTACACTTGAACTGAATTACAAAACAGAACAGAGTCACACATGCAGAAAACACACTATGGCTGCTTAACGGGAAAGGTGAGGTGGGGTGATACATAAAACAAGAGTTTCAAATTAGCTCAGATACCGTTCCATAAACCCAATATGTAACAGACAAGCCCTACTCCTTGCTCAGAGAACTGGACTCAACACGCCCGATTCACCGCAAAAGAATATATCTGACTAGTAATAATCTTAAAACCTATGTATTGATATCTCTCTGTTAGTGTGTCAAGTGGGTGTAAAGCGGCATAAACAACGCCGTGAAAAGCAGCTAAACCCCATTATAAAAATAAATTACTTTTCAAAACCCATGAAACAAAGACAGTGAAAGAGAGAGAAATTCTTACACAATTCGTTCAGTGGCTGTGATGCAACCTGGATTGACCATATCTAGACCCACAGCTGGATGAGACATAAGGGTGGACACTCTTGGGGCTGAGAGGTTTGGTGAGGTTGGGTGAGCAAACGCAGACCCTTTAAAGTAATACTGCGTGCTACCCATCGCATGGGTCCCAAATCTCCAGGTTCCAGGGCATCTTCCTACATCGAAAACATGCATGAGAAACCCAGAAGATGGTACACCGTGTGATGGGGAAAGGTTTCTAAAATGCACCTCATTTCTCATCTCCTTGTGCTAGGGTTCGCCATTCCAGCCACTTTACTAGCAATCTCCCTACTTGGAGCATCAGCACCTTTAACCTCCTGTTCCGTACAGGTTGCTATTTGTCCTGAGGATGAACGGGAAGACGGGGAACCAATGAGAGACTAGCTCTTGGTGTTGGGACAGGCACAGGTCACTCTATTTTCCCATCAGGAAGAAGAATTAACCACAGGCTCAGCCTGCCCCCCGGAACCAGAACAGGGCCTGAAGCCATCCTGCGCTTTTGCGGCCAGCTCCCGAAAAAGCGAGTTGTAAAATGGAGCTTCAGGGCACTGCAATTCACAAACCTGCACAGTTATAAATGATAACTCTCGTCCACAAATATATTGAGGGAAGGCAAAGACGAGGAATTGAAATCAAGGGAGAATTGCAGGAAACAGATTTCAGGAGGTAGATTCGAATCGCCTTTAAAGCACATGAAAAGCGGCAAAACGTTGACAATGATGCCCTTGGCCAAAAAGGGCGTATGCGTTTTTTCCTGAATATATTCAGGAAAAAACGCATACGCCCTTTTTGGCCAACCAAGCCACCTGGAAAGGCAAATCAGCGCTACAAAGAAGTCTCGCTTTCCATCGGTCAAAAGGGCCATGCTGAAAAAAGTGTCAAAACCAGAAATGCAGGACAGGCCATGGAGAAATGGGAGCCTTGCTACACTGATGGGCGGGATGTAAATTGCCAACAGCCACTCTGGAGAAGTGTACGGTGTGTCCTGAAACATCTAAAAAACACAGCTTAGAGAGCATAGGGCACTTCCACGCATGGGGGTATAAAGTGGGAAAATTAAAAATCAGCAAGACACAAGCACCCCAAAGTTTAGGGCTGCTCTGTTGACAAGGACCTCCACTTCATTCCACCTTAAATATCCCAGGAAAGCGAAAAATGGATAAAAAATTTGAGGTCCATATGTACAATGGATTATCACTCAGCCATGAAATCAATGTCATAAGGCTAGTAGCAGCATGATGAGTGGATTTACGTCCGACGATTCTAAGTGACATAAGTCACACAGAAAAGGACACTTCTCATAAGGTGTCACTTATAGAGGGAATGTAAAAACCGTTACACTTGAACTGAATTACAAAACAGAACAGAGTCACACATGCAGAAAACACACTATGGCTGCTTAACGGGAAAGGTGAGGTGGGGTGATACATAAAACAAGAGTTTCAAATTAGCTCAGATACCGTTCCATAAACCCAATATGTAACAGACAAGACCTACTCCTTGCTCAGAGAACTGGACTCAACACGCCCGATTCACCGCACAAGAATATATCTGACTAGTAATAATCTTAAAACCTATGTATTGATATCTCTCTGTTAGTGTGTCAAGTGGGTGTAAAGCAGCATAAACACAGCCGTGAAAAGCAGCTAAACCCCATTATAAAAATAAATTACTTTTCAAAACCCATGAAACAAAGACAGTGAAAGAGAGAGAAATTCTTACACAATTCGTTCAGGGTCTGTGATGCAACCTGGATTGACCATATCTAGACCCACAGCTGGATGAGACATAAGGGTGGACACTCTTGGGGCTGAGAGGTTTGGTGAGGTTGGGTGAGCAAATGCAGACCCTTTAAAGTAATACTGCGTGCTACCCATCGCATGGGTCCCAAATCTCCAGGTTCAAGGGCATCTTCCTACATCGAAAACATGCATGAGAAACCCAGAAGATGGTACACCGTGTGATGGGGAAAGGTTTCTAAAACGCACCTCATTTCTCATCTCCTTGTGCTCGGGTTCGCCATTCCAGCCACTTTACTAGCAATCTCCCTACTTGGAGCATCAGCACCTTTAACCTCCTGTTCCGTACAGGTTGCTATTTGTCCTGAGGATGAACGGGAAGACGGGGAACCAATGAGAGACTAGCTCTTGGTGTTGGGACAGGCACAGGTCACTCTACTTTCCCATCAGGAAGAAGAATTAACCACAGGCTCAGCCTGCCCCCCGGAACCAGAACAGGGCCTGAAGCCATCCTGCGCTTTTGCGGCCAGCTCCCGAAAAAGCGAGTTGTAAAATGGAGCTTCAGGGCACTGCAATTCACAAACCTGCACAGTTATAAATGATAACTCTCGTCCACAAATATATTGAGGGAAGGCAAAGACGAGGAATTGAAATCAAGGCAGAATTGGAGGAAACAGATTTCAGGAGGTAGATTCGAATCGCCTTTAAAGCACATGAAAAGCGGCAAAACGTTGACAATGATGCCCTTGGCCAAAAAGGGCGTATGCGTTTTTTCCTGAATATATTCAGGAAAAAACGCATACGCCCTTTTTGGCCAACCAAGCAACCTGGAAAGGCAAATCAGCGCTACAAAGAAGTCTCGCTTCCCATCGGTCAAAAGGGCCATGCTGAAAAAAGTGTCAAAACCAGAAATGCAGGACAGGCCATGGAGAAATGGGAGCCTTGCTACACTGATGAGCGGGATGTAAATTGCCAACAGCCACTCTGGAGAAGTGTACGGTGTGTCCTGAAACATCTAAAAAACACAGCTTAGAGAGCATAGGGCACTTCCACGCATGGGGGTATAAAGTGGGAAAATTAAAAATCAGCAAGACACAAGCACCCCAAAGTTTAGGGCTGCTCTGTTGACAAGGACCTCCACTTCATTCCACCTTAAATATCCCAGGAAAGCGAAAAATGGATAAAAAATTTGAGGTCCATATGTACAATGGATTATCACTCAGCCATGAAATCAATGTCATAAGGCTAGTAGCAGCATGATGAGTGGATTTAGGTCTGACGATTCTAAGTGACATAAGTCACACAGAAAAGGACACTTCTCATAAGGTGTCACTTATAGAGGGAATGTAAAAACCGTTACACTTGAACTGAATTACAAAACAGAACAGAGTCACACATGCAGAAAACACACTATGGCTGCTTAACGGGAAAGGTGAGGTGGGGTGATACATAAAACAAGAGTTTCAAATTAGCTCAGATACCGTTCCATAAACCCAATATGTAACAGACAAGACCTACTCCTTGCTCAGAGAACTGGACTCAACACGCCCGATTCACCGCACAAGAATATATCTGACTAGTAATAATCTTAAAACCTATGTATTGATATCTCTCTGTTAGTGTGTCAAGTGGGTGTAAAGCGGCATAAACAACGCCGTGAAAAGCAGCTAAACCCCATTATAAAAATAAATTACTTTTCAAAACCCATGAAACAAAGACAGTGAAAGAGAGAGAAATTCTTACACAATTCGTTCAGGGTCTGTGATGCAACCTGGATTGACCATATCTAGACCCACAGCTGGATGAGACATAAGGGTGGACACTCTTGGGGCTGAGAGGTTTGGTGAGGTTGGGTGAGCAAACGCAGACCCTTTAAAGTAATACTGCGTGCTACCCATCGCATGGGTCCCAAATCTCCAGGTTCAAGGGCATCTTCCTACATCGAAAACATGCATGAGAAACCCAGAAGATGGTACACCGTGTGATGGGGAAAGGTTTCTAAAACGCACCTCATTTCTCATCTCCTTGTGCTCGGGTTCGCCATTCCAGCCACTTTACTAGCAATCTCCCTACTTGGAGCATCAGCACCTTTAACCTCCTGTTCCGTACAGGTTGCTATTTGTCCTGAGGATGAACGGGAAGACGGGGAACCAATGAGAGACTAGCTCTTGGTGTTGGGACAGGCACAGGTCACTCTATTTTCCCATCAGGAAGAAGAATTAACCACAGGCTCAGCCTGCCCCCCGGAACCAGAACAGGGCCTGAAGCCATCCTGCGCTTTTGCGGCCAGCTCCCGAAAAAGCGAGTTGTAAAATGGAGCTTCAGGGCACTGCAATTCACAAACCTGCAGTTATAAATGATAACTCTCGTCCACAAATATATTGAGGGAAGGCAAAGACGAGGAATTGAAATCAAGGCAGAATTGCAGGACACAGATTTCAGGAGGTAGATTCGAATCGCCTTGAAAGCACATGAAAAGCGGCAAAACGTTGACAATGATGCCCTTGGCCAAAAAGGGCGTATGCGTTTTTTCCTGAATATATTCAGGAAAAAACGCATACGCCCTTTTTGGTCAACCAAGCAACCTGGAAAGGCAAATCAGCGCTACAAAGAAGTCTCGCTTCCCATCGGTCAAAAGGGCCATGCTGAAAAAAGTGTCAAAACCAGAAATGCAGGACAGGACATGTAGAAATGGGAGCCTTGCTACACTGATGGGCGGGATGTAAATTGCCAACAGCCACTCTGGAGAAGTGTACGGTGTGTCCTGAAACATCTAAAAAACACAGCTTAGAGAGCATAGGGCACTTCCACGCATGGGGGTATAAAGTGGGAAAATAAAAAATCAGCAAGACACAAGCACCCCAAAGTTTAGGGCTGCTCTGTTGACAAGGACCTCCACTTCATTCCACCTTAAATATCCCAGGAAAGCGAAAAAAGGATAAAAAATTTGAGGTCCATATGTACAATGGATTATCACTCAGCCATGAAATCAATGTCATAAGGCTAGTAGCAGCATGATGAGTGGATTTAGGTACGACGATTCTAAGTGACATAAGTCACACAGAAAAGGACACTTCTCATAAGGTGTCACTTATAGAGGGAATGTAAAAACCGTTACACTTGAACTGAATTACAAAACAGAACAGAGTCAGACATGCAGAAAACACACTATGGCTGCTTAACGGGAAAGGTGAGGTGGGGTGATACATAAAACGAGAGTTTCAAATTAGCTCAGATACCGTTCCATAAACCCAATATGTAACAGACAAGACCTACTCCTTGCTCAGAGAACTGGACTCAACACGCCCGATTCACCGCACAAGAATATATCTGACTAGTAATAATCTTAAAACCTATGTATTGATATCTCTCTGTTAGTGTGTCAAGTGGGTGTAAAGCGGCATAAACAACGCCGTGAAAAGCAGCTAAACCCCATTATAAAAATAAATTACTTTTCAAAACCCATGAAACAAAGACAGTGAAAGAGAGAGAAATTCTTACACAATTCGTTCAGTGGCTGTGATGCAACCTGGATTGACCATATCTAGACCCACAGCTGGATGAGACATAAGGGTGGACACTCTTGGGGCTGAGAGGTTTGGTGAGGTTGGGTGAGCAAACGCAGACCCTTTAAAGTAATACTGCGTGCTACCCATCGCATGGGTCCCAAATCTCCAGGTTCCAGGGCATCTTCCTACATCGAAAACATGCATGAGAAACCCAGAAGATGGTACACCGTGTGATGGGGAAAGGTTTCTAAAATGCACCTCATTTCTCATCTCCTTGTGCTAGGGTTCGCCATTCCAGCCACTTTACTAGCAATCTCCCTACTTGGAGCATCAGCACCTTTAACCTCCTGTTCCGTACAGGTTGCTATTTGTCCTGAGGATGAACGGGAAGACGGGGAACCAATGAGAGACTAGCTCTTGGTGTTGGGACAGGCACAGGTCACTCTATTTTCCCATCAGGAAGAAGAATTAACCACAGGCTCAGCCTGCCCCCCGGAACCAGAACAGGGCCTGAAGCCATCCTGCGCTTTTGCGGCCAGCTCCCGAAAAAGCGAGTTGTAAAATGGAGCTTCAGGGCACTGCAATTCACAAACCTGCACAGTTATAAATGATAACTCTCGTCCACAAATATATTGAGGGAAGGCAAAGACGAGGAATTGAAATCAAGGGAGAATTGCAGGAAACAGATTTCAGGAGGTAGATTCGAATCGCCTTTAAAGCACATGAAAAGCGGCAAAACGTTGACAATGATGCCCTTGGCCAAAAAGGGCGTATGCGTTTTTTCCTGAATATATTCAGGAAAAAACGCATACGCCCTTTTTGGCCAACCAAGCCACCTGGAAAGGCAAATCAGCGCTACAAAGAAGTCTCGCTTTCCATCGGTCAAAAGGGCCATGCTGAAAAAAGTGTCAAAACCAGAAATGCAGGACAGGCCATGGAGAAATGGGAGCCTTGCTACACTGATGGGCGGGATGTAAATTGCCAACAGCCACTCTGGAGAAGTGTACGGTGTGTCCTGAAACATCTAAAAAACACAGCTTAGAGAGCATAGGGCACTTCCACGCATGGGGGTATAAAGTGGGAAAATTAAAAATCAGCAAGACACAAGCACCCCAAAGTTTAGGGCTGCTCTGTTGACAAGGACCTCCACTTCATTCCACCTTAAATATCCCAGGAAAGCGAAAAATGGATAAAAAATTTGAGGTCCATATGTACAATGGATTATCACTCAGCCATGAAATCAATGTCATAAGGCTAGTAGCAGCATGATGAGTGGATTTACGTCCGACGATTCTAAGTGACATAAGTCACACAGAAAAGGACACTTCTCATAAGGTGTCACTTATAGAGGGAATGTAAAAACCGTTACACTTGAACTGAATTACAAAACAGAACAGAGTCACACATGCAGAAAACACACTATGGCTGCTTAACGGGAAAGGTGAGGTGGGGTGATACATAAAACAAGAGTTTCAAATTAGCTCAGATACCGTTCCATAAACCCAATATGTAACAGACAAGACCTACTCCTTGCTCAGAGAACTGGACTCAACACGCCCGATTCACCGCACAAGAATATATCTGACTAGTAATAATCTTAAAACCTATGTATTGATATCTCTCTGTTAGTGTGTCAAGTGGGTGTAAAGCAGCATAAACACAGCCGTGAAAAGCAGCTAAACCCCATTATAAAAATAAATTACTTTTCAAAACCCATGAAACAAAGACAGTGAAAGAGAGAGAAATTCTTACACAATTCGTTCAGGGTCTGTGATGCAACCTGGATTGACCATATCTAGACCCACAGCTGGATGAGACATAAGGGTGGACACTCTTGGGGCTGAGAGGTTTGGTGAGGTTGGGTGAGCAAATGCAGACCCTTTAAAGTAATACTGCGTGCTACCCATCGCATGGGTCCCAAATCTCCAGGTTCAAGGGCATCTTCCTACATCGAAAACATGCATGAGAAACCCAGAAGATGGTACACCGTGTGATGGGGAAAGGTTTCTAAAACGCACCTCATTTCTCATCTCCTTGTGCTCGGGTTCGCCATTCCAGCCACTTTACTAGCAATCTCCCTACTTGGAGCATCAGCACCTTTAACCTCCTGTTCCGTACAGGTTGCTATTTGTCCTGAGGATGAACGGGAAGACGGGGAACCAATGAGAGACTAGCTCTTGGTGTTGGGACAGGCACAGGTCACTCTATTTTCCCATCAGGAAGAAGAATTAACCACAGGCTCAGCCTGCCCCCCGGAACCAGAACAGGGCCTGAAGCCATCCTGCGCTTTTGCGGCCAGCTCCCGAAAAAGCGAGTTGTAAAACGGAGCTTCAGGGCACTGCAATTCACAAACCTGCACAGTTATAAATGATAACTCTCGTCCACAAATATATTGAGGGAAGGCAAAGACGAGGAATTGAAATCAAGGCAGAATTGCAGGAAACAGATTTCAGGAGGTAGATTCGAATCGCCTTTAAAGCACATGAAAAGTGGCAAAACGTTGACAATGATGCCCTTGGCCAAAAAGGGCGTATGCGTTTTTTTTTGAATATATTCAGGAAAAAACGCATACGCCCTTTTTGGCCAACCAAGCAACCTGGAAAGGCAAATCAGAGCTACAAAGAAGTCTCGCTTCCCATCGGTCAAAAGGGCCATGCTGAAAAAAGTGTCAAAACCAGAAATGCAGGACAGGCCATGGAGAAATGGGAGCCTTGCTACACTGATGGGCGGGATGTAAATTGCCAAGCAGCCACTCTGGAGAAGTGTACGGTGTGTCCTGAAACATCTAAAAAACACAGCTTAGAGAGCATAGGGCACTTCCACGCATGGGGGTATAAAGTGGGAAAATTAAAAATCAGCAAGACACAAGCACCCCAAAGTTTAGGGCTGCTCTGTTGACAAGGACCTCCACTTCATTCCACCTTAAATATCCCAGGAAAGCGAAAAATGGATAAAAAATTTGAGGTCCATATGTACAATGGATTATCACTCAGCCATGAAATCAATGTCATAAGGCTAGTAGCAGCATGATGAGTGGATTTAGGTCCAACGATTCTAAGTGACATAAGTCACACAGAAAAGGACACTTCTCATAAGGTGTCACTTATAGAGGGAATGTAAAAACCGTTACACTTGAACTGAATTACAAAACAGAACAGAGTCACACATGCAGAAAACACACTATGGCTGCTTAACGGGAAAGGTGAGGTGGGGTGATACATAAAACAAGAGTTTCAAATTAGCTCAGATACCGTTCCATAAACCCAATATGTAACAGACAAGACCTACTCCTTGCTCAGAGAACTGGACTCAACACGCCCGATTAACCGCAAAAGAATATATCTGACTAGTAATAATCTTAAAACCTATGTATTGATATCTCTCTGTTAGTGTGTCAAGTGGGTGTAAAGCGGCATAAACAACGCCGTGAAAAGCAGCTAAACCCCATTATAAAAATAAATTACTTTTCAAAACCCATGAAACAAAGACAGTGAAAGAGAGAGAAATTCTTACACAATTCGTTCAGGGGCTGTGATGCAACCTGGATTGACCATATCTAGACCCACAGCTGGATGAGACATAAGGGTGGACACTCTTGGGGCTGAGAGGTTTGGTGAGGTTGGGTGAGCAAACGCAGACCCTTTAAAGTAATACTGCGTGCTACCCATCGCATGGGTCCCAAATCTCCAGGTTCAAGGGCATCTTCCTACATCGAAAACATGCATGAGAAACCCAGAAGATGGTACACCGTGTGATGGGGAAAGGTTTCTAAAATGCACCTCATTTCTCATCTCCTTGTGCTAGGGTTCGCCATTCCAGCCACTTTACTAGCAATCTCCCTACTTGGAGCATCAGCACCTTTAACCTCCTGTTCCGTACAGGTTGCTATTTGTCCTGAGGATGAACGGGAAGACGGGGAACCAATGAGAGACTAGCTCTTGGTGTTGGGACAGGCACAGGTCACTCTATTTTCCCATCAGGAAGAAGAATTAACCACAGGCTCAGCCTGCCCCCCGGAACCAGAACAGGGCCTGAAGCCATCCTGCGCTTTTGCGGCCAGCTCCCGAAAAAGCGAGTTGTAAAACGGAGCTTCAGGGCACTGCAATTCACAAACCTGCACAGTTATAAATGATAACTCTCGTCCACAAATATATTGAGGGAAGGCAAAGACGAGGAATTGAAATCAAGGCAGAATTGCAGGAAACAGATTTCAGGAGGTAGATTCGAATCGCCTTTAAAGCACATGAAAAGCGGCAAAACGTTGACAATGATGCCCTTGGTCAAAAAGGGCGTATGCGTTTTTTCCTGAATATATTCAGGAAAAAACGCATACGCCCTTTTTGGCCAACCAAGCAACCTGGAAAGGCAAATCAGCGCTACAAAGAAATCTCGCTTCCCATCGGTCAAAAGGGCCATGCTGAAAAAAGTGTCAAAACCAGAAATGCAGGACAGGCCATGGAGAAATGGGAGCCTTGCTACACGGATGGGCGGGATGTAAATTGCCAACAGCCACTCTGGAGAAGTGTACGGTGTGTCCTGAAACATCTAAAAAACACAGCTTAGAGAGCATAGGGCACTTCCACGCATGGGGGTATAAAGTGGGAAAATTAAAAATCAGCAAGACACAAGCACCCCAAAGTTTAGGGCTGCTCTGTTGACAAGGACCTCCACTTCATTCCACCTTAAATATCCCAGGAAAGCGAAAAATGGATAAAAAATTTGAGGTCCATATGTACAATGGATTATCACTCAGCCATGAAATCAATGTCATAAGGCTAGTAGCAGCATGATGAGTGGATTTAGGTCCGACGATTCTAAGTGACATAAGTCACACAGAAAAGGACACTTCTCATAAGGTGTCACTTATAGAGGGAATGTAAAAACCGTTACACTTGAACTGAATTACAAAACAGAACAGAGTCACACATGCAGAAAACACACTATGGCTGCTTAACGGGAAAGGTGAGATGGGGTGATACATAAAACAAGAGTTTCAAATTAGCTCAGATACCGTTCCATAAACCCAATATGTAACAGACAAGCCCTACTCCTTGCTCAGAGAACTGGACTCAACACGCCCGATTCACCGCAAAAGAATATATCTGACTAGTAATAATCTTAAAACCTATGTATTGATATCTCTCTGTTAGTGTGTCAAGTGGGTGTAAAGCGGCATAAACAACGCCGTGAAAAGCAGCTAAACCCCATTATAAAAATAAATTACTTTTCAAAACCCATGAAACAAAGACAGTGAAAGAGAGAGAAATTCTTACACAATTCGTTCAGTGGCTGTGATGCAACCTGGATTGACCATATCTAGACCCACAGCTGGATGAGACATAAGGGTGGACACTCTTGGGGCTGAGAGGTTTGGTGAGGTTGGGTGAGCAAACGCAGACCCTTTAAAGTAATACTGCGTGCTACCCATCGCATGGGTCCCAAATCTCCAGGTTCCAGGGCATCTTCCTACATCGAAAACATGCATGAGAAACCCAGAAGATGGTACACCGTGTGATGGGGAAAGGTTTCTAAAATGCACCTCATTTCTCATCTCCTTGTGCTAGGGTTCGCCATTCCAGCCACTTTACTAGCAATCTCCCTACTTGGAGCATCAGCACCTTTAACCTCCTGTTCCGTACAGGTTGCTATTTGTCCTGAGGATGAACGGGAAGACGGGGAACCAATGAGAGACTAGCTCTTGGTGTTGGGACAGGCACAGGTCACTCTATTTTCCCATCAGGAAGAAGAATTAACCACAGGCTCAGCCTGCCCCCCGGAACCAGAACAGGGCCTGAAGCCATCCTGCGCTTTTGCGGCCAGCTCCCGAAAAAGCGAGTTGTAAAATGGAGCTTCAGGGCACTGCAATTCACAAACCTGCACAGTTATAAATGATAACTCTCGTCCACAAATATATTGAGGGAAGGCAAAGACGAGGAATTGAAATCAAGGGAGAATTGCAGGAAACAGATTTCAGGAGGTAGATTCGAATCGCCTTTAAAGCACATGAAAAGCGGCAAAACGTTGACAATGATGCCCTTGGCCAAAAAGGGCGTATGCGTTTTTTCCTGAATATATTCAGGAAAAAACGCATACGCCCTTTTTGGCCAACCAAGCCACCTGGAAAGGCAAATCAGCGCTACAAAGAAGTCTCGCTTTCCATCGGTCAAAAGGGCCATGCTGAAAAAAGTGTCAAAACCAGAAATGCAGGACAGGCCATGGAGAAATGGGAGCCTTGCTACACTGATGGGCGGGATGTAAATTGCCAACAGCCACTCTGGAGAAGTGTACGGTGTGTCCTGAAACATCTAAAAAACACAGCTTAGAGAGCATAGGGCACTTCCACGCATGGGGGTATAAAGTGGGAAAATTAAAAATCAGCAAGACACAAGCACCCCAAAGTTTAGGGCTGCTCTGTTGACAAGGACCTCCACTTCATTCCACCTTAAATATCCCAGGAAAGCGAAAAATGGATAAAAAATTTGAGGTCCATATGTACAATGGATTATCACTCAGCCATGAAATCAATGTCATAAGGCTAGTAGCAGCATGATGAGTGGATTTACGTCCGACGATTCTAAGTGACATAAGTCACACAGAAAAGGACACTTCTCATAAGGTGTCACTTATAGAGGGAATGTAAAAACCGTTACACTTGAACTGAATTACAAAACAGAACAGAGTCACACATGCAGAAAACACACTATGGCTGCTTAACGGGAAAGGTGAGGTGGGGTGATACATAAAACAAGAGTTTCAAATTAGCTCAGATACCGTTCCATAAACCCAATATGTAACAGACAAGACCTACTCCTTGCTCAGAGAACTGGACTCAACACGCCCGATTCACCGCACAAGAATATATCTGACTAGTAATAATCTTAAAACCTATGTATTGATATCTCTCTGTTAGTGTGTCAAGTGGGTGTAAAGCAGCATAAACACAGCCGTGAAAAGCAGCTAAACCCCATTATAAAAATAAATTACTTTTCAAAACCCATGAAACAAAGACAGTGAAAGAGAGAGAAATTCTTACACAATTCGTTCAGGGTCTGTGATGCAACCTGGATTGACCATATCTAGACCCACAGCTGGATGAGACATAAGGGTGGACACTCTTGGGGCTGAGAGGTTTGGTGAGGTTGGGTGAGCAAATGCAGACCCTTTAAAGTAATACTGCGTGCTACCCATCGCATGGGTCCCAAATCTCCAGGTTCAAGGGCATCTTCCTACATCGAAAACATGCATGAGAAACCCAGAAGATGGTACACCGTGTGATGGGGAAAGGTTTCTAAAACGCACCTCATTTCTCATCTCCTTGTGCTCGGGTTCGCCATTCCAGCCACTTTACTAGCAATCTCCCTACTTGGAGCATCAGCACCTTTAACCTCCTGTTCCGTACAGGTTGCTATTTGTCCTGAGGATGAACGGGAAGACGGGGAACCAATGAGAGACTAGCTCTTGGTGTTGGGACAGGCACAGGTCACTCTACTTTCCCATCAGGAAGAAGAATTAACCACAGGCTCAGCCTGCCCCCCGGAACCAGAACAGGGCCTGAAGCCATCCTGCGCTTTTGCGGCCAGCTCCCGAAAAAGCGAGTTGTAAAATGGAGCTTCAGGGCACTGCAATTCACAAACCTGCACAGTTATAAATGATAACTCTCGTCCACAAATATATTGAGGGAAGGCAAAGACGAGGAATTGAAATCAAGGCAGAATTGGAGGAAACAGATTTCAGGAGGTAGATTCGAATCGCCTTTAAAGCACATGAAAAGCGGCAAAACGTTGACAATGATGCCCTTGGCCAAAAAGGGCGTATGCGTTTTTTCCTGAATATATTCAGGAAAAAACGCATACGCCCTTTTTGGCCAACCAAGCAACCTGGAAAGGCAAATCAGCGCTACAAAGAAGTCTCGCTTCCCATCGGTCAAAAGGGCCATGCTGAAAAAAGTGTCAAAACCAGAAATGCAGGACAGGCCATGGAGAAATGGGAGCCTTGCTACACTGATGAGCGGGATGTAAATTGCCAACAGCCACTCTGGAGAAGTGTACGGTGTGTCCTGAAACATCTAAAAAACACAGCTTAGAGAGCATAGGGCACTTCCACGCATGGGGGTATAAAGTGGGAAAATTAAAAATCAGCAAGACACAAGCACCCCAAAGTTTAGGGCTGCTCTGTTGACAAGGACCTCCACTTCATTCCACCTTAAATATCCCAGGAAAGCGAAAAATGGATAAAAAATTTGAGGTCCATATGTACAATGGATTATCACTCAGCCATGAAATCAATGTCATAAGGCTAGTAGCAGCATGATGAGTGGATTTAGGTCTGACGATTCTAAGTGACATAAGTCACACAGAAAAGGACACTTCTCATAAGGTGTCACTTATAGAGGGAATGTAAAAACCGTTACACTTGAACTGAATTACAAAACAGAACAGAGTCACACATGCAGAAAACACACTATGGCTGCTTAACGGGAAAGGTGAGGTGGGGTGATACATAAAACAAGAGTTTCAAATTAGCTCAGATACCGTTCCATAAACCCAATATGTAACAGACAAGACCTACTCCTTGCTCAGAGAACTGGACTCAACACGCCCGATTCACCGCACAAGAATATATCTGACTAGTAATAATCTTAAAACCTATGTATTGATATCTCTCTGTTAGTGTGTCAAGTGGGTGTAAAGCGGCATAAACAACGCCGTGAAAAGCAGCTAAACCCCATTATAAAAATAAATTACTTTTCAAAACCCATGAAACAAAGACAGTGAAAGAGAGAGAAATTCTTACACAATTCGTTCAGGGTCTGTGATGCAACCTGGATTGACCATATCTAGACCCACAGCTGGATGAGACATAAGGGTGGACACTCTTGGGGCTGAGAGGTTTGGTGAGGTTGGGTGAGCAAACGCAGACCCTTTAAAGTAATACTGCGTGCTACCCATCGCATGGGTCCCAAATCTCCAGGTTCAAGGGCATCTTCCTACATCGAAAACATGCATGAGAAACCCAGAAGATGGTACACCGTGTGATGGGGAAAGGTTTCTAAAACGCACCTCATTTCTCATCTCCTTGTGCTCGGGTTCGCCATTCCAGCCACTTTACTAGCAATCTCCCTACTTGGAGCATCAGCACCTTTAACCTCCTGTTCCGTACAGGTTGCTATTTGTCCTGAGGATGAACGGGAAGACGGGGAACCAATGAGAGACTAGCTCTTGGTGTTGGGACAGGCACAGGTCACTCTATTTTCCCATCAGGAAGAAGAATTAACCACAGGCTCAGCCTGCCCCCCGGAACCAGAACAGGGCCTGAAGCCATCCTGCGCTTTTGCGGCCAGCTCCCGAAAAAGCGAGTTGTAAAATGGAGCTTCAGGGCACTGCAATTCACAAACCTGCAGTTATAAATGATAACTCTCGTCCACAAATATATTGAGGGAAGGCAAAGACGAGGAATTGAAATCAAGGCAGAATTGCAGGACACAGATTTCAGGAGGTAGATTCGAATCGCCTTGAAAGCACATGAAAAGCGGCAAAACGTTGACAATGATGCCCTTGGCCAAAAAGGGCGTATGCGTTTTTTCCTGAATATATTCAGGAAAAAACGCATACGCCCTTTTTGGTCAACCAAGCAACCTGGAAAGGCAAATCAGCGCTACAAAGAAGTCTCGCTTCCCATCGGTCAAAAGGGCCATGCTGAAAAAAGTGTCAAAACCAGAAATGCAGGACAGGCCATGTAGAAATGGGAGCCTTGCTACACTGATGGGCGGGATGTAAATTGCCAACAGCCACTCTGGAGAAGTGTACGGTGTGTCCTGAAACATCTAAAAAACACAGCTTAGAGAGCATAGGGCACTTCCACGCATGGGGGTATAAAGTGGGAAAATAAAAAATCAGCAAGACACAAGCACCCCAAAGTTTAGGGCTGCTCTGTTGACAAGGACCTCCACTTCATTCCACCTTAAATATCCCAGGAAAGCGAAAAAAGGATAAAAAATTTGAGGTCCATATGTACAATGGATTATCACTCAGCCATGAAATCAATGTCATAAGGCTAGTAGCAGCATGATGAGTGGATTTAGGTACGACGATTCTAAGTGACATAAGTCACACAGAAAAGGACACTTCTCATAAGGTGTCACTTATAGAGGGAATGTAAAAACCGTTACACTTGAACTGAATTACAAAACAGAACAGAGTCAGACATGCAGAAAACACACTATGGCTGCTTAACGGGAAAGGTGAGGTGGGGTGATACATAAAACGAGAGTTTCAAATTAGCTCAGATACCGTTCCATAAACCCAATATGTAACAGACAAGACCTACTCCTTGCTCAGAGAACTGGACTCAACACGCCCGATTCACCGCACAAGAATATATCTGACTAGTAATAATCTTAAAACCTATGTATTGATATCTCTCTGTTAGTGTGTCAAGTGGGTGTAAAGCAGCATAAACACAGCCGTGAAAAGCAGCTAAACCCCATTATAAAAATAAATTACTTTTCAAAACCCATGAAACAAAGACAGTGAAAGAGAGAGAAATTCTTACACAATTCGTTCAGGGTCTGTGATGCAACCTGGATAGACCATATCTAGACCCACAGCTAGATGAGACATAAGGGTGGACACTCTTGGGGCTGAGAGGTTTGGTGAGGTTGGGTGAGCAAATGCAGACCCTTTAAAGTAATACTGCGTGCTACCCATCGCATGGGTCCCAAATCTCCAGGTTCAAGGGCATCTTCCTACATCGAAAACATGCATGAGAAACCCAGAAGATGGTACACCGTGTGATGGGGAAAGGTTTCTAAAACGCACCTCATTTCTCATCTCCTTGTGCTCGGGTTCGCCATTCCAGCCACTTTACTAGCAATCTCCCTACTTGGAGCATCAGCACCTTTAACCTCCTGTTCCGTACAGGTTGCTATTTGTCCTGAGGATGAACGGGAAGACGGGGAACCAATGAGAGACTAGCTCTTGGTGTTGGGACAGGCACAGGTCACTCTATTTTCCAATCAGGAAGAAGAATTAACCACAGGCTCAGCCTGCCCCCCGGAACCAGAACAGGGCCTGAAGCCATCCTTCGCTTTTGCGGCCAGCTCCCGAAAAAGCGAGTTGTAAAATGGAGTTTCAGGGCACTGCAATTCACAAACCTGCACAGTTATAAATGATAACTCTCGTCCACAAATATATTGAGGGAAGGCAAAGACGAGGAATTGAAATCAAGGCAGAATTGCAGGAAACAGATTTCAGGAGGTAGATTCGAATCGCCTTTAAAGCACATGAAAAGTGGCAAAACGTTGACAATGATGCCCTTGGCCAAAAAGGGCGTATGCGTTTTTTTTTGAATATATTCAGGAAAAAACGCATACGCCCTTTTTGGCCAACCAAGCAACCTGGAAAGGCAAATCAGAGCTACAAAGAAGTCTCGCTTCCCATCGGTCAAAAGGGCCATGCTGAAAAAAGTGTCAAAACCAGAAATGCAGGACAGGCCATGGAGAAATGGGAGCCTTGCTACACTGATGGGCGGGATGTAAATTGCCAAGCAGCCACTCTGGAGAAGTGTACGGTGTGTCCTGAAACATCTAAAAAACACAGCTTAGAGAGCATAGGGCACTTCCACGCATGGGGGTATAAAGTGGGAAAATTAAAAATCAGCAAGACACAAGCACCCCAAAGTTTAGGGCTGCTCTGTTGACAAGGACCTCCACTTCATTCCACCTTAAATATCCCAGGAAAGCGAAAAATGGATAAAAAATTTGAGGTCCATATGTACAATGGATTATCACTCAGCCATGAAATCAATGTCATAAGGCTAGTAGCAGCATGATGAGTGGATTTACGTCCGACGATTTTAAGTGACATAAGTCACACAGAAAAGGACACTTCTCATAAGGTGTCACTTATAGAGGGAATGTAAAAACCGTTACACTTGAACTGAATTACAAAACAGAACAGAGTCACACATGCAGAAAACACACTATGGCTGCTTAACGGGAAAGGTGAGGTGGGGTGATACATAAAACAAGAGTTTCAAATTAGCTCAGATACCGTTCCATAAACCCAATATGTAACAGACAAGACCTACTCCTTGCTCAGAGAACTGGACTCAACACGCCCGATTCACCGCACAAGAATATATCTGACTAGTAATAATCTTAAAACCTATGTATTGATATCTCTCTGTTAGTGTGTCAAGTGGGTGTAAAGCAGCATAAACACAGCCGTGAAAAGCAGCTAAACCCCATTATAAAAATAAATTACTTTTCAAAACCCATGAAACAAAGACAGTGAAAGAGAGAGAAATTCTTACACAATTCGTTCAGGGTCTGTGATGCAACCTGGATTGACCATATCTAGACCCACAGCTGGATGAGACATAAGGGTGGACACTCTTGGGGCTGAGAGGTTTGGTGAGGTTGGGTGAGCAAACGCAGACCCTTTAAAGTAATACTGCGTGCTACCCATCGCATGGGTCCCAAATCTCCAGGTTCAAGGGCATCTTCCTACATCGAAAACATGCATGAGAAACCCAGAAGATGGTACACCGTGTGATGGGGAAAGGTTTCTAAAACGCACCTCATTTCTCATCTCCTTGTGCTCGGGTTCGCCATTCCAGACACTTTACTAGCAATCTCCCTACTTGGAGCATCAGCACCTTTAACCTCCTGTTCCGTACAGGTTGCTATTTGTCCTGAGGATGAACGGGAAGACGGAGAACCAATGAGAGACTAGCTCTTGGTGTTGGGACAGGCACAGGTCACTCTATTTTCCCATCAGGAAGAAGAATTAACCACAGGCTCAGCCTGCCCCCCGGAACCAGAACAGGGCCTGAAGCCATCCTGCGCTTTTGCGGCCAGCTCCCGAAAAAGCGAGTTGTAAAACGGAGCTTCAGGGCACTGCAATTCACAAACCTGCACAGTTATAAATGATAACTCTCGTCCACAAATATATTGAGGGAAGGCAAAGACGAGGAATTGAAATCAAGGCAGAATTGCAGGAAACAGATTTCAGGAGGTAGATTCGAATCGCCTTTAAAGCACATGAAAAGCGGCAAAACGTTGACAATGATGCCCTTGGCCAAAAAGGGCGTATGCGTTTTTTCCTGAATATATTCAGGAAAAAACGCATACGCCCTTTTTGGCCAACCAAGCAACCTGGAAAGGCAAATCAGCGCTACAAAGAAATCTCGCTTCCCATCGGTCAAAAGGGCCATGCTGAAAAAAGTGTCAAAACCAGAAATGCAGGACAGGCCATGGAGAAATGGGAGCCTTGCTACACGGATGGGCGGGATGTAAATTGCCAACAGCCACTCTGGAGAAGTGTACGGTGTGTCCTGAAACATCTAAAAAACACAGCTTAGAGAGCCTAGGGCACTTCCACGCATGGGGGTATAAAGTGGGAAAATTAAAAATCAGCAAGACACAAGCACCCCAAAGTTTAGGGCTGCTCTGTTGACAAGGACCTCCACTTCATTCCACCTTAAATATCCCAGGAAAGCGAAAAATGGATAAAAAATTTGAGGTCCATATGTACAATGGATTATCACTCAGCCATGAAATCAATGTCATAAGGCTAGTAGCAGCATGATGAGTGGATTTAGGTCCGACGATTCTAAGTGACATAAGTCACACAGAAAAGGACACTTCTCATAAGGTGTCACTTATAGAGGGAATGTAAAAACCGTTACACTTGAACTGAATTACAAAACAGAACAGAGTCACACATGCAGAAAACACACTATGGCTGCTTAACGGGAAAGGTGAGGTGGGGTGATACATAAAACAAGAGTTTCAAATTAGCTCAGATACCGTTCCATAAACCCAATATGTAACAGACAAGCCCTACTCCTTGCTCAGAGAACTGGACTCAACACGCCCGATTCACCGCAAAAGAATATATCTGACTAGTAATAATCTTAAAACCTATGTATTGATATCTCTCTGTTAGTGTGTCAAGTGGGTGTAAAGCGGCATAAACAACGCCGTGAAAAGCAGCTAAACCCCATTATAAAAATAAATTACTTTTCAAAACCCATGAAACAAAGACAGTGAAAGAGAGAGAAATTCTTACACAATTCGTTCAGTGGCTGTGATGCAACCTGGATTGACCATATCTAGACCCACAGCTGGATGAGACATAAGGGTGGACACTCTTGGGGCTGAGAGGTTTGGTGAGGTTGGGTGAGCAAACGCAGACCCTTTAAAGTAATACTGCGTGCTACCCATCGCATGGGTCCCAAATCTCCAGGTTCCAGGGCATCTTCCTACATCGAAAACATGCATGAGAAACCCAGAAGATGGTACACCGTGTGATGGGGAAAGGTTTCTAAAATGCACCTCATTTCTCATCTCCTTGTGCTAGGGTTCGCCATTCCAGCCACTTTACTAGCAATCTCCCTACTTGGAGCATCAGCACCTTTAACCTCCTGTTCCGTACAGGTTGCTATTTGTCCTGAGGATGAACGGGAAGACGGGGAACCAATGAGAGACTAGCTCTTGGTGTTGGGACAGGCACAGGTCACTCTATTTTCCCATCAGGAAGAAGAATTAACCACAGGCTCAGCCTGCCCCCCGGAACCAGAACAGGGCCTGAAGCCATCCTGCGCTTTTGCGGCCAGCTCCCGAAAAAGCGAGTTGTAAAATGGAGCTTCAGGGCACTGCAATTCACAAACCTGCACAGTTATAAATGATAACTCTCGTCCACAAATATATTGAGGGAAGGCAAAGACGAGGAATTGAAATCAAGGGAGAATTGCAGGAAACAGATTTCAGGAGGTAGATTCGAATCGCCTTTAAAGCACATGAAAAGCGGCAAAACGTTGACAATGATGCCCTTGGCCAAAAAGGGCGTATGCGTTTTTTCCTGAATATATTCAGGAAAAAACGCATACGCCCTTTTTGGCCAACCAAGCCACCTGGAAAGGCAAATCAGCGCTACAAAGAAGTCTCGCTTTCCATCGGTCAAAAGGGCCATGCTGAAAAAAGTGTCAAAACCAGAAATGCAGGACAGGCCATGGAGAAATGGGAGCCTTGCTACACTGATGGGCGGGATGTAAATTGCCAACAGCCACTCTGGAGAAGTGTACGGTGTGTCCTGAAACATCTAAAAAACACAGCTTAGAGAGCATAGGGCACTTCCACGCATGGGGGTATAAAGTGGGAAAATTAAAAATCAGCAAGACACAAGCACCCCAAAGTTTAGGGCTGCTCTGTTGACAAGGACCTCCACTTCATTCCACCTTAAATATCCCAGGAAAGCGAAAAATGGATAAAAAATTTGAGGTCCATATGTACAATGGATTATCACTCAGCCATGAAATCAATGTCATAAGGCTAGTAGCAGCATGATGAGTGGATTTACGTCCGACGATTCTAAGTGACATAAGTCACACAGAAAAGGACACTTCTCATAAGGTGTCACTTATAGAGGGAATGTAAAAACCGTTACACTTGAACTGAATTACAAAACAGAACAGAGTCACACATGCAGAAAACACACTATGGCTGCTTAACGGGAAAGGTGAGGTGGGGTGATACATAAAACAAGAGTTTCAAATTAGCTCAGATACCGTTCCATAAACCCAATATGTAACAGACAAGACCTACTCCTTGCTCAGAGAACTGGACTCAACACGCCCGATTCACCGCACAAGAATATATCTGACTAGTAATAATCTTAAAACCTATGTATTGATATCTCTCTGTTAGTGTGTCAAGTGGGTGTAAAGCAGCATAAACACAGCCGTGAAAAGCAGCTAAACCCCATTATAAAAATAAATTACTTTTCAAAACCCATGAAACAAAGACAGTGAAAGAGAGAGAAATTCTTACACAATTCGTTCAGGGTCTGTGATGCAACCTGGATTGACCATATCTAGACCCACAGCTGGATGAGACATAAGGGTGGACACTCTTGGGGCTGAGAGGTTTGGTGAGGTTGGGTGAGCAAATGCAGACCCTTTAAAGTAATACTGCGTGCTACCCATCGCATGGGTCCCAAATCTCCAGGTTCAAGGGCATCTTCCTACATCGAAAACATGCATGAGAAACCCAGAAGATGGTACACCGTGTGATGGGGAAAGGTTTCTAAAACGCACCTCATTTCTCATCTCCTTGTGCTCGGGTTCGACATTCCAGCCACTTTACTAGCAATCTCCCTACTTGGAGCATCAGCACCTTTAACCTCCTGTTCCGTACAGGTTGCTATTTGTCCTGAGGATGAACGGGAAGACGGGGAACCAATGAGAGACTAGCTCTTGGTGTTGGGACAGGCACAGGTCACTCTACTTTCCCATCAGGAAGAAGAATTAACCACAGGCTCAGCCTGCCCCCCGGAACCAGAACAGGGCCTGAAGCCATCCTGCGCTTTTGCGGCCAGCTCCCGAAAAAGCGAGTTGTAAAATGGAGCTTCAGGGCACTGCAATTCACAAACCTGCACAGTTATAAATGATAACTCTCGTCCACAAATATATTGAGGGAAGGCAAAGACGAGGAATTGAAATCAAGGCAGAATTGGAGGAAACAGATTTCAGGAGGTAGATTCGAATCGCCTTTAAAGCACATGAAAAGCGGCAAAACGTTGACAATGATGCCCTTGGCCAAAAAGGGCGTATGCGTTTTTTCCTGAATATATTCAGGAAAAAACGCATACGCCCTTTTTGGCCAACCAAGCAACCTGGAAAGGCAAATCAGCGCTACAAAGAAGTCTCGCTTCCCATCGGTCAAAAGGGCCATGCTGAGAAAAGTGTCAAAACCAGAAATGCAGGACAGGCCATGGAGAAATGGGAGCCTTGCTACACTGATGAGCGGGATGTAAATTGCCAACAGCCACTCTGGAGAAGTGTACGGTGTGTCCTGAAACATCTAAAAAACACAGCTTAGAGAGCATAGGGCACTTCCACGCATGGGGGTATAAAGTGGGAAAATTAAAAATCAGCAAGACACAAGCACCCCAAAGTTTAGGGCTGCTCTGTTGACAAGGACCTCCACTTCATTCCACCTTAAATATCCCAGGAAAGCGAAAAATGGATAAAAAATTTGAGGTCCATATGTACAATGGATTATCACTCAGCCATGAAATCAATGTCATAAGGCTAGTAGCAGCATGATGAGTGGATTTAGGTCTGACGATTCTAAGTGACATAAGTCACACAGAAAAGGACACTTCTCATAAGGTGTCACTTATAGAGGGAATGTAAAAACCGTTACACTTGAACTGAATTACAAAACAGAACAGAGTCACACATGCAGAAAACACACTATGGCTGCTTAACGGGAAAGGTGAGGTGGGGTGATACATAAAACAAGAGTTTCAAATTAGCTCAGATACCGTTCCATAAACCCAATATGTAACAGACAAGACCTACTCCTTGCTCAGAGAACTGGACTCAACACGCCCGATTCACCGCACAAGAATATATCTGACTAGTAATAATCTTAAAACCTATGTATTGATATCTCTCTGTTAGTGTGTCAAGTGGGTGTAAGGCAGCATAAACACAGCCGTGAAAAGCAGCTAAACCCCATTATAAAAATAAATTACTTTTCAAAACCCATGAAACAAAGACAGTGAAAGAGAGAGAAATTCTTACACAATTCGTTCAGGGTCTGTGATGCAACCTGGATTGACCATATCTAGACCCACAGCTGGATGAGACATAAGGGTGGACACTCTTGGGGCTGAGAGGTTTGGTGAGGTTGGGTGAGCAAATGCAGACCCTTTAAAGTAATACTGCGTGCTACCCATCGCATGGGTCCCAAATCTCCAGGTTCAAGGGCATCTTCCTACATCGAAAACATGCATGAGAAACCCAGAAGATGGTACACCGTGTGATGGGGAAAGGTTTCTAAAACGCACCTCATTTCTCATCTCCTTGTGCTCGGGTTCGACATTCCAGCCACTTTACTAGCAATCTCCCTACTTGGAGCATCAGCACCTTTAACCTCCTGTTCCGTACAGGTTGCTATTTGTCCTGAGGATGAACGGGAAGACGGGGAACCAATGAGAGACTAGCTCTTGGTGTTGGGACAGGCACAGGTCACTCTACTTTCCCATCAGGAAGAAGAATTAACCACAGGCTCAGCCTGCCCCCCGGAACCAGAACAGGGCCTGAAGCCATCCTGCGCTTTTGCGGCCAGCTCCCGAAAAAGCGAGTTGTAAAATGGAGCTTCAGGGCACTGCAATTCACAAACCTGCACAGTTATAAATGATAACTCTCGTCCACAAATATATTGAGGGAAGGCAAAGACGAGGAATTGAAATCAAGGCAGAATTGGAGGAAACAGATTTCAGGAGGTAGATTCGAATCGCCTTTAAAGCACATGAAAAGCGGCAAAACGTTGACAATGATGCCCTTGGCCAAAAAGGGCGTATGCGTTTTTTCCTGAATATATTCAGGAAAAAACGCATACGCCCTTTTTGGCCAACCAAGCAACCTGGAAAGGCAAATCAGCGCTACAAAGAAGTCTCGCTTCCCATCGGTCAAAAGGGCCATGCTGAAAAAAGTGTCAAAACCAGAAATGCAGGACAGGCCATGGAGAAATGGGAGCCTTGCTACACTGATGAGCGGGATGTAAATTGCCAACAGCCACTCTGGAGAAGTGTACGGTGTGTCCTGAAACATCTAAAAAACACAGCTTAGAGAGCATAGGGCACTTCCACGCATGGGGGTATAAAGTGGGAAAATTAAAAATCAGCAAGACACAAGCACCCCAAAGTTTAGGGCTGCTCTGTTGACAAGGACCTCCACTTCATTCCACCTTAAATATCCCAGGAAAGCGAAAAATGGATAAAAAATTTGAGGTCCATATGTACAATGGATTATCACTCAGCCATGAAATCAATGTCATAAGGCTAGTAGCAGCATGATGAGTGGATTTAGGTCTGACGATTCTAAGTGACATAAGTCACACAGAAAAGGACACTTCTCATAAGGTGTCACTTATAGAGGGAATGTAAAAACCGTTACACTTGAACTGAATTACAAAACAGAACAGAGTCACACATGCAGAAAACACACTATGGCTGCTTAACGGGAAAGGTGAGGTGGGGTGATACATAAAACAAGAGTTTCAAATTAGCTCAGATACCGTTCCATAAACCCAATATGTAACAGACAAGACCTACTCCTTGCTCAGAGAACTGGACTCAACACGCCCGATTCAACGCACAAGAATATATCTGACTAGTAATAATCTTAAAACCTATGTATTGATATCTCTCTGTTAGTGTGTCAAGTGGGTGTAAAGCGGCATAAACAACGCCGTGAAAAGCAGCTAAACCCCATTATAAAAATAAATTACTTTTCAAAACCCATGAAACAAAGACAGTGAAAGAGAGAGAAATTCTTACACAATTCGTTCAGGGTCTGTGATGCAACCTGGATTGACCATATCTAGACCCACAGCTGGATGAGACATAAGGGTGGACACTCTTGGGGCTGAGAGGTTTGGTGAGGTTGGGTGAGCAAACGCAGACCCTTTAAAGTAATACTGCGTGCTACCCATCGCATGGGTCCCAAATCTCCAGGTTCAAGGGCATCTTCCTACATCGAAAACATGCATGAGAAACCCAGAAGATGGTACACCGTGTGATGGGGAAAGGTTTCTAAAACGCACCTCATTTCTCATCTCCTTGTGCTCGGGTTCGCCATTCCAGCCACTTTACTAGCAATCTCCCTACTTGGAGCATCAGCACCTTTAACCTCCTGTTCCGTACAGGTTGCTATTTGTCCTGAGGATGAACGGGAAGACGGGGAACCAATGAGAGACTAGCTCTTGGTGTTGGGACAGGCACAGGTCACTCTATTTTCCCATCAGGAAGAAGAATTAACCACAGGCTCAGCCTGCCCCCCGGAACCAGAACAGGGCCTGAAGCCATCCTGCGCTTTTGCGGCCAGCTCCCGAAAAAGCGAGTTGTAAAATGGAGCTTCAGGGCACTGCAATTCACAAACCTGCAGTTATAAATGATAACTCTCGTCCACAAATATATTGAGGGAAGGCAAAGACGAGGAATTGAAATCAAGGCAGAATTGCAGGACACAGATTTCAGGAGGTAGATTCGAATCGCCTTGAAAGCACATGAAAAGCGGCAAAACGTTGACAATGATGCCCTTGGCCAAAAAGGGCGTATGCGTTTTTTCCTGAATATATTCAGGAAAAAACGCATACGCCCTTTTTGGTCAACCAAGCAACCTGGAAAGGCAAATCAGCGCTACAAAGAAGTCTCGCTTCCCATCGGTCAAAAGGGCCATGCTGAAAAAAGTGTCAAAACCAGAAATGCAGGACAGGCCATGGAGAAATGGGAGCCTTGCTACACTGATGGGCGGGATGTAAATTGCCAACAGCCACTCTGGAGAAGTGTACGGTGTGTCCTGAAACATCTAAAAAACACAGCTTAGAGAGCATAGGGCACTTCCACGCATGGGGGTATAAAGTGGGAAAATAAAAAATCAGCAAGACACAAGCACCCCAAAGTTTAGGGCTGCTCTGTTGACAAGGACCTCCACTTCATTCCACCTTAAATATCCCAGGAAAGCGAAAAAAGGATAAAAAATTTGAGGTCCATATGTACAATGGATTATCACTCAGCCATGAAATCAATGTCATAAGGCTAGTAGCAGCATGATGAGTGGATTTAGGTACGACGATTCTAAGTGACATAAGTCACACAGAAAAGGACACTTCTCATAAGGTGTCACTTATAGAGGGAATGTAAAAACCGTTACACTTGAACTGAATTACAAAACAGAACAGAGTCAGACATGCAGAAAACACACTATGGCTGCTTAACGGGAAAGGTGAGGTGGGGTGATACATAAAACGAGAGTTTCAAATTAGCTCAGATACCGTTCCATAAACCCAATATGTAACAGACAAGACCTACTCCTTGCTCAGAGAACTGGACTCAACACGCCCGATTCACCGCACAAGAATATATCTGACTAGTAATAATCTTAAAACCTATGTATTGATATCTCTCTGTTAGTGTGTCAAGTGGGTGTAAAGCAGCATAAACACAGCCGTGAAAAGCAGCTAAACCCCATTATAAAAATAAATTACTTTTCAAAACCCATGAAACAAAGACAGTGAAAGAGAGAGAAATTCTTACACAATTCGTTCAGGGTCTGTGATGCAACCTGGATAGACCATATCTAGACCCACAGCTAGATGAGACATAAGGGTGGACACTCTTGGGGCTGAGAGGTTTGGTGAGGTTGGGTGAGCAAATGCAGACCCTTTAAAGTAATACTGCGTGCTACCCATCGCATGGGTCCCAAATCTCCAGGTTCAAGGGCATCTTCCTACATCGAAAACATGCATGAGAAACCCAGAAGATGGTACACCGTGTGATGGGGAAAGGTTTCTAAAACGCACCTAATTTCTCATCTCCTTGTGCTCGGGTTCGACATTCCAGCCACTTTACTAGCAATCTCCCTACTTGGAGCATCAGCACCTTTAACCTCCTGTTCCGTACAGGTTGCTATTTGTCCTGAGGATGAACGGGAAGACGGGGAACCAATGAGAGACTAGCTCTTGGTGTTGGGACAGGCACAGGTCACTCTATTTTCCCATCAGGAAGAAGAATTAACCACAGGCTCAGCCTGCCCCCCGGAACCAGAACAGGGCCTGAAGCCATCCTGCGCTTTTGCGGCCAGCTCCCGAAAAAGCGAGTTGTAAAATGGAGCTTCAGGGCACTGCAATTCACAAACCTGCACAGTTATAAATGATAACTCTCGTCCACAAATATATTGAGGGAAGGCAAAGACGAGGAATTGAAATCAAG
Source organism: Balaenoptera physalus (assembly GCF_965194825.1). NCBI lineage: Eukaryota > Metazoa > Chordata > Mammalia > Artiodactyla > Balaenopteridae > Balaenoptera > Balaenoptera physalus. Next base: position 186,185 of record NW_028125869.1, read on the forward strand.
GCAGAATTGGAGGAAACAGATTTCAGGAGGTAGATTCGAATCGCCTTTAAAGCACATGAAAAGCGGCAAAACGTTGACAATGATGCCCTTGGCCAAAAAGGGCGTATGCGTTTTTTCCTGAATATATTCAGGAAAAAACGCATACGCCCTTTTTGGCCAACCAAGCAACCTGGAAAGACAAATCAGCGCTACAAAGAAGTCTCGCTTCCCATCGGTCAAAAGGGCCATGCTGAAAAAAGTGTCAAAACCAGAAATGCAGGACAGGCCATGGAGAAATGGGAGCCTTGCTACACTGATGTGCTGGATGTAAATTGCCAACAGCCATTCTGGAGAAGTGTACGGTGTGTCCTGAAACATCTAAAAAACACAGCTTAGAGAGCATAGGGCACTTCCACGCATGGGTTATAAAGTGGGAAAATAAAAAATCAGCAAGACACAAGCACCCCAAAGTTTAGGGCTGCTCTGTTGACAAGGACCTCCACTTCATTCCACCTTAAATATCCCAGGAAAGCGAAAAATGGATAAAAAATTTGAGGTCCATATGTACAATGGATTATCACTCAGCCATGAAATCAATGTCATAAGGCTAGTAGCAGCATGATGAATGGATTTAGGTCCGACGATTCTAAGTGACATAAGTCACACAGAAAAGGACACTTCTCATAAGGTGTCACTTATAGAGGGAATGTAAAAACCGTTACACTTGAACTGAATTACAAAACAGAACAGAGTCACACATGCAGAAAACACACTATGGCTGCTTAACGGGAAAGGTGAGGTGGGGTGATACATAAAACAAGAGTTTCAAATTAGCTCAGATACCGTTCCATAAACCCAATATGTAACAGACAAGCCCTACTCCTTGCTCAGAGAACTGGACTCAACACGCCCGATTCACCGCACAAGAATATATCTGACTAGTAATAATCTTAAAACCTATGTATTGATATCTCTCTGTTAGTGTGTCAAGTGGGTGTAAAGCGGCATAAACAACGCCGTGAAAAGCAGCTAAACCCCATTATAAAAATAAATTACTTTTCAAAACCCATGAAACAAAGACAGTGAAAGAGAGAGAAATTCTTACACAATTCGTTCAGGGTCTGTGATGCAACCTGGATTGACCATATCTAGACCCACAGCTGGATGAGACATAAGGGTGGACACTCTTGGGGCTGAGAGGTTTGGTGAGGTTGGGTGAGCAAACGCAGACCCTTTAAAGTAATACTGCGTGCTACCCATCGCATGGGTCCCAAATCTCCAGGTTCAAGGGCATCTTCCTACATCGAAAACATGCATGAGAAACCCAGAAGATGGTACACCGTGTGATGGGGAAAGGTTTCTAAAACGCACCTCATTTCTCATCTCCTTGTGCTCGGGTTCGCCATTCCAGCCACTTTACTAGCAATCTCCCTACTTGGAGCATCAGCACCTTTAACCTCCTGTTCCGTACAGGTTGCTATTTGTCCTGAGGATGAACGGGAAGACGGGGAACCAATGAGAGACTAGCTCTTGGTGTTGGGACAGGCACAGGTCACTCTATTTTCCCATCAGGAAGAAGAAATAACCACAGTCTCAGCCTGCCCCCCGGAACCAGAACAGGGCCTGAAGCCATCCTGCGCTTTTGCGGCCATCTCCCGAAAAAGCGAGTTGTAAAATGGAGCTTCAGGGCACTGCAATTCACAAACCTGCACAGTTATAAATGATAACTCTCGTCCACAAATATATTGAGGGAAGGCAAAGACGAGGAATTGAAATCAAGGCAGAATTGCAGGACACAGATTTCAGGAGGTAGATTCGAATCGCCTTTAAAGCACATGAAAAGCGGCAAAACGTTGACAATGATGCCCTTGGCCAAAAAGGGCGTATGCGTTTTTTCCTGAATATATTCAGGAAAAAACGCATACGCCCTTTTTGGCCAACCAAGCAACCTGGAAAGGCAAATCAGCGCTACAAAGAAGTCTCGCTTCCCATCGGTCAAAAGGGCCATGCTGAAAAAAGTGTCAAAACCAGAAATGCAGGACAGGCCATGGAGAAATGGGAGCCTTGCTACACTGATGGGCGGGATGTAAATTGCCAACAGCCACTCTGGAGAAGTGTACGATGTGTCCTGAAACATCTAAAAAACACAGCTTAGAGAGCATAGGGCACTTCCACGCATGGGGGGATAAAGTGGGAAAATTGAAAATCAGCAAGACACAAGCACCCCAAAGTTTAGGGCTGCTCTGTTGACAAGGACCTCCACTTCATTCCACCTTAAATATCCCAGGAAAGTGAAAAATGGATAAAAAAGTTGTGGTCCTTATGTACAATGGAATATCACTCAGCCATGAAATCAATGTCATAAGGCTAGTAGCAGCATGATGAGTGGATTTAGGTAAGACGATTCTAAGTGAAATAAGTCACACAGAAAAGGACACTTCTCATAAGGTGTCACTTATAGTGGGAATGTAAAAACCGTTACACTTGAACTGAATTACAAAACAGAACAGAGTCACACATGCAGAAAACACACTATGGCTGCTTAACGGGAAAGGTGAGGTGGGGTGATACATAAAACAAGAGTTTCAAATTAGCTCAGATACCGTTCCATAAACCCAATATGTAATAGACAAGACCTACTCCTTGCTCAGAGAACTGGACTCAACACGCCCGATTCACCGCACAAGAATATATCTGACTAGTAGTAATCTTGAAACCTATGTATTGATATCTCTCTGTTAGTGTGTCAAGTGGGTGTAAAGCGGCATAAACACAGCCGTGAAAAGCAGCTAAACCCCATTATAAAAATAAATTACTTTTAAAAACCCATGAAACAAAGACAGGGAAAGAGAGAGAAATTCTTACACAATTCGTTCAGGGGCTGTGATGCAACCTGGATTGACCATATCTAGACCCACAGCTGGATGAGACATAAGGGTGGACACTCTTGGGGCTGAGAGGTTTGGTGAGGTTGGGTGAGCAAACGCAGACCCTTTAAAGTAATACTGCGTGCTACCCATCGCATGGGTCCCAAATCTCCAGGTTCAAGGGCATCTTTCTATATCAAAAACATGCATGAGAAACCCAGAAGATGGTACACTGTGTGATGGGGAAAGGTTTCTAAAACGCACCTCATTTCTCATCTCCTTGTGCTCGGGTTCGCCATTCCAGCCACTTTACTAGCAATCTCCCTACCTGGAGCATCAGCACCTTTAACCTCCTGTTCCGTACAGGTTGCAATTTGTCCTGAGGATGAACGGGAAGACGGGGAACCAATGAGAGACTAGCTCTTGGTGTTGGGACAGGCACAGGTCACTCTATTTTCCCATCAGGAAGAAGAATTAACCACAGGCTCAGCCTGCCCCCCGGAACCAGAACAGGGCCTGAAGCCATCTGCGCTTTTGCGGCCAGCTCCCAAAAAAGCGAGTTGTAAAATGGAGCTTCTGGGCACTGCAATTCACAAACCTGCAGAGTTATAAATGATAACTCTCGTCCACAAATATATTGAGGGAAGGCAAAGAAGAGGATTTGAAATCAAGGCAGAATTGCAGGAAACAGATTTCAGGAGGTAGATTCGAATCACCTCTAAAGCACATGAAAATCGGCAAAACTTTGACAATGATGCCCTTGGCCAAAAAGGGCGTATGCGTTTTTTCCTGAATATATTCAGGAAAAAACGCATACGCCCTTTTTGGCCAACCAAGCAACCTGGAAAGGCAAATCAGCGCTACAAAGAAGTCTCGCTTCCCATCGGTCAAAAGGGCCATGCTGAAAAAAGTGTCAAAACCAGAAATGCAGGACAGGCCATGGAGAAATGGGAGCCTTGCTACACTGATGGGCGGGATGTAAATTGCCAACAGCCACTCTGGAGAAGTGTACGGTGTGTCCTGAAACATCTAAAAAACACAGCTTAGAGAGCATAGGGCACTTCCACGCATGGGGGGATAAAGTGGGAAAATTGAAAATCAGCAAGACACAAGCTCCCCAAAGTTTAGGGCTGCTCTGTTGACAAGGACCTCCACTTCATTCCACCTTAAATATCCCAGGAAAGCGAAAAATGGATAAAAAATTTGTGGTCCTTATGTACAATGGAATATCACTCAGCCATGAAATCAATGTCATAAGGCTAGTAGCAGCATGATGAGTGGATTTAGGTACGACGATTCCAAGTGAAATAAGTCACACAGAAAAGGACACATCTCATAAGGTGTCACTTATAGAGGGAATGTAAAAACCGTTACACTTCAACTGAATTACAAAACAGAACAGAGTCACACATGCAGAAAACACACTATGGCTGCTTAAAGGGAAAGGTGAAGTGGGGAGATACATAAAACAAGAGTTTCAAATTAGCTCAGATACCGTTCCATAAACCCAATATGTAATAGACAAGACCTACTCCTTGCTCAGAGAACTGGAGTCAACATGCCCGATTCACCGCACAAGAATATATCTGACTAGTAATAATCTTAAAACCTATGTATTGATATCTCTCTGTTAGTGTGTCAAGTTGGTGTAAAGCGGCATAAACACAGCCGTGAAAAGCAGCTAAACCCCATTATAAAAATAAATTACTTTTAAAAACCCATGAAACAAAGACAGTGAAAGAGAGAGGAATTCTTACACAATTCGTTCAGGGTCTGTGATGCCACCTGGATTGACCATATCTAGACCCACAACTGGATGAGACATAAGGGTGGACACTCTTGTGGCTGATAGGTTTGGTGAGGTTGGGTGAGCAAACGCAGACCCTTTAAAGTAATACTGCGTGCTACCCATCGCATGGGTCCCAAATCTCCAGGTTCAAGGGCATCTTCCTACATCAAAAACATGCATGAGAAACCCAGAAGATGGTTCACCGTGTGATGGGGAAAGGTTTCTAAAACGCACCTCGTTTCTCATCTCCTTGTGCTTGGGTTCGCCATTCCAGCCACTTTACTAGCAATCTCCCTACTTGGAGCATCAGCACCTTTAACCTCCTGTTCCATACAGGTTGCAATTTGTCCTGAGGATGAACGGGAAGACGGGGAACCAATGAGAGACTAGCTCTTGGTGTTGGGACAGGCACAGGTCACTCTATTTTCCCATCAGGAAGAAGAATTAACCACAGGCTCAGCCTGCCCCCTGGAACCAGAACAGGGCCTGAAGTCATCCTGCGCTTTTGCGGCCAGCTCCCGAAAAAGCGAGTTGTAAAATGGAGCTTCAGGGCACTGCAATTCACAAACCTGCACAGTTATAAATGATAACTCTCGTCCACAAATATATTGGGGGAAGGCAAAGATGAGGAATTGAAATCAAGGCAGAATTGCAAGAAACAGATTTCAGGAGGTAGATTCGAATCGCCTCTAAAGCACATGAAAAGCGTCAAAACGTTGACAATGATGCCCTTGGCCAAAAAGGGCGTATGCGTTTTTTCCTGAATATATTCAGGAAAAAACGCATACGCCCTTTTTGGCCAACCAAGCAACCTGGAAAGGCAAATCAGCGCTACAAAGAAGTCTCGCTTCCCATCGGTCAAAAGGGCCATGCTGAAAAAAGTGTCAAAACCAGAAATGCAGGACAGGCCATGGAGAAATGGGAGCCTTGCTACACTGATGGGCGGGATGTAAATTGCCAACAGCCACTCTGGAGAAGTGTACGGTGTGTCCTGAAACATCTAAAAAACACAGCTTAGAGAGCATAGGGCACTTCCACGCATGGGGGGATAAAGTGGGAAAATTGAAAATCAGCAAGACACAAGCACCCCAAAGTTTAGGGCTGCTCTGTTGACAAGGACCTCCACTTCATTCCACCTTAAATATCCCAGGAAAGTGAAAAATGGATAAAAAAGTTGTGGTCCTTATGTACAATGGAATATCACTCAGCCATGAAATCAATGTCATAAGGCTAGTAGCAGCATGATGAGTGGATTTAGGTAAGACGATTCTAAGTGAAATAAGTCACACAGAAAAGGACACTTCTCATAAGGTGTCACTTATAGAGGGAATGTAAAAACCGTTACACTTGAACTGAATTACAAAACAGAACAGAGTCACACATGCAGAAAACACACTATGGCTGCTTAACGGGAAAGGTGAGGTGGGGTGATACATAAAACAAGAGTTTCAAATTAGCTCAGATACCGTTCCATAAACCCAATATGTAACAGACAAGACCTACTCCTTGCTCAGAGAACTGGACTCAACACGCCCGATTCACCGCACAAGAATATATCTGACTAGTAATAATCTTAAAACCTATGTATTGATATCTCTCTGTTAGTGTGTCAAGTGGGTGTAAAGCAGCATAAACACAGCCGTGAAAAGCAGCTAAACCCCATTATAAAAATAAATTACTTTTCAAAACCCATGAAACAAAGACAGTGAAAGAGAGAGAAATTCTTACACAATTCGTTCAGGGGCTGTGATGCAACCTGGATTGACCATATCTAGACCCACAGCTGGATGAGACATAAGGGTGGACACTCTTGGGGCTGAGAGGTTTGGTGAGGTTGGGTGAGCAAACGCAGACCCTTTAAAGTAATACTGCGTGCTACCCATCGCATGGGTCCCAAATCTCCAGGTTCAAGGGCATCTTCCTACATCGAAAACATGCATGAGAAACCCAGAAGATGGTACACCGTGTGATGGGGAAAGGTTTCTAAAACGCACCTCATTTCTCATCTCCTTGTGCTCGGGTTCGCCATTCCAGCCACTTTACTAGCAATCTCCCTACTTGGAGCATCAGCACCTTTAACCTCCTGTTCCGTACAGGTTGCTATTTGTCCTGAGGATGAACGGGAAGACGGGGAACCAATGAGAGACTAGCTCTTGGTGTTGGGACAGGCACAGGTCACTCTATTTTCCCATCAGGAAGAAGAATTAACCACAGGCTCAGCCTGCCCCCCGGAACCAGAACAGGGCCTGAAGCCATCCTGCGCTTTTGCGGCCAGCTCCCAAAAAAGCGAGTTGTAAAATGGAGCTTCAGGGCACTGCAATTCACAAACCTGCACAGTTATAAATGATAACTCTCGTCCACAAATATATTGAGGGAAGGCAAAGACGAGGAATTGAAATCAAGGCAGAATTGCAGGAAACAGATTTCAGGAGGTAGATTCGAATCGCCTTTAAAGCACATGAAAAGCGGCAAAACGTTGACAATGATGCCCTTGGCCAAAAAGGGCGTATGCGTTTTTTCCTGAATATATTCAGGAAAAAACGCATACGCCCTTTTTGGCCAACCAAGCAACCTGGAAAGGCAAATCAGCGCTACAAAGAAGTCTCGCTTCCCATCGGTCAAAAGGGCCATGCTGAAAAAAGTGTCAAAACCAGAAATGCAGGACAGGCCATGGAGAAATGGGAGCCTTGCTACACTGATGGGCGGGATGTAAATTGCCAACAGCCACTCTGGAGAAGTGTACGGTGTGTCCTGAAACATCTAAAAAACACAGCTTAGAGAGCATAGGGCACTTCCACGCATGGGGGTATAAAGTGGGAAAATTAAAAATCAGCTAGACACAAGCACCCCAAAGTTTAGGGCTGCTCTGTTGACAAGGACCTCCACTTCATTCCACCTTAAATATCCCAGGAAAGCGAAAAATGGATAAAAAATTTGAGGTCCATATGTACAATGGATTATCACTCAGCCATGAAATCAATGTCATAAGGCTAGTAGCAGCATGATGAGTGGATTTAGGTCCGACGATTCTAAGTGACATAAGTCACACAGAAAAGGACACTTCTCATAAGGTGTCACTTATAGAGGGAATGTAAAAACCGTTACACTTGAACTGAATTACAAAACAGAACAGAGTCACACATGCAGAAAACACACTATGGCTGCTTAACGGGAAAGGTGAGGTGGGGTGATACATAAAACAAGAGTTTCAAATTAGCTCAGATACCGTTCCATAAACCCAATATGTAACAGACAAGCCCTACTCCTTGCTCAGAGAACTGGACTCAACACGCCCGATTCACCGCACAAGAATATATCTGACTAGTAATAATCTTAAAACCTATGTATTGATATCTCTCTGTTAGTGTGTCAAGTGGGTGTAAAGCGGCATAAACAACGCCGTGAAAAGCAGCTAAACCCCATTATAAAAATAAATTACTTTTCAAAACCCATGAAACAAAGACAGTGAAAGAGAGAGAAATTCTTACACAATTCGTTCAGGGTCTGTGATGCAACCTGGATTGACCATATCTAGACCCACAGCTGGATGAGACATAAGGGTGGACACTCTTGGGGCTGAGAGGTTTGGTGAGGTTGGGTGAGCAAACGCAGACCCTTTAAAGTAATACTGCGTGCTACCCATCGCATGGGTCCCAAATCTCCAGGTTCAAGGGCATCTTCCTACATCGAAAACATGCATGAGAAACCCAGAAGATGGTACACCGTGTGATGGGGAAAGGTTTCTAAAACGCACCTCATTTCTCATCTCCTTGTGCTCGGGTTCGCCATTCCAGCCACTTTACTAGCAATCTCCCTACTTGGAGCATCAGCACCTTTAACCTCCTGTTCCGTACAGGTTGCTATTTGTCCTGAGGATGAACGGGAAGACGGGGAACCAATGAGAGACTAGCTCTTGGTGTTGGGACAGGCACAGGTCACTCTATTTTCCCATCAGGAAGAAGAATTAACCACAGGCTCAGCCTGCCCCCCGGAACCAGAACAGGGCCTGAAGCCATCCTGCGCTTTTGCGGCCAGCTCCCGAAAAAGCGAGTTGTAAAATGGAGCTTCAGGGCACTGCAATTCACAAACCTGCACAGTTATAAATGATAACTCTCGTCCACAAATATATTGAGGGAAGGCAAAGACGAGGAATTGAAATCAAGGCAGAATTGCAGGACACAGATTTCAGGAGGTAGATTCGAATCGCCTTTAAAGCACATGAAAAGCGGCAAAACGTTGACAATGATGCCCTTGGCCAAAAAGGGCGTATGCGTTTTTTCCTGAATATATTCAGGAAAAAACGCATACGCCCTTTTTGGTCAACCAAGCAACCTGGAAAGGCAAATCAGCGCTACAAAGAAGTCTCGCTTCCCATCGGTCAAAAGGGCCATGCTGAAAAAAGTGTCAAAACCAGAAATGCAGGACAGGCCATGGAGAAATGGGAGCCTTGCTACACTGATGGGCGGGATGTAAATTGCCAACAGCCACTCTGGAGAAGTGTACGGTGTGTCCTGAAACATCTAAAAAACACAGCTTAGAGAGCATAGGGCACTTCCACGCATGGGGGGATAAAGTGGGAAAATAAAAAATCAGCAAGACACAAGCACCCCAAAGTTTAGGGCTGCTCTGTTGACAAGGACCTCCACTTCATTCCACCTTAAATATCCCAGGAAAGCGAAAAATGGATAAAAAATTTGAGGTCCATATGTACAATGGATTATCACTCAGCCATGAAATCAATGTCATAAGGCTAGTAGCAGCATGATGAGTGGATTTAGGTACGACGATTCTAAGTGACATAAGTCACACAGAAAAGGACACTTCTCATAAGGTGTCACTTATAGAGGGAATGTAAAAACCGTTACACTTGAACTGAATTACAAAACAGAACAGAGTCAGACATGCAGAAAACACACTATGGCTGCTTAACGGGAAAGGTGAGGTGGGGTGATACATAAAACGAGAGTTTCAAATTAGCTCAGATACCGTTCCATAAACCCAATATGTAACAGACAAGACCTACTCCTTGCTCAGAGAACTGGACTCAACACGCCCGATTCACCGCACAAGAATATATCTGACTAGTAATAATCTTAAAACCTATGTATTGATATCTCTCTGTTAGTGTGTCAAGTGGGTGTAAAGCAGCATAAACACAGCCGTGAAAAGCAGCTAAACCCCATTATAAAAATAAATTACTTTTCAAAACCCATGAAACAAAGACAGTGAAAGAGAGAGAAATTCTTACACAATTCGTTCAGGGTCTGTGATGCAACCTGGATAGACCATATCTAGACCCACAGCTAGATGAGACATAAGGGTGGACACTCTTGGGGCTGAGAGGTTTGGTGAGGTTGGGTGAGCAAATGCAGACCCTTTAAAGTAATACTGCGTGCTACCCATCGCATGGGTCCCAAATCTCCAGGTTCAAGGGCATCTTCCTACATCGAAAACATGCATGAGAAACCCAGAAGATGGTACACCGTGTGATGGGGAAAGGTTTCTAAAACGCACCTCATTTCTCATCTCCTTGTGCTCGGGTTCGACATTCCAGCCACTTTACTAGCAATCTCCCTACTTGGAGCATCAGCACCTTTAACCTCCTGTTCCGTACAGGTTGCTATTTGTCCTGAGGATGAACGGGAAGACGGGGAACCAATGAGAGACTAGCTCTTGCTGTTGGGACAGGCACAGGTCACTCTATTTTCCCATCAGGAAGAAGAATTAACCACAGGCTCAGCCTGCCCCCCGGAACCAGAACAGGGCCTGAAGCCATCCTGCGCTTTTGCGGCCAGCTCCCGAAAAAGCGAGTTGTAAAATGGAGCTTCAGGGCACTGCAATTCACAAACCTGCACAGTTATAAATGATAACTCTCGTCCACAAATATATTGAGGGAAGGCAAAGACGAGGAATTGAAATCAAGGCAGAATTGGAGGAAACAGATTTCAGGAGGTAGATTCGAATCGCCTTTAAAGCACATGAAAAGCGGAAAAACGTTGACAATGATGCCCTTGGCCAAAAAGGGCGTATGCGTTTTTTCCTGAATATATTCAGGAAAAAACGCATACGCCCTTTTTGGCCAACCAAGCAACCTGGAAAGACAAATCAGCGCTACAAAGAAGTCTCGCTTCCCATCGGTCAAAAGGGCCATGCTGAAAAAAGTGTCAAAACCAGAAATGCAGGACAGGCCATGGAGAAATGGGAGCCTTGCTACACTGATGTGCTGGATGTAAATTGCCAACAGCCACTCTGGAGAAGTGTACGGTGTGTCCTGAAACATCTAAAAAACACAGCTTAGAGAGCATAGGGCACTTCCACGCATGGGTTATAAAGTGGGAAAATAAAAAATCAGCAAGACACAAGCACCCCAAAGTTTAGGGCTGCTCTGTTGACAAGGACCTCCACTTCATTCCACCTTAAATATCCCAGGAAAGCGAAAAATGGATAAAAAATTTGAGGTCCATATGTACAATGGATTATCACTCAGCCATGAAATCAATGTCATAAGGCTAGTAGCAGCATGATGAGTGGATTTAGGTATGACGATTCTAAGTGACATAAGTCACACAGAAAAGGACACTTCTCATAAGGTGTCACTTATAGAGGGAATGTAAAAACCGTTACACTTGAACTGAATTACAAAACAGAACAGAGTCACACATGCAGAAAACACACTATGGCTGCTTAACGGGAAAGTTGAGGTGGGGTGATACATAAAACAAGAGTTTCAAATTAGCTCAGATACCGTTCCATAAACCCAATATGTAACAGACAAGACCTACTCCTTGCTCAGAGAACTGGACTCAACACGCCCGATTCACCGCACAAGAATATATCTGACTAGTAATAATCTTAAAACCTATGTATTGATATCTCTCTGTTAGTGTGTCAAGTGGGTGTAAAGCGGCATAAACAACGCCGTGAAAAGCAGCTAAACCCCATTATAAAAATAAATTACTTTTCAAAACCCATGAAACAAAGACAGTGAAAGAGAGAGAAATTCTTACACAATTCGTTCAGGGTCTGTGATGCAACCTGGATAGACCATATCTAGACCCACAGCTAGATGAGACATAAGGGTGGACACTCTTGGGGCTGAGAGGTTTGGTGAGGTTGGGTGAGCAAATGCAGACCCTTTAAAGTAATACTGCGTGCTACCCATCGCATGGGTCCCAAATCTCCAGGTTCAAGGGCATCTTCCTACATCGAAAACATGCATGAGAAACCCAGAAGATGGTACACCGTGTGATGGGGAAAGGTTTCTAAAACGCACCTCATTTCTCATCTCCTTGTGCTCGGGTTCGACATTCCAGCCACTTTACTAGCAATCTCCCTACTTGGAGCCTCAGCACCTTTAACCTCCTGTTCCGTACAGGTTGCAATTTGTCCTGAGGATGAACGGGAAGACGGGGAACCAATGAGAGACTAGCTCTTGGTGTTGGGACAGGCACAGGTCACTCTATTTTCCCATCAGGAAGAAGAATTAACCACAGGCTCAGCCTGCCCCCCGGAACCAGAACAGGGCCTGAAGCCATCCTGCGCTTTTGCGGCCAGCTCCCGAAAAAGCGAGTTGTAAAATGGAGCTTCAGGGCACTGCAATTCACAAACCTGCACAGTTATAAATGATAACTCTCGTCCACAAATATATTGAGGGAAGGCAAAGACGAGGAATTGAAATCAAGGCAGAATTGGAGGAAACAGATTTCAGGAGGTAGATTCGAATCGCCTTTAAAGCACATGAAAAGCGGCAAAACGTTGACAATGATGCCCTTGGCCAAAAAGGGCGTATGCGTTTTTTCCTGAATATATTCAGGAAAAAACGCATACGCCCTTTTTGGCCAACCAAGCAACCTGGAAAGACAAATCAGCGCTACAAAGAAGTCTCGCTTCCCATCGGTCAAAAGGGCCATGCTGAAAAAAGTGTCAAAACCAGAAATGCAGGACAGGCCATGGAGAAATGGGAGCCTTGCTACACTGATGTGCTGGATGTAAATTGCCAACAGCCATTCTGGAGAAGTGTACGGTGTGTCCTGAAACATCTAAAAAACACAGCTTAGAGAGCATAGGGCACTTCCACGCATGGGTTATAAAGTGGGAAAATAAAAAATCAGCAAGACACAAGCACCCCAAAGTTTAGGGCTGCTCTGTTGACAAGGACCTCCACTTCATTCCACCTTAAATATCCCAGGAAAGCGAAAAATGGATAAAAAATTTGAGGTCCATATGTACAATGGATTATCACTCAGCCATGAAATCAATGTCATAAGGCTAGTAGCAGCATGATGAATGGATTTAGGTCCGACGATTCTAAGTGACATAAGTCACACAGAAAAGGACACTTCTCATAAGGTGTCACTTATAGAGGGAATGTAAAAACCGTTACACTTGAACTGAATTACAAAACAGAACAGAGTCACACATGCAGAAAACACACTATGGCTGCTTAACGGGAAAGGTGAGGTGGGGTGATACATAAAACAAGAGTTTCAAATTAGCTCAGATACCGTTCCATAAACCCAATATGTAACAGACAAGCCCTACTCCTTGCTCAGAGAACTGGACTCAACACGCCCGATTCACCGCACAAGAATATATCTGACTAGTAATAATCTTAAAACCTATGTATTGATATCTCTCTGTTAGTGTGTCAAGTGGGTGTAAAGCGGCATAAACAACGCCGTGAAAAGCAGCTAAACCCCATTATAAAAATAAATTACTTTTCAAAACCCATGAAACAAAGACAGTGAAAGAGAGAGAAATTCTTACACAATTCGTTCAGGGTCTGTGATGCAACCTGGATTGACCATATCTAGACCCACAGCTGGATGAGACATAAGGGTGGACACTCTTGGGGCTGAGAGGTTTGGTGAGGTTGGGTGAGCAAACGCAGACCCTTTAAAGTAATACTGCGTGCTACCCATCGCATGGGTCCCAAATCTCCAGGTTCAAGGGCATCTTCCTACATCGAAAACATGCATGAGAAACCCAGAAGATGGTACACCGTGTGATGGGGAAAGGTTTCTAAAACGCACCTCATTTCTCATCTCCTTGTGCTCGGGTTCGCCATTCCAGCCACTTTACTAGCAATCTCCCTACTTGGAGCATCAGCACCTTTAACCTCCTGTTCCGTACAGGTTGCTATTTGTCCTGAGGATGAACGGGAAGACGGGGAACCAATGAGAGACTAGCTCTTGGTGTTGGGACAGGCACAGGTCACTCTATTTTCCCATCAGGAAGAAGAAATAACCACAGTCTCAGCCTGCCCCCCGGAACCAGAACAGGGCCTGAAGCCATCCTGCGCTTTTGCGGCCAGCTCCCGAAAAAGCGAGTTGTAAAATGGAGCTTCAGGGCACTGCAATTCACAAACCTGCACAGTTATAAATGATAACTCTCGTCCACAAATATATTGAGGGAAGGCAAAGACGAGGAATTGAAATCAAGGCAGAATTGCAGGACACAGATTTCAGGAGGTAGATTCGAATCGCCTTTAAAGCACATGAAAAGCGGCAAAACGTTGACAATGATGCCCTTGGCCAAAAAGGGCGTATGCGTTTTTTCCTGAATATATTCAGGAAAAAACGCATACGCCCTTTTTGGTCAACCAAGCAACCTGGAAAGGCAAATCAGCGCTACAAAGAAGTCTCGCTTCCCATCGGTCAAAAGGGCCATGCTGAAAAAAGTGTCAAAACCAGAAATGCAGGACAGGCCATGGAAAAATGGGAGCCTTGCTACACTGATGGGCGGGATGTAAATTGCCAACAGCCACTCTGGAGAAGTGTACGGTGTGTCCTGAAACATCTAAAAAACACAGCTTAGAGAGCATAGGGCACTTCCACGCATGGGGGTATAAAGTGGGAAAATAAAAAATCAGCAAGACACAAGCACCCCAAAGTTTAGGGCTGCTCTGTTGACAAGGACCTCCACTTCATTCCACCTTAAATATCCCAGGAAAGCGAAAAATGGATAAAAAATTTGAGGTCCATATGTACAATGGATTATCACCCAGCCATGAAATCAATGTCATAAGGCTAGTAGCAGCATGATGAGTGGATTTAGGTACGACGATTCTAAGTGACATAAGTCACACAGAAAAGGACACTTCTCATAAGGTGTCACTTATAGAGGGAATGTAAAAACCGTTACACTTGAACTGAATTACAAAACAGAACAGAGTCACACATGCAGAAAACACACTATGGCTGCTTAACGGGAAAGGTGAGGTGGGGTGATACATAAAACAAGAGTTTCAAATTAGCTCAGATACCGTTCCATAAACCCAATATGTAACAGACAAGACCTACTCCTTGCTCAGAGAACTGGACTCAACACGCCCGATTCACCGCACAAGAATATATCTGACTAGTAATAATCTTAAAACCTATGTATTGATATCTCTCTGTTAGTGTGTCAAGTGGGTGTAAAGCAGCATAAACACAGCCGTGAAAAGCAGCTAAACCCCATTATAAAAATAAATTACTTTTCAAAACCCATGAAACAAAGACAGTGAAAGAGAGAGAAATTCTTACACAATTCGTTCAGGGTCTGTGATGCAACCTGGATAGACCATATCTAGACCCACAGCTAGATGAGACATAAGGGTGGACACTCTTGGGGCTGAGAGGTTTGGTGAGGTTGGGTGAGCAAATGCAGACCCTTTAAAGTAATACTGCGTGCTACCCATCGCATGGGTCCCAAATCTCCAGGTTCAAGGGCATCTTCCTACATCGAAAACATGCATGAGAAACCCAGAAGATGGTACACCGTGTGATGGGGAAAGGTTTCTAAAACGCACCTCATTTCTCATCTCCTTGTGCTCGGGTTCGCCATTCCAGCCACTTTACTAGGAATTTCCCTACTTGGAGCATCAGCACCTTTAACCTCCTGTTCCGTACAGGTTGCTATTTGTCCTGAGGATGAACGGGAAGACGGGGAACCAATGAGAGACTAGCTCTTGGTGTTGGGACAGGCACAGGTCACTCTATTTTCCCATCAGGAAGAAGAAATAACCACAGTCTCAGCCTGCCCCCCGGAACCAGAACAGGGCCTGAAGCCATCCTGCGCTTTTGCGGCCAGCTCCCGAAAAAGCGAGTTGTAAAATGGAGCTTCAGGGCACTGCAATTCACAAACCTGCACAGTTATAAATGATAACTCTCGTCCACAAATATATTGAGGGAAGGCAAAGACGAGGAATTGAAATCAAGGCAGAATTGCAGGACACAGATTTCAGGAGGTAGATTCGAATCGCCTTTAAAGCACATGAAAAGCGGCAAAACGTTGACAATGATGCCCTTGGCCAAAAAGGGCGTATGCGTTTTTTCCTGAATATATTCAGGAAAAAAAGCATACGCCCTTTTTGGTCAACCAAGCAACCTGGAAAGGCAAATCAGCGCTACAAAGAAGTCTCGCTTCCCATCGGTCAAAAGGGCCATGCTGAAAAAAGTGTCAAAACCAGAAATGCAGGACAGGCCATGGAGAAATGGGAGTCTTGCTACACTGATGGGCGGGATGTAAATTGCCAACAGCCACTCTGGAGAAGTGTACGGTGTGTCCTGAAACATCTAAAAAACACAGCTTAGAGAGCATAGGGCACTTCCACGCATGGGTGTATAAAGTGGGAAAATAAAAAATCAGCAAGACACAAGCACCCCAAAGTTTAGGGCTGCTCTGTTGACAAGGACCTCCACTTCATTCCACCTTAAATATCCCAGGAAAGCGAAAAATGGATAAAAAATTTGAGGTCCATATGTACAATGGATTATCACCCAGCCATGAAATCAATGTCATAAGGCTAGTAGCAGCATGATGAGTGGATTTAGGTACGACGATTCTAAGTGACATAAGTCACACAGAAAAGGACACTTCTCATAAGGTGTCACTTATAGAGGGAATGTAAAAACCGTTACACTTGAACTGAATTACAAAACAGCACAGAGTCACACATGCAGAAAACACACTATGGCTGCTTAACGGGAAAGGTGAGGTGGGGTGATACATAAAACAAGAGTTTCAAATTAGCTCAGATACCGTTCCATAAACCCAATATGTAACAGACAAGACCTACTCCTTGCTCAGAGAACTGGACTCAACACGCCCGATTCACCACACAAGAATATATCTGACTAGTAATAATCTTAAAACCTATGTATTGATATCTCTCTGTTAGTGTGTCAAGTGGGTGTAAAGCAGCATAAACACAGCCGTGAAAAGCAGCTAAACCCCATTATAAAAATAAATTACTTTTCAAAACCCATGAAACAAAGACAGTGAAAGAGAGAGAAATTCTTACACAATTCGTTCAGGGTCTGTGATGCAACCTGGATAGACCATATCTAGACCCACAGCTAGATGAGACATAAGGGTGGACACTCTTGGGGCTGAGAGGTTTGGTGAGGTTGGGTGAGCAAATGCAGACCCTTTAAAGTAATACTGCGTGCTACCCATCGCATGGGTCCCAAATCTCCAGGTTCAAGGGCATCTTCCTACATCGAAAACATGCATGAGAAACCCAGAAGATGGTACACCGTGTGATGGGGAAAGGTTTCTAAAACGCACCTCATTTCTCATCTCCTTGTGCTCGGGTTCGACATTCCAGCCACTTTACTAGCAATCTCCCTACTTGGAGCATCAGCACCTTTAACCTCCTGTTCCGTACAGGTTGCTATTTGTCCTGAGGATGAACGGGAAGACGGGGAACCAATGAGAGACTAGCTCTTGGTGTTGGGACAGGCACAGGTCACTCTATTTTCCCATCAGGAAGAAGAATTAACCACAGGCTCAGCCTGCCCCCCGGAACCAGAACAGGGCCTGAAGCCATCCTGCGCTTTTGCGGCCAGCTCCCGAAAAAGCGAGTTGTAAAATGGAGCTTCACGGCACTGCAATTCACAAACCTGCACAGTTATAAATGATAACTCTCGTCCACAAATATATTGAGGGAAGGCAAAGACGAGGAATTGAAATCAAGGCAGAATTGGAGGAAACAGATTTCAGGAGGTAGATTCCAATCGCCTTTAAAGCACATGAAAAGCGGCGAAACGTTGACAATGATGCCCTTGGCCAAAAAGGGCGTATGCGTTTTTTCCTGAATATATTCAGGAAAAAACGCATACGCCCTTTTTGGCCAACCAAGCAACCTGGAAAGACAAATCAGCGCTACAAAGAAGTCTCGCTTCCCATCGGTCAAAAGGGCCATGCTGAAAAAAGTGTCAAAACCAGAAATGCAGGACAGGCCATGGAGAAATGGGAGCCTTGCTACACTGATGTGCTGGATGTAAATTGCCAACAGCCACTCTGGAGAAGTGTACGGTGTGTCCTGAAACATCTAAAAAACACAGCTTAGAGAGCATAGGGCACTTCCACGCATGGGTTATAAAGTGGGAAAATAAAAAATCAGCAAGACACAAGCACCCCAAAGTTTAGGGCTGCTCTGTTGACAAGGACCTCCACTTCATTCCACCTTAAATATCCCAGGAAAGCGAAAAATGGATAAAAAATTTGAGGTCCATATGTACAATGGATTATCACTCAGCCATGAAATCAATGTCATAAGGCTAGTAGCAGCATGATGAGTGGATTTAGGTACGACGATTCTAAGTGACATAAGTCACACAGAAAAGGACACTTCTCATAAGGTGTCACTTATAGAGGGAATGTAAAAACCGTTACACTTGAACTGAATTACAAAACAGAACAGAGTCACACATGCAGAAAACACACTATGGCTGCTTAACGGGAAAGTTGAGGTGGGGTGATACATAAAACAAGAGTTTCAAATTAGCTCAGATACCGTTCCATAAACCCAATATGTAACAGACAAGACCTACTCCTTGCTCAGAGAACTGGACTCAACACGTCCGATTAACCGCACAAGAATATATCTGACTAGTAATAATCTTAAAACCTATGTATTGATATCTCTCTGTTAGTGTGTCAAGTGGGTGTAAAGCGGCATAAACAACGCCGTGAAAAGCAGCTAAACCCCATTATAAAAATAAATTACTTTTCAAAACCCATGAAACAAAGACAGTGAAAGAGAGAGAAATTCTTACACAATTCGTTCAGGGTCTGTGATGCAACCTGGATTGACCATATCTAGACCCACAGCTGGATGAGACATAAGGGTGGACACTCTTGGGGCTGAGAGGTTTGGTGAGGTTGGGTGAGCAAACGCAGACCCTTTAAAGTAATACTGCGTGCTACCCATCGCATGGGTCCCAAATCTCCAGGTTCAAGGGCATCTTCCTACATCGAAAACATGCATGAGAAACCCAGAAGATGGTACACCGTGTGATGGGGAAAGGTTTCTAAAACGCACCTCATTTCTCATCTCCTTGTGCTCGGGTTCGCCATTCCAGCCACTTTAAAAGCAATCTCCCTACTTGGAGCATCAGCACCTTTAACCTCCTGTTCCGTACAGGTTGCTATTTGTCCTGAGGATGAACGGGAAGACGGGGAACCAATGAGAGACTAGCTCTTGGTGTTGGGACAGGCACAGGTCACTCTATTTTCCCATCAGGAAGAAGAATTAACCACAGGCTCAGCCTGCCCCCTGGAACCAGAACAGGGCCTGAAGTCATCCTGCGCTTTTGCGGCCAGCTCCCGAAAAAGCGAGTTGTAAAATGGAGCTTCAGGGCACTGCAATTCACAAACCTGCACAGTTATAAATGATAACTCTCGTCCACAAATATATTGGGGGAAGGCAAAGATGAGGAATTGAAATCAAGGCAGAATTGCAAGAAACAGATTTCAGGAGGTAGATTCGAATCGCCTCTAAAGCACATGAAAAGCGGCAAAACGTTGACAATGATGCCCTTGGCCAAAAAGGGCGTATGCGTTTTTTCCTGAATATATTCAGGAAAAAACGCATACGCCCTTTTTGGCCAACCAAGCAACCTGGAAAGGCAAATCAGCGCTACAAAGAAGTCTCGCTTCCCATCGGTCAAAAGGGCCATGCTGAAAAAAGTGTCAAAACCAGAAATGCAGGACAGGCCATGGAGAAATGGGAGCCTTGCTACACTGATGGGCGGGATGTAAATTGCCAACAGCCACTCTGGAGAAGTGTACGGTGTGTCCTGAAACATCTAAAAAACACAGCTTAGAGAGCATAGGGCACTTCCACGCATGGGGGGATAAAGTGGGAAAATTGAAAATCAGCAAGACACAAGCACCCCAAAGTTTAGGGCTGCTCTGTTGACAAGGACCTCCACTTCATTCCACCTTAAATATCCCAGGAAAGCGAAAAATGGATAAAAAAGTTGTGGTCCTTATGTACAATGGAATATCACTCAGCCATGAAATCAATGTCATAAGGCTAGTAGCAGCATGATGAGTGGATTTAGGTACGACGATTCTAAGTGAAATAAGTCACACAGAAAAGGACACTTCTCATAAGGTGTCACTTATAGAGGGAATGTAAAAACCGTTACACTTGAACTGAATTACAAAACAGAACAGAGTCACACATGCAGAAAACACACTATGGCTGCTTAACGGGAAAGGTGAGGTGGGGTGATACATAAAACAAGAGTTTCAAATTAGCTCAGATACCGTTCCATAAACCCAATATGTAATAGACAAGACCTACTCCTTGCTCAGAGAACTGGACTCAACACGCCCGATTCACCGCACAGGAATATATCTGACTAGTAATAATCTTAAAACCTATGTATTGATATCTCTCTGTTAGTGTGTCAAGTGGGTGTAAAGCGGCATAAACACAGCCGTGAAAAGCAGCTAAACCCCATTATAAAAATAAATTACTTTTAAAAACCCATGAAACAAAGACAGGGAAAGAGAGAGAAATTCTTACACAATTCGTTCAGGGGCTGTGATGCAACCTGGATTGACCATATCTAGACCCACAGCTGGATGAGACATAAGGGTGGACACTCTTGGGGCTGAGAGGTTTGGTGAGGTTGGGTGAGCAAACGCAGACCCTTTAAAGTAATACTGCGTGCTACCCATCGCATGGGTCCCAAATCTGCAGGTTCAGGGGCATCTTCCTACATCGAAAACATGCATGAGAAACCCAGAAGATGGTACACCGTGTGATGGGGAAAGGTTTCTAAAACGCACCTCATTTCTCATCTCCTTGTGCTCGGGTTCGCCATTCCAGCCACTTTACTAGCAATCTCCCTACTTGGAGCATCAGCACCTTTAACCTCCTGTTCCGTACAGGTTGCAATTTGTCCTGAGGATGAACGGGAAGACACGGAACCAATGAGAGACTAGCTCTTGGTGTTGGGACAGGCACAGGTCACTCTATTTTCCCATCAGGAAGAAGAATTAACCACAGGCTCAGCCTGCCCCCCGGAACCAGAACAGGGCCTGAAGCCATCCTGCGCTTTTGCGGCCACCTCCCAAAAAAGCGAGTTGTAAAATGGAGCTTCTGGGCACTGCAATTCACAAACCTGCAGAGTTATAAATGATAACTCTCGTCCACAAATATATTGAGGGAAGGCAAAGAAGAGGATTTGAAATCAAGGCAGAATTGCAGGAAACAGATTTCAGGAGGTAGATTGTAATCGCCTTTAAAGCACATGAAAAGCGGCAAAACGTTGACAATGATGCCCTTGGCCAAAAAGGGCGTATGCGTTTTTTCCTGAATATATTCAGGAAAAAATGCATACGCCCTTTTTGGCCAACCAAGCAACCTGGAAAGGCAAATCAGCGCTACAAAGAAGTCTCGCTTCCCATCGGTCAAAAGGGCCATGCTGAAAAAAGTGTCAAAACCAGAAATGCAGGACAGGCCATGGAGAAATGGGAGCCTTGCTACACTGATGGGCGGGATGTAAATTGCCAACAGCCACTCTGGAGAAGTGTACGGTGTGTCCTGAAACATCTAAAAAACACAGCTTAGAGAGCATAGGGCACTTCCACGCATGGGGGGATAAAGAGGGAAAATTGAAAATCAGCAAGACACAAGCACCCCAAAGTTTAGGGCTGCTCTGTTGACAAGAACCTCCAGTTCATAACACCTTAAATATCCCAGGAACGAGAAAAATGGATAAAGAAGTGGTGGTCCTTATGTACAATGGAATATCACTCAGCCATGAAATCAATGTCATAAGGCTAGTAGCAGCATGATGAGTGGATTTAGGTACGACGATTCTAAGTGAAATAAGTCACACAGAAAAAGACACTTCTCATAAGGTGTCACTTATAGAGGGAATGTAAAAACCGTTACACTTGAACTGAATTACAAAACAGAACAGAGTCACACATGCAGAAAACACACTATGGCTGCTTAACGGGAAAGTTGAGGTGGGGTGATACATAAAACAAGAGTTTTAAATTAGCTCAGATACCGTTCCATAAACCCAATATGTAATAGACAAGACCTACTCCTTGCTCAGAGAACTGGACTCAACACGCCCGATTCACCGCACAAGAATATATCTGACTAGTAATACTCTTAAAACCTATGTATTGATATCTCTCTGTTAGTGTGTCAAGTGGGTGTAAAGCGGCATAAACACAGCCGTGAAAAGCAGCTAAACCCCATTATAAAAATAAATTACTTTTAAAAACCCATGAAACAAAGACAGGGAAAGAGAGAGAAATTCTTACACAATTCGTTCAGGGGCTGTGATGCAACCTGGATTGACCATATCTAGACCCAGAGCTGGATGAGACATAAGGGTGGACACTCTTGGGGCTGAGAGGTTTGGTGAGGTTGGGTGAGCAAACGCAGACCCTTTAAAGTAATACTGCGTGCTACCCATCGCATGGGTCCCAAATCTCCAGGTTCAAGGGCATCTTCCTACATCGAAAACATGCATGAGAAACCCAGAAGATGGTACACCGTGTGATGGGGAAAGGTTTCTAAAACGCACCTCATTTCTCATCTCCTTGTGCTCGGGTTCGCCATTCCAGCCACTTTACTAGCAATCTCCCTACTTGGAGCCTCAGCACCTTTAACCTCCTGTTCCGTACAGGTTGCAATTTGTCCTGAGGATGAACGGGAAGACGGGGAACCAATGAGAGACTAGCTCTTGGTGTTGGGACAGGCACAGGTCACTCTATTTTCCCATCAGGAAGAAGAATTAACCACAGGCTCAGCCTGCCCCCCGGAACCAGAACAGGGCCTGAAGCCATCCTGCGCTTTTGCGGCCAGCTCCCGAAAAAGCGAGTTGTAAAATGGAGCTTCAGGGCACTGCAATTCACAAACCTGCACAGTTATAAATGATAACTCTCGTCCACAAATATATTGAGGGAAGGCAAAGACGAGGAATTGAAATCAAGGCAGAATTGCAGGAAACAGATTTCAGGAGGTAGATTCAAATCGCCTCTAAAGCACATGAAAAGCGGCAAAACGTTGACAATGATGCCCTTGGCCAAAAAGGGCGTATGCGTTTTTTCCTGAATATATTCAGGAAAAAACGCATACGCCCTTTTTGGCCAACCAAGCAACCTGGAAAGGCAAATCAGCGCTACAAAGAAGTCTCGCTTCCCATCGGTCAAAAGGGCCATGCTGAAAAAAGTGTCAAAACCAGAAATGCAGGACAGGCCATGGAGAAATGGGAGCCTTGCTACACTGATGGGCGGGATGTAAATTGCCAACAGCCACTCTGGAGAAGGGTACGGTGTGTCCTGAAACATCTAAAAAACACAGCTTAGAGAGCATAGGGCACTTCCACGCATGGGGGGATAAAGTGGGAAAATTGAAAATCAGCAAGACACAAGCACCCCAAAGTTTAGGGCTGCTCTGTTGACAAGGACCTCCACTTCATTCCACCTTAAATATCCCAGGAAAGTGAAAAATGGATAAAAAAGTTGTGGTCCTTATGTACAATGGAATATCACTCAGCCATGAAATCAATGTCATAAGGCTAGTAGCAGCATGATGAGAGGATTTAGGTAAGACGATTCTAAGTGAAATAAGTCACACAGAAAAGGACACTTCTCATAAGGTGTCACTTATAGTGGGAATGTAAAAACCGTTACACTTGAACTGAATTACAAAACAGAACAGAGTCACACATGCAGAAAACACACTATGGCTGCTTAACGGGAAAGGTGAGGTGGGGTGATACATAAAACAAGAGTTTCAAATTAGCTCAGATACCGTTCCATAAACCCAATATGTAATAGACAAGACCTACTCCTTGCTCAGAGAACTGGACTCAACACGCCCGATTCACCGCACAAGAATATATCTGACTAGTAATAATCTTGAAACCTATGTATTGATATCTCTCTGTTAGTGTGTCAAGTGGGTGTAAAGCGGCATAAACACAGCCGTGAAAAGCAGCTAAACCCCATTATAAAAATAAATTACTTTTAAAAACCCATGAAACAAAGACAGGGAAAGAGAGAGAAATTCTTACACAATTCGTTCAGGGGCTGTGATGCAACCTGGATTGACCATATCTAGACCCACAGCTGGATGAGACATAGGGGTGGACACTCTTGGGGCTGAGAGGTTTGGTGAGGTTGGGTGAGCAAACGCAGACCCTTTAAAGTAATACTGCGTGCTACCCAGCGCATGGGTCCCAAATCTCCAGGTTCAAGGGCATCTTCCTACATCGAAAACATGCATGAGAAACCCAGAAGATGGTACACCGTGTGATGGGGAAAGGTTTCTAAAACGCACCTCATTTCTCATCTCCTTGTGCTCGGGTTCGCCATTCCAGCCACTTTACTAGCAATCTCCCTACTTGGAGCATCAGCACCTTTAACCTCCTGTTCCGTACAGGTTGCAATTTGTCCTGAGGATGAACGGGAAGACGGGGAACCAATGAGAGACTAGCTCTTGGTGTTGGGACAGGCACAGGTCACTCTATTTTCCCATCAGGAAGAAGAATTAACCACAGGCTCAGCCTGCCCCCCGGAACCAGAACAGGGCCTGAAGCCATCCTGCGCTTTTGCGGCCAGCTCCCAAAAAAGCGACTTGTAAAATGGAGCTTCAGGGCACTGCAATTCACAAACCTGCAGAGTTATAAATGATAACTCTCGTCCACAAATATATTGAGGGAAGGCAAAGAAGAGGATTTGAAATCAAGGCAGAATTGCAGGAAACAGATTTCAGGAGGTAGATTCAAATCACCTTTAAAGCACATGAAAAGCGACAAAACGTTGACAATGATGCACTTGGCCAAAAAGGGCGTATGCGTTTTTTCCTGAATATATTCAGGAAAAAACGCATACGCCCTTTTTGGCCAACCAAGCAACCTGGAAAGGCAAATCAGCGCTACAAAGAAGTCTCGCTTCCCATCGGTCAAAAGGGCCATGCTGAAAAAAGTGTCAAAACCAGAAATGCAGGACAGGCCATGGAGAAATGGGAGCCTTGCTACACTGATGGGCGGGATGTAAATCGCCAACAGCCACTCTGGAGAAGTGTACGGTGTGTCCTGAAACATCTAAAAAACACAGATTAGAGAGCATAGGGCACTTCCACGCATGGGGGGATAAAGTGGGAAAATTGAAAAGCAGCAAGACACAAGCACCCCAAAGTTTAGGGCTGCTCTGTTGACAAGGACCTCCACTTCATTCCACCTTAAATATCCCAGGAAAGCGAAAAATGGATAAAAAAGTTGTGGTCCTTATGTACAATGGAATATCACTCAGCCATGAAATCAATGTCATAAGGCTAGTAGCAGCATGATGAGTGGATTTAGGTAAGACGATTCTAAGTGAAATAAGTCACACAGAAAAGGACACTTCTCATAAGGTGTCACTTATAGAGGGAATGTAAAAACCGTTACACTTGAACTGAATTACAAAACAGAACAGAGTCACACATGCAGAAAACACACTATGGCTGCTTAACGGGAAAGGTGAGGTGGGGTGATACATAAAACAAGAGTTTCAAATTAGCTCAGATACCGTTCCATAAACCCAATATGTAATAGACAAGACCTACTCCTTGCTCAGAGAACTGGACTCAACACGCCCGATTCACCGCACAAGAATATATCTGACTAGTAATAATCTTAAAACGTATGTATTGATATCTCTCTGTTAGTGTGTCAAGTGGGTGTAAAGCGGAATAAACACAGCCGTGAAAAGCAGCTAAACCCCATTATAAAAATAAATTACTTTAAAAAACCCATGAAACAAAGACAGGGAAAGAGAGAGAAATTCTTACACAATTCGTTCAGGGGCTGTGATGCAACCTGGATTGACCATATCTAGACCCACAGCTGGATGAGACATAAGGGTGGACACTCTTGGGGCTGAGAGGTTTGGTGAGGTTGGGTGAGCAAACGCAGACCCTTTAAAGTAATACTGCGTGCTACCCATCGCATGGGTCCCAAATCTCCAGGTTCAAGGGCATTTTCCTACATCGAAACCATGCATGAGAAACCCAGAAGATGGTACACCGTGTGATGGGGAAAGGTTTCTAAAACGCACCTCATTTCTCATCTCCTTGTGCTCGGGTTCGCCATTCCAGACACTTTACTAGCAATCTCCCTACGTGGAGCCTCAGCACCTTTAACCTCCTGTTCCGTACAGGTTGCAATTTGTCCTGAGGATGAACGGGAAGACGGGGAACCAATGAGAGACTAGCTCTTGGTGTTGGGACAGGCACAGGTGACTCTATTTTCCCATCAGGAAGAAGAATTAACCACAGGCTCAGCCTGCCCCCCGGAACCAGAACAGGGCCTGAAGCCATCCTGCGCTTTTGCGGCCAGCTCCCGAAAAAGCGAGTTGTAAAATGGAGCTTCAGGGCACTGCATTTCACAAACCTGCACAGTTATAAATGATAACTCTCGTCCACAAATATATTGAGGGAAGGCAAAGACGAGGAATTGAAATCAAGGCAGAATTGCAGGAAACAGATTTCAGGAGGTAGATTCGAATCGCCTCTAAAGCACATGAAAAGCGGCAAAACGTTGACAATGATGCCCTTGGCCAAAAAGGGCGTATGCGTTTTTTCCTGAATATATTCAGGAAAAAACGCATACGCCCTTTTTGGCCAACCAAGCAACCTGGAAAGGCAAATCAGCGCTACAAAGAAGTCTCGCTTCCCATCGGTCAAAAGGGCCATGCTGAAAAAAGTGTCAAAACCAGAAATGCAGGACAGGCCATGGAGAAATGGGAGCCTTGCTACACTGATGGGCGGGATGTAAATTGCCAACAGCCACTCTGGAGAAGGGTACGGTGTGTCCTGAAACATCTAAAAAACACAGCTTAGAGAGCATAGGGCACTTCCACGCATGGGGGGATAAAGTGGGAAAATTGAAAATCAGCAAGACACAAGCACCCCAAAGTTTAGGGCTGCTCTGTTGACAAGGACCTCCACTTCATTCCACCTTAAATATCCCAGGAAAGTGAAAAATGGATAAAAAAGTTGTGGTCCTTATGTACAATGGAATATCACTCAGCCATGAAATCAATGTCATAAGGCTAGTAGCAGCATGATGAGTGGATTTAGGTAAGACGATTCTAAGTGAAATAAGTCACACAGAAAAGGACACTTCTCATAAGGTGTCACTTATAGTGGGAATGTAAAAACCGTTACACTTGAACTGAATTACAAAACAGAACAGAGTCACACATGCAGAAAACACACTATGGCTGCTTAACGGGAAAGGTGAGGTGGGGTGATACATAAAACAAGAGTTTCAAATTAGCTCAGATACCGTTCCATAAACCCAATATGTAATAGACAAGACCTACTCCTTGCTCAGAGAACTGGACTCAACACGCCCGATTCACCGCACAAGAATATATCTGACTAGTAATAATCTTGAAACCTATGTATTGATATCTCTCTGTTAGTGTGTCAAGTGGGTGTAAAGCGGCATAAACACAGCCGTGAAAAGCAGCTAAACCCCATTATAAAAATAAATTACTTTTAAAAACCCATGAAACAAAGACAGGGAAAGAGAGAGAAATTCTTACACAATTCGTTCAGGGGCTGTGATGCAACCTGGATTGACCATATCTAGACCCACAGCTGGATGAGACATAGGGGTGGACACTCTTGGGGCTGAGAGGTTTGGTGAGGTTGGGTGAGCAAACGCAGACCCTTTAAAGTAATACTGCGTGCTACCCAGCGCATGGGTCCCAAATCTCCAGGTTCAAGGGCATCTTCCTACATCGAAAACATGCATGAGAAACCCAGAAGATGGTACACCGTGTGATGGGGAAAGGTTTCTAAAACGCACCTCATTTCTCATCTCCTTGTGCTCGGGTTCGCCATTCCAGCCACTTTACTAGCAATCTCCCTACTTGGAGCATCAGCACCTTTAACCTCCTGTTCCGTACAGGTTGCAATTTGTCCTGAGGATGAACGGGAAGACGGGGAACCAATGAGAGACTAGCTCTTGGTGTTGGGACAGGCACAGGTCACTCTATTTTCCCATCAGGAAGAAGAATTAACCACAGGCTCAGCCTGCCCCCCGGAACCAGAACAGGGCCTGAAGCCATCCTGCGCTTTTGCGGCCAGCTCCCAAAAACGCGACTTGTAAAATGGAGCTTCAGGGCACTGCAATTCACAAACCTGCAGAGTTATAAATGATAACTCTCGTCCACAAATATATTGAGGGAAGGCAAAGAAGAGGATTTGAAATCAAGGCAGAATTGCAGGAAACAGATTTCAGGAGGTAGATTCAAATCACCTTTAAAGCACATGAAAAGCGACAAAACGTTGACAATGATGCACTTGGCCAAAAAGTGCGTATGAGTTTTTTCCTGAATATATTCAGGAAAAAACGCATACGCCCTTTTTGGCCAACCAAGCAACCTGGAAAGGCAAATCAGCGCTACAAAGAAGTCTCGCTTCCCATCGGTCAAAAGGGCCATGCTGAAAAAAGTGTCAAAACCAGAAATGCAGGACAGGCCATGAAGAAATGGGAGCCTTGCTACACTGATGGGCGGGATGTAAATCGCCAACAGCCACTCTGGAGAAGTGTACGGTGTGTCCTGAAACATCTAAAAAACACAGATTAGAGAGCATAGGGCACTTCCACGCATGGGGGGATAAAGTGGGAAAATTGAAAAGCAGCAAGACACAAGCACCCCAAAGTTTAGGGCTGCTCTGTTGACAAGGACCTCCACTTCATTCCACCTTAAATATCCCAGGAAAGCGAAAAATGGATAAAAAAGTTGTGGTCCTTATGTACAATGGAATATCACTCAGCCATGAAATCAATGTCATAAGGCTAGTAGCAGCATGATGAGTGGATTTAGGTAAGACGATTCTAAGTGAAATAAGTCACACAGAAAAGGACACTTCTCATAAGGTGTCACTTATAGAGGGAATGTAAAAACCGTTACACTTGAACTGAATTACAAAACAGAACAGAGTCACACATGCAGAAAACACACTATGGCTGCTTAACGGGAAAGGTGAGGTGGGGTGATACATAAAACAAGAGTTTCAAATTAGCTCAGATACCGTTCCATAAACCCAATATGTAATAGACAAGACCTACTCCTTGCTCAGAGAACTGGACTCAACACGCCCGATTCACCGCACAAGAATATATCTGACTAGTAATAATCTTAAAACGTATGTATTGATATCTCTCTGTTAGTGTGTCAAGTGGGTGTAAAGCGGCATAAACACAGCCGTGAAAAGCAGCTAAACCCCATTATAAAAATAAATTACTTTAAAAAACCCATGAAACAAAGACAGGGAAAGAGAGAGAAATTCTTACACAATTCGTTCAGGGGCTGTGATGCAACCTGGATTGACCATATCTAGACCCACAGCTGGATGAGACATAAGGGTGGACACTCTTGGGGCTGAGAGGTTTGGTGAGGTTGGGTGAGCAAACGCAGACCCTTTAAAGTAATACTGCGTGCTACCCATCGCATGGGTCCCAAATCTCCAGGTTCAAGGGCATTTTCCTACATCGAAACCATGCATGAGAAACCCAGAAGATGGTACACCGTGTGATGGGGAAAGGTTTCTAAAACGCACCTCATTTCTCATCTCCTTGTGCTCGGGTTCGCCATTCCAGACACTTTACTAGCAATCTCCCTACGTGGAGCCTCAGCACCTTTAACCTCCTGTTCCGTACAGGTTGCAATTTGTCCTGAGGATGAACGGGAAGATGGGGAACCAATGAGAGACTAGCTCTTGGTGTTGGGACAGGCACAGGTGACTCTATTTTCCCATCAGGAAGAAGAATTAACCACAGGCTCAGCCTGCCCCCCGGAACCAGAACAGGGCCTGAAGCCATCCTGCGCTTTTGCGGCCAGCTCCCAAAAAAGCGACTTGTAAAATGGAGCTTCAGGGCACTGCAATTCACAAACCTGCAGAGTTATAAATGATAACTCTCGTCCACAAATATATTGAGGGAAGGCAAAGAAGAGGATTTGAAATCAAGGCAGAATTGCAGGAAACAGATTTCAGGAGGTAGATTCGAATCGCCTTTAAAGCACATGAAAAGCGGCAAAACGTTGACAATGATGCCCTTGGCCAAAAAGGGCGTATGCGTTTTTTCCTGAATATATTCAGGAAAAAACGCATACGCCCTTTTTGGCCAACCAAGCAACCTGGAAAGGCAAATCAGCGCTACAAAGAAGTCTCGCTTCCCATCGGTCAAAAGGGCCATGCTGAAAAATGTGTCAAAACCAGAAATGCAGGACAGGCCATGGAGAAATGGGAGCCTTGCTACACTGATGGGCGGGATGTAAATTGCCAACAGCCACTCTGGAGAAGTGTACGGTGTGTCCTGAAACATCTAAAAAACACAGCTTAGAGAGCATAGGGCACTTCCACGCATGGGGGGATAAAGTGGGAAAATTGAAAAGCAGCAAGACACAAGCACCCCAAAGTTTAGGGCTGCTCTGTTGACAAGGACCTCCACTTCATTCCACCTTAAATATCCCAGGAAAGCGAAAAATGGATAAAAAAGTTGTGGTCCTTATGTACAATGGAATATCACTCAGCCATGAAATCAATGTCATAAGGCTAGTAGCAGCATGATGAGTGGATTTAGGTAAGACGATTCTAAGTGAAATAAGTCACACAGAAAAGGACACTTCTCATAAGGTGTCACTTATAGAGGGAATGTAAAAACCGTTACACTTGAACTGAATTACAAAACAGCACAGAGTCACACATGCAGAAAACACACTATGGCTGCTTAACGGGAAAGGTGAGGTGGGGTGATACATAAAACAAGAGTTTCAAATTAGCTCAGATACCGTTCCATAAACCCAATATGTAATAGACAAGACCTACTCCTTGCTCAGAGAACTGGACTCAACACGCCCGATTCACCGCACATGAATATATCTGAGTAGTAATAATCTTAAAACCTATGTATTGATATCTCTCTGTTAGTGTGTCAAGTGGGTGTAAAGCGGCATAAACACAGCCGTGAAAAGCAGCTAAACCCCATTATAAAAATAAATTACTTTTCAAAACCCATGAAACAAAGACAGTGAAAGAGAGAGAAATTCTTACACAATTCGTTCAGGGGCTGTGATGCAACCTGGATTGACCATATCTAGACCCACAGCTGGATGAGACATAGGGGTGGACACTCTTGGGGCTGAGAGGTTTGGTGAGGTTGGGTGAGCAAACGCAGACCCTTTAAAGTAATACTGCGTGCTACCCAGCGCATGGGTCCCAAATCTCCAGGTTCAAGGGCATCTTCCTACATCGAAAACATGCATGAGAAACCCAGAAGATGGTACACCGTGTGATGGGGAAAGGTTTCTAAAACGCACCTCATTTCTCATCTCCTTGTGCTCGGGTTCGCCATTCCAGCCACTTTACTAGCAATCTCCCTACGTGGAGCATCAGCACCTTTAACCTCCTGTTCCGTACAGGTTGCAATTTGTCCTGAGGATGAACGGGAAGACGGGGAACCAATGAGAGACTAGCTCTTGGTGTTGGGACAGGCACAGGTCACTCTATTTTCCCATCAGGAAGAAGAATTAACCACAGGCTCAGCCTGCCCCCCGGAACCAGAACAGGGCCTGAAGCCATCCTGCGCTTTTGCGGCCAGCTCCCAAAAAAGCGACTTGTAAAATGGAGCTTCAGGGCACTGCAATTCACAAACCTGCAGAGTTATAAATGATAACTCTCGTCCACAAATATATTGAGGGAAGGCAAAGAAGAGGATTTGAAATCAAGGCAGAATTGCAGGAAACAGATTTCAGGAGGTAGATTCGAATCACCTTTAAAGCACATGAAAAGCGACAAAACGTTGACAATGATGCACTTGGCCAAAAAGGGCGTATGAGTTTTTTCCTGAATATATTCAGGAAAAAACGCATACGCCCTTTTTGGCCAACCAAGCAACCTGGAAAGGCAAATCAGCGCTACAAAGAAGTCTCGCTTCCCATCGGTCAAAAGGGCCATGCTGAAAAAAGTGTCAAAACCAGAAATGCAGGACAGGCCATGGAGAAATGGGAGCCTTGCTACACTGATGGGCGGGATGTAAATCGCCAACAGCCACTCTGGAGAAGTGTACGGTGTGTCCTGAAACATCTAAAAAACACAGATTAGAGAGCATAGGGCACTTCCACGCATGGGGGGATAAAGTGGGAAAATTGAAAAGCAGCAAGACACAAGCACCCCAAAGTTTAGGGCTGCTCTGTTGACAAGGACCTCCACTTCATTCCACCTTAAATATCCCAGGAAAGCGAAAAATGGATAAAAAAGTTGTGGTCCTTATGTACAATGGAATATCACTCAGCCATGAAATCAATGTCATAAGGCTAGTAGCAGCATGATGAGTGGATTTAGGTAAGACGATTCTAAGTGAAATAAGTCACACAGAAAAGGACACTTCTCATAAGGTGTCACTTATAGAGGGAATGTAAAAACCGTTACACTTGAACTGAATTACAAAACAGAACAGAGTCACACATGCAGAAAACACACTATGGCTGCTTAACGGGAAAGGTGAGGTGGGGTGATACATAAAACAAGAGTTTCAAATTAGCTCAGATACCGTTCCATAAACCCAATATGTAATAGACAAGACCTACTCCTTGCTCAGAGAACTGGACTCAACACGCCCGATTCACCGCACAAGAATATATCTGACTAGTAATAATCTTAAAACGTATGTATTGATATCTCTCTGTTAGTGTGTCAAGTGGGTGTAAAGCGGCATAAACACAGCCGTGAAAAGCAGCTAAACCCCATTATAAAAATAAATTACTTTAAAAAACCCATGAAACAAAGACAGGGAAAGAGAGAGAAATTCTTACACAATTCGTTCAGGGGCTGTGATGCAACCTGGATTGACCATATCTAGACCCACAGCTGGATGAGACATAAGGGTGGACACTCTTGGGGCTGAGAGGTTTGGTGAGGTTGGGTGAGCAAACGCAGACCCTTTAAAGTAATACTGCGTGCTACCCATCGCATGGGTCCCAAATCTCCAGGTTCAAGGGCATTTTCCTACATCGAAACCATGCATGAGAAACCCAGAAGATGGTACACCGTGTGATGGGGAAAGGTTTCTAAAACGCACCTCATTTCTCATCTCCTTGTGCTCGGGTTCGCCATTCCAGACACTTTACTAGCAATCTCCCTACGTGGAGCCTCAGCACCTTTAACCTCCTGTTCCGTACAGGTTGCAATTTGTCCTGAGGATGAACGGGAAGACGGGGAACCAATGAGAGACTAGCTCTTGGTGTTGGGACAGGCACAGGTGACTCTATTTTCCCATCAGGAAGAAGAATTAACCACAGGCTCAGCCTGCCCCCCGGAACCAGAACAGGGCCTGAAGCCATCCTGCGCTTTTGCGGCCAGCTCCCAAAAAAGCGAGTTGTAAAATGGAGCTTCAGGGCACTGCAATTCACAAACCTGCAGAGTTATAAATGATAACTCTCGTCCACAAATATATTGAGGGAAGGCAAAGAAGAGGATTTGAAATCAAGGCAGAATTGCAGGAAACAGATTTCAGGAGGTAGATTCGAATCGCCTTTAAAGCACATGAAAAGCGGCAAAACGTTGACAATGATGCCCTTGGCCAAAAAGGGCGTATGCGTTTTTTCCTGAATATATTCAGGAAAAAACGCATACGCCCTTTTTGGCCAACCAAGCAACCTGGAAAGGCAAATCAGCGCTACAAAGAAGTCTCGCTTCCCATCGGTCAAAAGGGCCATGCTGAAAAAAGTGTCAAAACCAGAAATGCAGGACAGGCCATGGAGAAATGGGAGCCTTGCTACACTGATGGGCGGGATGTAAATCGCCAACAGCCACTCTGGAGAAGTGTACGGTGTGTCCTGAAACATCTAAAAAACACAGATTAGAGAGCATAGGGCACTTCCACGCATGGGGGGATAAAGTGGGAAAATTGAAAAGCAGCAAGACACAAGCACCCCAAAGTTTAGGGCTGCTCTGTTGACAAGGACCTCCACTTCATTCCACCTTAAATATCCCAGGAAAGCGAAAAATGGATAAAAAAGTTGTGGTCCTTATGTACAATGGAATATCACTCAGCCATGAAATCAATGTCATAAGGCTAGTAGCAGCATGATGAGTGGATTTAGGTAAGACGATTCTAAGTGAAATAAGTCACACAGAAAAGGACACTTCTCATAAGGTGTCACTTATAGAGGGAATGTAAAAACCGTTACACTTGAACTGAATTACAAAACAGAACAGAGTCACACATGCAGAAAACACACTATGGCTGCTTAACGGGAAAGGTGAGGTGGGGTGATACATAAAACAAGAGTTTCAAATTAGCTCAGATACCGTTCCATAAACCCAATATGTAATAGACAAGACCTACTCCTTGCTCAGAGAACTGGACTCAACACGCCCGATTCACCGCACAAGAATATATCTGACTAGTAATAATCTTAAAACGTATGTATTGATATCTCTCTGTTAGTGTGTCAAGTGGGTGTAAAGCGGCATAAACACAGCCGTGAAAAGCAGCTAAACCCCATTATAAAAATAAATTACTTTAAAAAACCCATGAAACAAAGACAGGGAAAGAGAGAGAAATTCTTACACAATTCGTTCAGGGGCTGTGATGCAACCTGGATTGACCATATCTAGACCCACAGCTGGATGAGACATAAGGGTGGACACTCTTGGGGCTGAGAGGTTTGGTGAGGTTGGGTGAGCAAACGCAGACCCTTTAAAGTAATACTGCGTGCTACCCATCGCATGGGTCCCAAATCTCCAGGTTCAAGGGCATTTTCCTACATCGAAACCATGCATGAGAAACCCAGAAGATGGTACACCGTGTGATGGGGAAAGGTTTCTAAAACGCACCTCATTTCTCATCTCCTTGTGCTCGGGTTCGCCATTCCAGACACTTTACTAGCAATCTCCCTACGTGGAGCCTCAGCACCTTTAACCTCCTGTTCCGTACAGGTTGCAATTTGTCCTGAGGATGAACGGGAAGACGGGGAACCAATGAGAGACTAGCTCTTGGTGTTGGGACAGGCACAGGTGACTCTATTTTCCCATCAGGAAGAAGAATTAACCACAGGCTCAGCCTGCCCCCCGGAACCAGAACAGGGCCTGAAGCCATCCTGCGCTTTTGCGGCCAGCTCCCAAAAAAGCGACTTGTAAAATGGAGCTTCAGGGCACTGCAATTCACAAACCTGCAGAGTTATAAATGATAACTCTCGTCCACAAATATATTGAGGGAAGGCAAAGAAGAGGATTTGAAATCAAGGCAGAATTGCAGGAAACAGATTTCAGGAGGTAGATTCGAATCGCCTTTAAAGCACATGAAAAGCGGCAAAACGTTGACAATGATGCCCTTGGCCAAAAAGGGCGTATGCGTTTTTTCCTGAATATATTCAGGAAAAAACGCATACGCCCTTTTTGGCCAACCAAGCAACCTGGAAAGGCAAATCAGCGCTACAAAGAAGTCTCGCTTCCCATCGGTCAAAAGGGCCATGCTGAAAAATGTGTCAAAACCAGAAATGCAGGACAGGCCATGGAGAAATGGGAGCCTTGCTACACTGATGGGCGGGATGTAAATTGCCAACAGCCACTCTGGAGAAGTGTACGGTGTGTCCTGAAACATCTAAAAAACACAGCTTAGAGAGCATAGGGCACTTCCACGCATGGGGGGATAAAGTGGGAAAATTGAAAATCAGCAAGACACAAGCACCCCAAAGTTTAGGGCTGCTCTGTTGACAAGGACCTCCACTTCATTCCACCTTAAATATCCCAGGAAAGCGAAAAATGGATCAAAAAGTTGTGGTCCTTATGTACAATGGAATATCACTCAGCCATGAAATCAATGTCATAAGGCTAGTAGCAGCATGATGAGTGGATTTAGGTAAGACGATTCTAAGTGAAATAAGTCACACAGAAAAGGACACTTCTCATAAGGTGTCACTTATAGTGGGAATGTAAAAACCGTTACACTTGAACTGAATTACAAAACAGAACAGAGTCACACATGCAGAAAACACACTATGGCTGCTTAACGGGAAAGGTGAGGTGGGGTGATACATAAAACAAGAGTTTCAAATTAGCTCAGATACCGTTCCATAAACCCAATATGTAATAGACAAGACCTACTCCTTGCTCAGAGAACTGGACTCAACACGCCCGATTCACCGCACATGAATATATCTGAGTAGTAATAATCTTAAAACCTATGTATTGATATCTCTCTGTTAGTGTGTCAAGTGGGTGTAAAGCGGCATAAACACAGCCGTGAAAAGCAGCTAAATCCCATTATAAAAATAAATTACTTTTAAAAACCCATGATACAAAGACAGGGAAAGAGAGAGAAATTCTTACACAATTCGTTCAGGGGCTGTGATGCAACCTGGATTGACCATATCTAGACCCACAGCTGGATGAGACATAAGGGTGGACACTCTTGGGGCTGAGAGGTTTGGTGAGGTTGGGTGAGCAAACGCAGACCCTTTAAAGTAATACTGCGTGCTACCCATCGCATGGGTCCCAAATCTCCAGGTTCAAGGGCATCTTCCTACATCGAAAACATGCATGAGAAACCCAGAAGATGGTACACCGTGTGATGGGGAAAGGTTTCTAAAACGCACCTCATTTCTCATCTCCTTGTGCTCGGGTTCGCCATTCCAGCCACTTTACTAGCAATCTCCCTACCTGGAGCATCAGCACCTTTAACCTCCTGTTCCGTACAGGTTGCAATTTGTCCTGAGGATGAACGGGAAGACGGGGAACCAATGAGAGACTAGCTCTTGGTGTTGGGACAGGCACAGGTCACTCTATTTTCCCATCAGGAAGAAGAATTAACCACAGGCTCAGCCTGCCCCCCGGAACTAGAACCGGGCCTGAAGCCATTCTGCGCTTTTGCGGCCAGCTCCCAAAAAAGCGAGTTGTAAAATGGAGCTTCAGGGCACTGCAATTCACAAACCTGCAGAGTTATAAATGATAACTCTCGTCCACAAATATATTGAGGGAAGGCAAAGAAGAGGATTTGAAATCAAGGCAGAATTGCAGGAAACAGATTTCAGGAGGTAGATTCGAATCCCCTTTAAAGCACATGAAAAGCGGCAAAACGTTGACAATGATGCCCTTGGCCAAAAAGGGCGTATGCGTTTTTTCCTGAATATATTCAGGAAAAAACGCATACGCCCTTTTTGGCCAACCAAGCAACCTGGAAAGGCAAATCAGCGCTACAAAGAAGTCTCGCTTCCCATCGGTCAAAAGGGCCATGCTGAAAAAAGTGTCAAAACCAGAAATGCAGGACAGGCCATGGAGAAATGGGAGCCTTGCTACACTGATGGGCGGGATGTAAATTGCCAACAGCCACTCTGGAGAAGTGTACGGTGTGTCCTGAAACATCTAAAAAACACAGCTTAGAGAGCATAGGGCACTTCCACGCATGGGGGGATAAAGAGGGAAAATTGAAAATCAGCAAGACACAAGCACCCCAAAGTTTAGGGCTGCTCTGTTGACAAGGACCTCCACTTCATTCCACCTTAAATATCCCAGGAAAGTGAAAAATGGATAAAAAAGTTGTGGTCATTATGTACAATGGAATATCACTCAGCCATGAAATCAATGTCATAAGGCTAGTAGCAGCATGATGAGTGGATTTAGGTAAGACGATTCTAAGTGAAATAAGTCACACAGAAAAGGACACTTCTCATAAGGTGTCACTTATAGTGGGAATGTAAAAACCGTTACACTTGAACTGAATTACAAAACAGAACAGAGTCACACATGCAGAAAACACACTATGGCTGCTTAACGGGAAAGGTGAGGTGGGGTGATACATAAAACAAGAGTTTCAAATTAGCTCAGATACCGTTCCATAAACCCAATATGTAATAGACAAGACCTACTCCTTGCTCAGAGAACTGGACTCAACACGCCCGATTCACCGCACAAGAATATATCTGACTAGTAGTAATCTTGAAACCTATGTATTGATATCTCTCTGTTAGTGTGTCAAGTGGGTGTAAAGCGGCATAAACACAGCCGTGAAAAGCAGCTAAACCCCATTATAAAAATAAATTACTTTTAAAAACCCATGAAACAAAGACAGGGAAAGAGAGAGAAATTCTTACACAATTCGTTCAGGGGCTGTGATGCAACCTGGATTGACCATATCTAGACCCACAGCTGGATGAGACATAAGGGTGGACACTCTTGGGGCTGAGAGGTTTGGTGAGGTTGGGTGAGCAAACGCAGACCCTTTAAAGTAATACTGCGTGCTACCCATCGCATGGGTCCCAAATCTCCAGGTTCAAGGGCATCTTCCTACATCAAAAACATGCATGAGAAACCCAGAAGATGGTACACTGTGTGATGGGGAAAGGTTTCTAAAACGCACCTCATTTCTCATCTCCTTGTGCTCGGGTTCGCCATTCCAGCCACTTTACTAGCAATCTCCCTACCTGGAGCATCAGCACCTTTAACCTCCTGTTCCGTACAGGTTGCAATTTGTCCTGAGGATGAACGGGAAGACGGGGAACCAATGAGAGACTAGCTCTTGGTTTTGGGACAGGCACAGGTCACTCTATTTTCCCATCAGGAAGAAGAATTAACCACAGGCTCAGCCTGCCCCCCGGAACCAGAACAGGGCCTGAAGCCATCCTGCGCTTTTGCGGCCAGCTCCCAAAAAAGCGACTTGTAAAATGGAGCTTCAGGGCACTGCAATTCACAAACCTGCAGAGTTATAAATGATAACTCTCGTCCACAAATATATTGAGGGAAGGCAAAGAAGAGGATTTGAAATCAAGGCAGAATTGCAGGAAACAGATTTCAGGAGGTAGATTCGAATCACCTTTAAAGCACATGAAAAGCGACAAAACGTTGACAATGATGCACTTGGCCAAAAAGGGCGTATGAGTTTTTTCCTGAATATATTCAGGAAAAAACGCATACGCCCTTTTTGGCCAACCAAGCAACCTGGAAAGGCAAATCAGCGCTACAAAGAAGTCTCGCTTCCCATCGGTCAAAAGGGCCATGCTGAAAAAAGTGTCAAAACCAGAAATGCAGGACAGGCCATGGAGAAATGGGAGCCTTGCTACACTGATGGGCGGGATGTAAATCGCCAACAGCCACTCTGGAGAAGTGTACGGTGTGTCCTGAAACATCTAAAAAACACAGATTAGAGAGCATAGGGCACTTCCACGCATGGGGGGATAAAGTGGGAAAATTGAAAAGCAGCAAGACACAAGCACCCCAAAGTTTAGGGCTGCTCTGTTGACAAGGACCTCCACTTCATTCCACCTTAAATATCCCAGGAAAGCGAAAAATGGATAAAAAAGTTGTGGTCCTTATGTACAATGGAATATCACTCAGCCATGAAATCAATGTCATAAGGCTAGTAGCAGCATGATGAGTGGATTTAGGTACGACGATTCTAAGTGAAATAAGTCACACAGAAAAGGACACTTCTCATAAGGTGTCACTTATAGAGGGAATGTAAAAACCGTTACACTTGAACTGAATTACAAAACAGAACAGAGTCACACATGCAGAAAACACACTATGGCTGCTTAACGGGAAAGGTGAGGTGGGGTGATACATAAAACAAGAGTTTCAAATTAGCTCAGACACCGTTCCATAAACCCAATATGTAATAGACAAGACCTACTCCTTGCTCAGAGAACTGGACTCAACACGCCCGATTCACCGCACAAGAATATATCTGACTAGTAATAATCTTGAAACCTATGTATTGATATCTCTCTGTTAGTGTGTCAAGTGGGTGTAAAGCGGCATAAACACAGCCGTGAAAAGCAGCTAAACCCCATTATAAAAATAAATTACTTTTAAAAACCCATGAAACAAAGACAGGGAAAGAGAGAGAAATTCTTACACAATTCGTTCAGGGGCTGTGATGCAACCTGGATTGACCATATCTAGACCCACAGCTGGATGAGACATAGGGGTGGACACTCTTGGGGCTGAGAGGTTTGGTGAGGTTGGGTGAGCAAACGCAGACCCTTTAAAGTAATACTGCGTGCTACCCAGCGCATGGGTCCCAAATCTCCAGGTTCAAGGGCATCTTCCTACATCGAAAACATGCATGAGAAACCCAGAAGATGGTACACCGTGTGATGGGGAAAGGTTTCTAAAACGCACCTCATTTCTCATCTCCTTGTGCTCGGGTTCGCCATTCCAGCCACTTTACTAGCAATCTCCCTACTTGGAGCATCAGCACCTTTAACCTCCTGTTCCGTACAGGTTGCAATTTGTCCTGAGGATGAACGGGAAGACGGGGAACCAATGAGAGACTAGCTCTTGGTGTTGGGACAGGCACAGGTCACTCTATTTTCCCATCAGGAAGAAGAATTAACCACAGGCTCAGCCTGCCCCCCGGAACCAGAACAGGGCCTGAAGCCATCCTGCGCTTTTGCGGCCAGCTCCCAAAAAAGCGACTTGTAAAATGGAGCTTCAGGGCACTGCAATTCACAAACCTGCAGAGTTATAAATGATAACTCTCGTCCACAAATATATTGAGGGAAGGCAAAGAAGAGGATTTGAAATCAAGGCAGAATTGCAGGAAACAGATTTCAGGAGGTAGATTCGAATCACCTTTAAAGCACATGAAAAGCGACAAAACGTTGACAATGATGCACTTGGCCAAAAAGGGCGTATGAGTTTTTTCCTGAATATATTCAGGAAAAAACGCATACGCCCTTTTTGGCCAACCAAGCAACCTGGAAAGGCAAATCAGCGCTACAAAGAAGTCTCGCTTCCCATCGGTCAAAAGGGCCATGCTGAAAAAAGTGTCAAAACCAGAAATGCAGGACAGGCCATGGAGAAATGGGAGCCTTGCTACACTGATGGGCGGGATGTAAATCGCCAACAGCCACTCTGGAGAAGTGTACGGTGTGTCCTGAAACATCTAAAAAACACAGATTAGAGAGCATAGGGCACTTCCACGCATGGGGGAATAAAGTGGGAAAATTGAAAAGCAGCAAGACACAAGCACCCCAAAGTTTAGGGCTGCTCTGTTGACAAGGACCTCCACTTCATTCCACCTTAAATATCCCAGGAAAGCGAAAAATGGATAAAAAAGTTGTGGTCCTTATGTACAATGGAATATCACTCAGCCATGAAATCAATGTCATAAGGCTAGTAGCAGCATGATGAGTGGATTTAGGTACGACGATTCTA
This sequence comes from Balaenoptera physalus, assembly GCF_965194825.1. Classification (NCBI taxonomy): domain Eukaryota; kingdom Metazoa; phylum Chordata; class Mammalia; order Artiodactyla; family Balaenopteridae; genus Balaenoptera; species Balaenoptera physalus. The sequence goes on from NW_028125869.1 coordinate 227,289, forward strand.
AGTGAAATAAGTCACACAGAAAAGGACACTTCTCATAAGGTGTCACTTATAGAGGGAATGTAAAAACCGTTACACTTGAACTGAATTACAAAACAGAACAGAGTCACACATGCAGAAAACACACTATGGCTGCTTAACGGGAAAGGTGAGGTGGGGTGATACATAAAACAAGAGTTTCAAATTAGCTCAGACACCGTTCCATAAACCCAATATGTAATAGACAAGACCTACTCCTTGCTCAGAGAACTGGACTCAACATGCCCGATTCACCGCACAAGAATATATCTGACTAGTAATAATCTTAAAACCTATGTATTGATATCTCTCTGTTAGTGTGTCAAGTTGGTGTAAAGCGGCATAAACACAGCCGTGAAAAGCAGCTAAACCCCATTATAAAAATAAATTACTTTTAAAAACCCATGAAACAAAGACAGTGAAAGAGAGAGAAATTCTTACACAATTCGTTCAGGGTCTGTGATGCCACCTGGATTGACCATATCTAGACCCACAACTGGATGAGACATAAGGGTGGACACTCTTGTGGCTGATAGGTTTGGTGAGGTTGGGTGAGCAAACGCAGACCCTTTAAAGTAATACTGCGTGCTACCCATCGCATGGGTCCCAAATCTCCAGGTTCAAGGGCATCTTCCTACATCAAAAACATGCATGAGAAACCCAGAAGATGGTTCACCGTGTGATGGGGAAAGGTTTCTAAAACGCACCTCGTTTCTCATCTCCTTGTGCTCGGGTTCGCCATTCCAGCCACTTTACTAGCAATCTCCCCATTTGGAGCATCAGCACCTTTAACCTCCTGTTCCGTACAGGTTGCAATTTGTCCTGAGGATGGACGGGAAGACAGGGAACCAATGAGAGACTAGCTCTTGGTGTTGGGACAGGCACAGATCACTCTATTTTCCAATCAGGAAGAAGAATTAACCACACGCTCAGCCTGCCCCCCGGAACCAGAACAGGGCCTGAAGCCATCCTGCGCTTTTGCGGCCAGCTCCCGAAAAAGCGAGTTGTAAAATGGAGCTTCAGGGCACTGCAACCCACAAACCTGCACAGTTATAAATGATAACTCTCGTCCACAAATATATTGAGGGAAGGCAAAGATGAGGAATTGAAATCAAGGCAGAATTGCAGGAAACAGACTTCAGGAGGTAGATTCGAATCGCCTCTAAAGCACATGAAAAGCGGCAAAACGTTGACAATGATGCCCTTGGCCAAAAAGGGCGTATGCGTTTTTTCCTGAATATATTCAGGAAAAAACGCATACGCCCTTTTTGGCCAACCAAGCAACCTGGAAAGGCAAATCTGCGCTACAAAGAAGTCTCGCTTCCCATCGGTCAAAAGGGCAATGCTGAAAAAAGTTTCAAAACCAGAAATGCAGGACAGGCCATGGAGAAATGGGAGCCTTGCTACACTGATGGGCGGGATGTAAATTGCCAATAGCCACTCTGGAGAAGTGTACGGTGTGTCCTGAAACATCTAAAAAGCACAGCTTAGAGAGCATAGGGCACTTACACGCATGGGTGTATAAAGTGGGAAAATTAAAAATCAGCAAGACACAAGCACCCCAAAGTTTAGGGCTGCTCTGCGACAAGGACCTCCACTTCATTCCACCTTAAATATCCCAGGAAAGCGAAAAATGGATAAAAAATTTGTGGTCCTTATGTACAATGGAATATCACTCAGCCATGAAATCAATGTCATAAGGCTAGTAGCAGCATGATGAGTGGATTTAGGTACGACGATTCTAAGTGAAATAAGTCACACAGAAAAGGACACTTCTCATAAGGTGTCACTTATAGAGGGAATGTAAAAACCGTTACACTTGAACTGAATTACAAAACAGAACAGAGTCACACATGCAGAAAACACACTATGGCTGCTAAACGGGAAAGGTGAGGTGGGGTGATACATAAAACAAGAGTTTCAAATTAGCTCAGATACCGTTCCATAAACCCAATATGTAATAGACAAGACCTACTCCTTGCTCAGAGAACTGGACTCAACACGCCCGATTCACCGCACAAGAATATATCTGACTAGTAATAATCTTAAAACCTATGTATTGATATCTCTCTGTTAGTGTGTCAAGTAGGTGTAAAGCGGCATAAACACAGCCGTGAAAAGCAGCTAAACCCCATTATAAAAATAAATTACTTTTAAAAACCCATGAAACAAAGACAGTGAAAGAGAGAGAAATTCTTACACAATTCGTTCAGGGTCTGTGATGCCACCTGGATTGACCATATCTAGACCCACAACTGGATGAGACATAAGGGTGGACACTCTTGTGGCTGATAGGTTTGGTGAGGTTGGCTGAGCAAACGCAGACCCTTTAAAGTAATACTGCGTGCTACCCATCGCATGGGTCCCAAATCTCCAGGTTCAAGGGCATCTTCCTACATCAAAAACATGCATGAGAAACCCAGAAGATGGTACACCGTGTGATGGGGAAAGGTTTCTAAAACGCACCTCGTTTCTCATCTCCTTGTGCTTGGGTTCGCCATTCCAGCCACTTTACTAGCAATCTCCCTACTTGGAGCATCAGCACCTTTAACCTCCTGTTCCATACAGGTTGCAATTTGTCCTGAGGATGAACGGGAAGACGGGGAACCAATGAGAGACTAGCTCTTGGTGTTGGGACAGGCACAGGTCACTCTATTTTCCCATCAGGAAGAAGAATTAACCACAGGCTCAGCCTGCCCCCTGGAACCAGAACAGGGCCTGAAGCCATCCTGCGCTTTTGCGGCCAGCTCCCGAAAAAGTGAGTTGTAAAATGGAGCTTCAGGGCACTGCAACCCACAAACCTGCACAGTTATAAATGATAACTCTCGTCCACAAATATATTGAGGGAAGGCAAAGATGAGGAATTGAAATCAAGGCAGAATTGCAGGAAACAGATTTCAGGAGGTAGATTCGAATCGCCTCTAAAGCACATGAAAAGCGGCAAAACGTTGACAATGATGCCCTTGGCCAAAAAGGGCGTATGCGTTTTTTCCTGAATATATTCAGGAAAAAACGCATACGCCCTTTTTGGCCAACCAAGCAACCTGGAAAGGCAAATCAGCGCTACAAAGAAGTCTCGCTTCCCATCGGTCAAAAGGGCCATGCTGAAAAAAGTTTCAAAACCAGAAATGCAGGACAGGCCATGGAGAAATGGGAGCCTTGCTACACTGATGGGCGGGATGTAAATTGCCAATAGCCACTCTGGAGAAGTGTACGGTGTGTCCTGAAACATCTAAAAAGCACAGCTTAGAGAGCATAGGGCACTTACACGCATGGGTGTATAAAGTGGGAAAATTAAAAATCAGCAAGACACAAGCACCCCAAAGTTTAGGGCTGCTCTGTTGACAAGGACCTCCATTTCATTCCACCTTAAATATCCCAGGAAAGCGAAAAATGGATAAAAAATTTGTGGTCCTTATGTACAATGGAATATCACTCAGCCATGAAATCAATGTCATAAGGCTAGTAGCAGCATGATGAGTGGATTTAGGTACGACGATTCTAAGTGAAATAAGTCACACAGAAAAGGACACTTCTCATAAGGTGTCACTTATAGAGGGAATGTAAAAACCGTTACACTTGAACTGAATTACAAAACAGAACAGAGTCACACATGCAGAAAACACACTATGGCTGCTAAACGGGAAAGGTGAGGTGGGGTGATACATAAAACAAGAGTTTCAAATTAGCTCAGATACCGTTCCATAAACCCAATATGTAATAGACAAGACCTACTCCTTGCTCAGAGAACTGGACTCAACACGCCCGATTCACCGCACAAGAATATATCTGACTAGTAATAATCTTAAAACCTATGTATTGATATCTCTCTGTTAGTGTGTCAAGTAGGTGTAAAGCGGCATAAACACAGCCGTGAAAAGCAGCTAAACCCCATTATAAAAATAAATTACTTTTAAAAACCCATGAAACAAAGACAGTGAAAGAGAGAGAAATTCTTACACAATTCGTTCAGGGGCTGTGATGCAACCTGGATTGACCATATCTAGACCCACAGCTGGATGAGACATAAGGGTGGACACTCTTGGGGCTGAGAGGTTTGGTGAGGTTGGGTGAGCAAACGCAGACCCTTTAAAGTAATACTGCGTGCTACCCATCGCATGGGTCCCAAATCTCCAGGTTCAAGGGCATCTTCCTACATCAAAAACATGCATGAGAAACCCAGAAGATGGTACACCGTGTGATGGGGAAAGGTTTCTAAAACGCACCTCATTTCTCATCTCCTTGTGCTCGGGTTCGCCATTCCAGCCACTTTACTAGCAATCTCCCCACTTGGAGCATCAGCACCTTTAACCTCCTGTTCCGTACAGGTTGCAATTTGTCCTGAGGATGAACGGGAAGACAGGGAACCAATGTGAGACTAGCTCTTGGTGTTGGGACAGGCACAGGTCACTCTATTTTCCCATCAGGAAGAAGAATTAACCACACGCTCAGCCTGCCCCCCGGAACCAGAACAGGGCCTGAAGCCATCCTGCGCTTTTGCGGCCAGCTCCCGAAAAAGCGAGTTGTAAAATGGAGCTTCAGGGCACTGCAACTCACAAACCTGCACAGTTATAAATGATAACTCTCGTCCACAAATATATTGAGGGAAGGCAAAGACGAGGAATTGAAATCAAGTCAGAATTGCCGGAAAGAGATTTCAGGAGGTAGATTCGAATCGCCTCTAAAGCACATGAAAAGCAGCAAAACGTTGACAATGATGCCCTTGGCCAAAAAGGGCGTATGCGTTTTTTCCTGAATATATTCAGGAAAAAACGCATACGCCCTTTTTGGCCAACCAAGCAACCTGGAAAGGCAAATCAGCGCTACAAAGAACTCTCGCTTCCCATCGGTCAAAAGGGCCATGCTGAAAAAAGTGTCAAAACCAGAAATGCAGGACAGGCCATGGAGAAATGGGAGCTTTGCTACACTGATGGGCGGGATGTAAATTGCCAACAGCCACTCTGGAGAAGTGTACGGTGTGTCCTGAAACATCTAAAAAACACAGCTTAGGGAGCATAGGGCACGCATGGGGGTATAAAGTGGGAAAATTAAAAATCAGCAAGACACAAGCACCCCAAAGTTTAGGGCTGCTCTGTTGACAAGGACCTCCACTTCATTCCACCTTAAATATCCCAGGAAAGCGAAAAATGGATACAAAAGTTGTGGTCGGTATGTACAATGGAATATCACTCAGCCATGAAATCAATGTTATAAGGCTAGTAGCAGCATGATGAGTGGATTTAGGTACGACGATTCTAAGTGAAATAAGTCACACAGAAAAGGACACTTCTCATAAGGTGTCACTTAAAGAGGGAATGTAAAAACCTTTACACTTGAAATGAATTACAAAACAGAACAGAGTCACACATGCAGAAAACACACTATGGCTGCTTAACGGGAAAGGTGAGGTGGGGTGATACATAAAACAAGAGTTTCAAATTAGCTCAGATACCGTTCCATAAACCCAATATGTAATAGACAAGACCTACTCCTTGCTCAGAGAACTGGACTCAACATGCCCGATTCACCGCACAAGAATATATCTGACTAGTAATAATCTTAAAACCTATGTATTGATATCTCTCTGTTAGTGTGTCAAGTGGGTGTAAAGCGGCATAAACACAGCCGTGAAAACAGCTAAACCCCATTATAAAAATAAATTACTTTTAAAAACCCATGAAACAAAGACAGTGAAAGAGAGAGAAATTCTTACACAATTCGTTCAGGGTCTGTGATGCCACCTGGATTGACCATATCTAGACCCACAACTGGATGAGACATAAGGGTGGACACTCTTGTGGCAGATAGGTTTGGTGATGTTGGGTGAGCAAACGCAGACCCTTTAAAGTAATACTGCGTGCTACCCATCGCATGGGTCCCAAATCTCCAGGTTCAAGGGCATCTTCCTACATCAAAAACATGCATGAGAAACCCAGAAGATGGTACACCGTGTGATGGGGAAAGGTTTCTAAAACGCACCTCATTTCTCATCTCCTTGTGCTCGGGTTCGCCATTCCAGCCACTTTACTAGCAATCTCCCCACTTGGAGCATCAGCACCTTTAACCTCCTGTTCCGTACAGGTTGCAATTTGTCCTGAGGATGAACGGGAAGACAGGGAACCAATGTGAGACTAGCTCTTGGTGTTGGGACAGGCACAGGTCACTCTATTTTCCCATCAGGAAGAAGAATTAACCACACGCTCAGCCTGCCCCCCGGAACCAGAACAGGGCCTGAAGCCATCCTGCGCTTTTGCGGCCAGCTCCCGAAAAAGCGAGTTGTAAAATGGAGCTTCAGGGCACTGCAACTCACAAACCTGCACAGTTATAAATGATAACTCTCGTCCACAAATATATTGAGGGAAGGCAAAGACGAGGAATTGAAATCAAGTCAGAATTGCTGGAAACAGATTTCAGGAGGTAGATTCGAATCGCCTCTAAAGCACATGAAAAGCAGCAAAACGTTGACAATGATGCCCTTGGCCAAAGAGGGCGTATGCGTTTTTTCCTGAATATATTCAGGAAAAAACGCATACGCCCTTTTTGGCCAACCAAGCAACCTGGAAAGGCAAATCAGCGCTACAAAGAACTCTCGCTTCCCATCGGTCAAAAGGGCCATGCTGAAAAAAGTGTCAAAACCAGAAATGCAGGACAGGCCATGGAGAAATGGGAGCTTTGCTACACTGATGGGCGGGATGTAAATTGCCAACAGCCACTCTGGAGAAGTGTACGGTGTGTCCTGAAACATCTAAAAAACACAGCTTAGGGAGCATAGGGCACATTGGGGGTATAAAGTGGGAAAATAAAAAATCAGCAAGACACAAGCACCCCAAAGTTTAGGGCTGCTCTGTTGACAAGGACCTCCACTTCATTCCACCTTAAATATCCCAGGAAAGCGAAAAATGGATACAAAAGTTGTGGTCGGTATGTACAATGGAATATCACTCAGCCATGAAATCAATGTTATAAGGCTAGTAGCAGCATGATGAGTGGATTTAGGTACGACGATTCTAAGTGAAATAAGTCACACAGAAAAGGACACTTCTCATAAGGTGTCACTTAAAGAGGGAATGTAAAAACCTTTACACTTGAAATGAATTACAAAACAGAACAGAGTCACACATGCAGAAAACACACTATGGCTGCTTAACGGGAAAGGTGAGGTGGGGTGATACATAAAACAAGAGTTTCAAATTAGCTCAGATACCGTTCCATAAACCCAATATGTAATAGACAAGACCTACTCCTTGCTCAGAGAACTGGACTCAACATGCCCGATTCACCGCACAAGAATATATCTGACTAGTAATAATCTTAAAACCTATGTATTGATATCTCTCTGTTAGTGTGTCAAGTGGGTGTAAAGCGGCATAAACACAGCCGTGAAAAGCAGCTAAACCCCATTATAAAAATAAATTACTTTTAAAAACCCATGAAACAAAGACAGTGAAAGAGAGAGAAATTCTTACACAATTCGTTCAGGGTCTGTGATGCCACCTGGATTGACCATATCTAGACCCACAACTGGATGAGACATAAGGGTGGACACTCTTGGGGCTGAGAGGTTTGGTGAGGTTGGGTGAGCAAACGCAGACCCTTTAAAGTAATACTGCGTGCTACCCATCGCATGGGTCCCAAATCTCCAGGTTCAAGGGCATCTTCCTACATCAAAAACATGCATGAGAAACCCAGAAGATGGTACACCGTGTGATGGGGAAAGGTTTCTAAAACGCACCTCATTTCTCATCTCCTTGTGCTCGGGTTCGCCATTCCAGCCACTTTACTAGCAATCTCCCCACTTGGAGCATCAGCACCTTTAACCTCCTGTTCCGTACAGGTTGCAATTTGTCCTGAGGATGAACGGGAAGACAGGGAACCAATGTGAGACTAGCTCTTGGTGTTGGGACAGGCACAGGTCACTCTATTTTCCCATCAGGAAGAAGAATTAACCACACGCTCAGCCTGCCCCCCGGAACCAGAACAGGGCCTGAAGCCATCCTGCGCTTTTGCGGCCAGCTCCCGAAAAAGCGAGTTGTAAAATGGAGCTTCAGGGCACTGCAACTCACAAACCTGCACAGTTATAAATGATAACTCTCGTCCACAAATATATTGAGGGAAGGCAAAGACGAGGAATTGAAATCAAGTCAGAATTGCCGGAAACAGATTTCAGGGGGTAGATTCGAATCGCCTCTAAAGCACATGAAAAGCAGCAAAACGTTGACAATGATGCCCTTGGCCAAAAAGGGCGTATGCGTTTTTTCCTGAATATATTCAGGAAAAAACGCATACGCCCTTTTTGGCCAACCAAGCAACCTGGAAAGGCAAATCAGCGCTACAAAGAACTCTCGCTTCCCATCGGTCAAAAGGGCCATGCTGAAAAAAGTGTCAAAACCAGAAATGCAGGAAAGGCCATGGAGAAATGGGAGCTTTGCTACACTGATGGGCGGGATGTAAATTGCCAACAGCCACTCTGGAGAAGTGTACGGTGTGTCCTGAAACATCTAAAAAACACAGCTTAGGGAGCATAGGGCACGCATGGGGGTATAAAGTGGGAAAATTAAAAATCAGCAAGACACAAGCACCCCAAAGTTTAGGGCTGCTCTGTTGACAAGGACCTCCACTTCATTCCACCTTAAATATCCCAGGAAAGCGAAAAATGGATACAAAAGTTGTGGTCGGTATGTACAATGGAATATCACTCAGCCATGAAATCAATGTTATAAGGCTAGTAGCAGCATGATGAGTGGATTTAGGTACGACGATTCTAAGTGAAATAAGTCACACAGAAAAGGACACTTCTCATAAGGTGTCACTTAAAGAGGGAATGTAAAAACCTTTACACTTGAAATGAATTACAAAACAGAACAGAGTCACACATGCAGAAAACACACTATGGCTGCTTAACGGGAAAGGTGAGGTGGGGTGATACATAAAACAAGAGTTTCAAATTAGCTCAGATACCGTTCCATAAACCCAATATGTAATAGACAAGACCTACTCCTTGCTCAGAGAACTGGACTCAACATGCCCGATTCACCGCACAAGAATATATCTGACTAGTAATAATCTTAAAACTTATGTATTGATATCTCTCTGTTAGTGTGTCAAGTGGGTGTAAAGCGGCATAAACACAGCCGTGAAAAGCAGCTAAACCCCATTATAAAAATAATTTACTTTTAAAAACCCATGAAACAAAGACAGTGAAAGAGAGAGAAATTCTTACACAATTCGTTCAGGGTCTGTGATGCCACCTGGATTGACCATATCTAGACCCACAACTGGATGAGACATAAGGGTGGACACTCTTGGGGCTGAGAGGTTTGGTGAGGTTGGGTGAGCAAACGCAGACCCTTTAAAGTAATACTGCGTGCTACCCATCGCATGGGTCCCAAATCTCCAGGTTCAAGGGCATCTTCCTACATCGAAAACATGCATGAGAAACCCAGAAGATGGTACACCGTGTGATGGGGAAAGGTTTCTAAAACGCACCTCATTTCTCATCTCCTTGTGCTCGGGTTCGCCATTCCAGCCACTTTACTAGCAATCTCCCCATTTGGAGCATCAGCACCTTTAACCTCCTGTTCCGTACAGGTTGCAATTTGTCCTGAGGATGAACGGGAAGACAGGGAACCAATGAGAGACTAGCTCTTGGTGTTGGGACAGGCACAGATCACTCTATTTTCCAATCAGGAAGAAGAATTAACCACACGCTCAGCCTGCCCCCCGGAACCAGAACAGGGCCTGAAGCCATCCTGCGCTTTTGCGGCCAGCTCCCGAAAAAGCGAGTTGTAAAATGGAGCTTCAGGGCACTGCAACTCACAAACCTGCACAGTTATAAATGATAACTCTCGTCCACAAATATATTGAGGGAAGGCAAAGATGAGGAATTGAAATCAAGGCAGAATTGCAGGAAACAGATTTCAGGAGGTAGATTCGAATCGCCTCTAAAGCACATGAAAAGCGGCAAAACGTTGACAATGATGCCCTTGGCCAAAAAGGGCGTATGCGTTTTTTCCTGAATATATTCAGGAAAAAACGCATACGCCCTTTTTGGCCAACCAAGCAACCTGGAAAGGCAAATCAGCGCTACAAAGAAGTCTCGCTTCCCATCGGTCAAAAGGGCCATGCTGAAAAAAGTTTCAAAACCAGAAATGCAGGACAGGCCATGGAGAAATGGGAGCCTTGCTACACTGATGGGCGGGATGTAAATTGCCAATAGCCACTCTGGAGAAGTGTACGGTGTGTCCTGAAACATCTAAAAAGCACAGCTTAGAGAGCATAGGGCACTTACACGCATGGGTGTATAAAGTGGGAAAATTAAAAATCAGCAAGACACAAGCACCCCAAAGTTTAGGGCTGCTCTGTTGACAAGGACCTCCACTTCATTCCACCTTAAATATCCCAGGAAAGCGAAAAATGGATAAAAAATTTGTGGTCCTTATGTACAATGGAATATCACTCAGCCATGAAATCAATGTCATAAGGCTAGTAGCAGCATGATGAGTGGATTTAGGTACGACGATTCTAAGTGAAATAAGTCACACAGAAAAGGACACTTCTCATAAGGTGTCACTTATAGAGGGAATGTAAAAACCGTTACACTTGAACTGAATTACAAAACAGAACAGAGTCACACATGCAGAAAACACACTATGGCTGCTAAACGGGAAAGGTGAGGTGGGGTGATACATAAAACAAGAGTTTCAAATTAGCTCAGATACCGTTCCATAAACCCAATATGTAATAGACAAGACCTACTCCTTGCTCAGAGAACTGGACTCAACACGCCCGATTCACCGCACAAGAATATATCTGACTAGTAATAATCTTAAAACCTATGTATTGATATCTCTCTGTTAGTGCGTCAAGTAGGTGTAAAGGGGCATAAACACAGCCGTGAAAAGCAGCTAAACCCCATTATAAACATAAATTACTTTTAAAAACCCATGAAACAAAGACAGTGAAAGAGAGAGAAATTCTTACACAATTCGTTCAGGGGCTGTGATGCAACCTGGATTGACCATATCTAGACCCACAGCTGGATGAGACATAAGGGTGGACACTCTTGGGGCTGAGAGGTTTGGTGAGGTTGGGTGAGCAAACGCAGACCCTTTAAAGTAATACTGCGTGCTACCCATCGCATGGGTCCCAAATCTCCAGGTTCAAGGGCATCTTCCTACATCGAAAACATGCATGAGAAACCCAGAAGATGGTACACCGTGTGATGGGGAAAGGTTTCTAAAACGCACCTCATTTCTCATCTCCTTGTGCTCGGGTTCGCCATTCCAGCCACTTTACTAGCAATCTTCCCACTTGGAGCATCAGCACCTTTAACCTCCTGTTCCGTACAGGTTGCAATTTGTCCTGAGAATGAACGGGAAGACAGGGAACCAATGAGAGACTAGCTCTTGGTGTTGGGACAGGCACAGGTCACTCTATTTTCCCATCAGGAAGAAGAATTAACCACACGCTCAGCCTGCCCCCCGGAACCAGAACAGGGCCTGAAGCCATCCTGCGCTTTTGCGGCCAGCTCCCGAAAAAGCGAGTTGTAAAATGGAGCTTCAGGGCACTGCAACCCACAAACCTGCACAGTTATAAATGATAACTCTCGTCCACAAATAGATTGAGGGAAGGCAAAGATGAGGAATTGAAATCAAGGCAGAATTGCAGGAAACAGATTTCAGGAGGTAGATTCGAATCGCCTCTAAAGCACATGAAAAGCGGCAAAACGTTGACAATGATGCCCTTGGCCAAAAAGGGCGTATGCGTTTTTTCCTGAATATATTCAGGAAAAAACGCATACGCCCTTTTTGGCCAACCAAGCAACCTGTAAAGGCAAATCAACGCTACAAAGAAGTCTCGCTTCCCATCGGTTAAAAGGGCCATGCTGAAAAAAGTTTCAAAACCAGAAATGCAGGACAGGCCATGGAGAAATGGGAGTCTTGCTACACTGATGGGCGGGATGTAAATTGCCAATAGCCACTCTGGAGAAGTGTACGGTGTGTCCTGAAACATCTAAAAAACACAGCTTAGAGAGCATAGGGCACTTCCACGCATGGGTGTATAAAGTGGGAAAATTAAAAATCAGCAAGACACAAGCACCCCAAAGTTTAGGGCTGCTCTGTTGACAAGGACCTCCACTTCATTCCACCTTAAATATCCCAGGAAAGCGAAAAATGGATAAAAAATTTGTGGTCCTTATGTACAATGGAATATCACTCAGCCATGAAATCAATGTCATAAGGCTAGTAGCAGCATGATGACTGGATTTAGGTACGACGATTCTAAGTGAAATAAGTCACACAGAAAAGGACACTTCTCATAAGGTGTCACTTATAGAGGGAATGTAAAAACCGTTACGCTTAAACTGAATTACAAAACAGAACAGAGTCACACATGCAGAAAACACACTATGGCTGCTAAACGGGAAAGGTGAGGTGGGGTGATACATAAAACAAGAGTTTCAAATTAGCTCAGATACCGTTCCATAAACCCAATATGTAATAGACAAGGCCTACTCCTTGCTCAGAGAACTGGACTCAACACGCCCGATTCACCGCACAAGAATATATCTGACTAGTAATAATCTTAAAACCTATGTATTGATATCTCTCTGTTAGTGCGTCAAGTAGGTGTAAAGCGGCATAAACACAGCCGTTAAAAGCAGCTAAACCCCATTATAAACATAAATTACTTTTAAAAACCCATGAAACAAAGACAGTGAAAGAGAGAGAAATTCTTACACAATTCGTTCAGGGGCTGTGATGCAACCTGGATTGACCATATCTAGACCCACAGCTGGATGAGACATAAGGGTGGACACTCTTGGGGCTGAGAGGTTTGGTGAGGTTGGGTGAGCAAACGCAGACCCTTTAAAGTAATACTGTGTGCTACCCATCGCATGGGTCCCAAATCTCCAGGTTCAAGGGCATCTTCCTACATCGAAAACATGCATGAGAAACCCAGAAGATGGTACACCGTGTGATGGGGAAAGGTTTCTAAAACGCACCTCATTTCTCATCTCCTTGTGCTCGGGTTCGCCATTCCAGCCACTTTACTAGCAATCTCCCCATTTGGAGCATCAGCACCTTTAACCTCCTGTTCCGTACAGGTTGCAATTTGTCCTGAGGATGAACGGGAAGACAGGGAACCAATGAGAGACTAGCTCTTGGTGTTGGGACAGGCACAGATCACTCTATTTTCCAATCAGGAAGAAGAATTAACCACACGCTCAGCCTGTCCCCCGGAATCAGAACAGGGCCTGAAGCCATCCTGCGCTTTTGCGGCCAGCTCCCGAAAAAGCGAGTTGTAAAATGGAGCTTCAGGGCACTGCAACCCACAAACCTGCACAGTTATAAATGATAACTCTCGTCCACAAATATATTGAGGGAAGGCAAAGATGAGGAATTGAAATCAAGGCAGAATTGCAGGAAACAGATTTCAGGAGGTAGATTCGAATCGCCTCTAAAGCACATGAAAAGCGGCAAAACGTTTACAATGATGCCCTTGGCCAAAAAGGGCGTATGCGATTTTTCCTGAATATATTCATGAAAAAACGCATACGCCCTTTTTGGCCAACCAAGCAACCTGGAAATGCAAATCAGCGCTACAAGAAGTCTCGCTTCTCATCGGTCAAAAGGGCCATGCTGAAAAAAGTGTCAAAACCAGAAATGCAGGACAGGCCATGGAGAAATGGGAGCTTTGCTACACTGATGGGCGGGATGTAAATTGCCAACAGCCACTCTGGAGAAGTGTACGGTGTGTCCTGAAACATCTAAAAACACAGCTTAGAGAGCATAGGGCACTTCCACGCATGGGGGGATAAAGTGGGAAAATTAAAAATCAGCAAGACACAAGCACCCCAAAGTTTAGGGCTGCTCTGTTGACAAGGACCTCCACTTCATTCCACCTTAAATATCCCAGGAAAGCGAAAAATGGATAAAAAATTTGTGGTCCTTATGTACAATGGAATATCACTCAGCCATGAAATCAATGTCATAAGGCTAGTAGCAGCATGATGAGTGGATTTAGGTACGACGATTCTAAGTGAAATAAGTCACACAGAAAAGGACACTTCTCATAAGGTGTCACTTATAGAGGGAATGTAAAAACCGTTACACTTGAACTGAATTACAAAACAGAACAGAGTCACACATGCAGAAAACACACTATGGCTGCTAAACGGGAAAGGTGAGGTGGGGTGATACATAAAACAAGAGTTTCAAATTAGCTCAGATACCGTTCCATAAACCCAATATGTAATAGACAAGACCTACTCCTTGCTCAGAGAACTGGACTCAACACGCCCGATTCACCGCACAAGAATATATCTGACTAGTAATAATCTTAAAACCTATGTATTGATATCTCTCTGTTAGTGCGTCAAGTAGGTGTAAAGGGGCATAAACACAGCCGTGAAAAGCAGCTAAACCCCATTATAAACATAAATTACTTTTAAAAACCCATGAAACAAAGACAGTGAAAGAGAGAGAAATTCTTACACAATTCGTTCAGGGACTGTGATGCAACCTGGATTGACCATATCTAGACCCACAGCTGGATGAGACATAAGGGTGGACACTCTTGGGGCTGAGAGGTTTGGTGAGGTTGGGTGAGCAAACGCAGACCCTTTAAAGTAATACTGCGTGCTACCCATCGCATGGGTCCCAAATCTCCAGGTTCAAGGGCATCTTCCTACATCGAAAATATGCATGAGAAACCCAGAAGATGGTACACCGTGTGATCGGGAAAGGTTTCTAAAACGCACCTCATTTCTCATCTCCTTGTGCTCGGGTTCGCCATTCCAGCCACTTTACTAGCAATCTTCCCACTTGGAGCATCAGCACCTTTAACCTCCTGTTCCGTACAGGTTGCAATTTGTCCTGAGAATGAACGGGAAGACAGGGAACCAATGAGAGACTAGCTCTTGGTGTTGGGACAGGCACAGGTCACTCTATTTTCCCATCAGGAAGAAGAATTAACCGCACGCTCAGCCTGCCCCCCGGAACCAGAACAGGGCCTGAAGCCATCCGGCGCTTTTGCGGCCAGCTCCCGAAAAAGCGAGTTGTAAAATGGAGCTTCAGGGCACTGCAACCCACAAACCTGCACAGTTATAAATGATAACTCTCGTCCACAAATAGATTGAGGGAAGGCAAAGATGAGGAATTGAAATCAAGGCAGAATTGCAGGAAACAGATTTCAGGAGGTAGATTCGAATCGCCTCTAAAGCACATGAAAAGCGGCAAAACGTTGACAATGATGCCCTTGGCCAAAAAGGCGTATGCGATTTTTCCTGAATATATTCAGGAAGAAACGCATACGCACTTTTTGGCCAACCAAGCAACCTGGAAATGCAAATCAGCGCTACAAGAAGTCTCGCTTCTCATCGGTCAAAAGGGCCGTGCTGAAAAAAGTGTCAAAACCAGAAATGCAGGACAGGCCATGGAGAAATGGGAGCTTTGCTACACTGATGGGCGGGATGTAAATTGCCAACAGCCACTCTGGAGAAGTGTACGGTGTGTCCTGAAACATCTAAAAACACAGCTTAGAGAGCATAGGGCACTTCCACGCATGGGGGGATAAAGTGGGAAAATTAAAAATAAGCAAGACACAAGCACCCCAAAGTTTAGGGCTGCTCTGTTGACAAGGACCTCCACTTCATTCCACCTTAAATATCCCAGGAAAGCGAAAAATGGATAAAATATTTGTGGTCCTTATGTACAATGGAATATCACTCAGCCATGAAATCAATGTCATAAGGCTAGTAGCAGCATGATGAGTGGATTTAGGTACGACGATTCTATGTGAAATAAGTCACACAGAAAACGACACTTCTCATAAGGTGTCACTTATAGAGGGAATGTAAAAACCGTTACACTTGAACTGAATTACAAAACAGAACAGAGTCACACATGCAGAAAAGACACTATGGCTGCTAAACGGGAAAGGTGAGGTGGGGTGATACATAAAACAAGAGTTTCAAATTAGCTCAGATACCGTTCCATAAACCCAATATGTAATAGACAAGACCTACTCCTTGCTCAGAGAACTGGACTCAACACGCCCGATTCACCGCACAAGAATATATCTGACTAGTAATAATCTTAAAACCTATGTATTGATATCTCTCTGTTAGTGCGTCAAGTAGGTGTAAAGGGGCATAAACACAGCTGTGAAAAGCAGCTAAACCCCATTATAAACATAAATTACTTTTAAAAACCCATGAAACAAAGACAGTGAAAGAGAGAGAAATTCTTACACAATTCGTTCAGGGGCTGTGATGCAACCTGGATTGACCATATCTAGACCCACAGCTGGATGAGACATAAGGGTGGACACTCTTGGGGCTGAGAGGTTTGGTGAGGTTGGGTGAGCAAACGCAGACCCTTTAAAGTAATACTGCGTGCTACCCATCGCATGGGTCCCAAATCTCCAGGTTCAAGGGCATCTTCCTACATCGAAAATATGCATGAGAAACCCAGAAGATGGTACACCGTGTGATCGGGAAAGGTTTCTAAAACGCACCTCATTTCTCATCTCCTTGTGCTCGGGTTCGCCATTCCAGCCACTTTACTAGCAATCTTCCCACTTGGAGCATCAGCACCTTTAACCTCCTGTTCCGTACAGGTTGCAATTTGTCCTGAGAATGAACGGGAAGACAGGGAACCAATGACAGACTAGCTCTTGGTGTTGGGACAGGCACAGGTCACTCTATTTTCCCATCAGGAAGAAGAATTAACCACACGCTCAGCCTGCCCCCCGGAACCAGAACAGGGCCTGAAGCCATCCTGCGCTTTTGCGGCCAGCTCCCGAAAAAGCGAGTTGTAAAATGGAGCTTCAGGGCACTTCAACTCACAAACCTGCACAGTTATAAATGATAACTCTCGTCCACAAATAGATTGAGGGAAGGCAAAGACGAGGAATTGAAATCAAGTCAGAATTGCCGGAAACAGATTTCAGGAGGTAGATTCGAATCGCCTCTAAAGCACATGAAAAGCAGCAAAACGTTGACAATGATGCCCTTGGCCAAAAAGGGCGTATGCGTTTTTTCCTGAATATATTCAGGAAAAAACGCATACGCCCTTTTTGGCCAACCAAGCAACCTGGAAAGGCAAATCAGCGCTACAAAGAAGTCTCGCTTCCCATCGGTCAAAAGGGCCATGCTGAAAAAAGTGTCAAAACCAGAAATGCAGGACAGGCCATGGAGAAATGGGAGCTTTGCTACACTGATGGGCGGGATGTAAATTGCCAACAGCCACTCTGGAGAAGTGTACGGTGTGTCCTGAAACATCTAAAAAACACAGCTTAGGGAGCATAGGGCACGCATGGGGGTATAAAGTGGGAAAATTAAAAATCAGCAAGACACAAGCACCCCAAAGTTTAGGGCTGCTCTGTTGACAAGGACCTCCACTTCATTCCACCTTAAATATCCCAGGAAAGCGAAAAATGGATAAAAAATTTGTGGTCCTTATGTACAATGGAATATCACTCAGCCATGAAATCAATGTCATAAGGCTAGTAGCAGCATGATGAGTGGATTTAGGTACGACGATTCTAAGTGAAATAAGTCACACAGAAAAGGACACTTCTCATAAGGTGTCACTTATAGAGGGAATGTAAAAACCGTTACACTTGAACTGAATTACAAAACAGAACAGAGTCACACATGCAGAAAACACACTATGGCTGCTAAACGGGAAAGGTGAGGTGGGGTGATACATAAAACAAGAGTTTCAAATTAGCTCAGATACCGTTCCATAAACCCAATATGTAATAGACAAGACCTACTCCTTGCTCAGAGAACTGGACTCAACACGCCCGATTCACCGCACAAGAATATATCTGACTAGTAATAATCTTAAAACCTATGTATTGATATCTCTCTGTTAGTGCGTCAAGTAGGTGTAAAGGGGCATAAACACAGCCGTGAAAAGCAGCTAAACCCCATTATAAACATAAATTACTTTTAAAAACCCATGAAACAAAGACAGTGAAAGAGAGAGAAATTCTTACACAATTCGTTCAGGGGCTGTGATGCAACCTGGATTGACCATATCTAGACCCACAGCTGGATGAGACATAAGGGTGGACACTCTTGGGGCTGAGAGGTTTGGTGAGGTTGGGTGAGCAAACGCAGACCCTTTAAAGTAATACTGCGTGCTACCCATCGCATGGGTCCCAAATCTCCAGGTTCAAGGGCATCTTCCTACATCGAAAACATGCATGAGAAACCCAGAAGATGGTACACCGTGTGATCGGGAAAGGTTTCTAAAACGCACCTCATTTCTCATCTCCTTGTGCTCGGGTTCGCCATTCCAGCCACTTTACTAGCAATCTTCCCACTTGGAGCATCAGCACCTTTAACCTCCTGTTCCGTACAGGTTGCAATTTGTCCTGAGAATGAACGGGAAGACAGGGAACCAATGAGAGACTAGCTCTTGGTGTTGGGACAGGCACAGGTCACTCTATTTTCCCATCAGGAAGAAGAATTAACCACACGCTCAGCCTGCCCCCCGGAACCAGAACAGGGCCTGAAGCCATCCGGCGCTTTTGCGGCCAGCTCCCGAAAAAGCGAGTTGTAAAATGGAGCTTCAGGGCACTGCAACCCACAAACCTGCACAGTTATAAATGATAACTCTCGTCCACAAATAGATTGAGGGAAGGCAAAGATGAGGAATTGAAATCAAGGCAGAATTGCAGGAAACAGATTTCAGGAGGTAGATTCGAATCGCCTCTAAAGCACATGAAAAGCGGCAAAACGTTGACAATGATGCCCTTGGCCAAAAAGGCGTATGCGATTTTTCCTGAATATATTCAGGAAGAAACGCATACGCACTTTTTGGCCAACCAAGCAACCTGGAAATGCAAATCAGCGCTACAAGAAGTCTCGCTTCTCATCGGTCAAAAGGGCCGTGCTGAAAAAAGTGTCAAAACCAGAAATGCAGGACAGGCCATGGAGAAATGGGAGCTTTGCTACACTGATGGGCGGGATGTAAATTGCCAACAGCCACTCTGGAGAAGTGTACGGTGTGTCCTGAAACATCTAAAAACACAGCTTAGAGAGCATAGGGCACTTCCACGCATGGGGGGATAAAGTGGGAAAATTAAAAATCAGCAAGACACAAGCACCCCAAAGTTTAGGGCTGCTCTGTTGACAAGGACCTCCACTTCATTCCACCTTAAATATCCCAGGAAAGCGAAAAATGGATAAAATATTTGTGGTCGTTATGTACAATGGAATATCACTCAGCCATGAAATCAATGTCATAAGGCTAGTAGCAGCATGATGAGTGGATTTAGGTATGACGATTCTAAGTGAAATAAGTCACACAGAAAACGACACTTCTCATAAGGTGTCACTTATAGAGGGAATGTAAAAACCGTTACACTTGAACTGAATTACAAAACAGAACAGAGTCACACATGCAGAAAACACACTATGGCTGCTAAACGGGAAAGGTGAGGTGGGGTGATACATAAAACAAGAGTTTCAAATTAGCTCAGATACCGTTCCATAAACCCAATATGTAATAGACAAGACCTACTCCTTGCTCAGAGAACTGGACTCAACACGCCCGATTCACCGCACAAGAATATATCTGACTAGTAATAATCTTAAAACCTATGTATTGATATCTCTCTGTTAGTGCGTCAAGTAGGTGTAAAGGGGCATAAACACAGCCGTGAAAAGCAGCTAAACCCCATTATAAACATAAATTACTTTTAAAAACCCATGAAACAAAGACAGTGAAAGAGAGAGAAATTCTTACACAATTCGTTCAGGGGCTGTGATGCCACCTGGATTGACCATATCTAGACCCACAGCTGGATGAGACATAAGGGTGGACACTCTTGGGGCTGAGAGGTTTGGTGAGGTTGGGTGAGCAAACGCAGACCCTTTAAAGTAATACTGCGTGCTACCCATCGCATGGGTCCCAAATCTCCAGGTTCAAGGGCATCTTCCTACATCGAAAACATGCATGAGAAACCCAGAAGATGGTACACCGTGTGATGGGGAAAGGTTTCTAAAACGCACCTCATTTCTCATCTCCTTGTGCTCGGGTTCGCCATTCCAGCCACTTTACTAGCAATCTCCCTACTTGGAGCATCAGCGCCTTTAACCTCCTGTTCCATACAGGTTGCAATTTGACCTGAGGATGAACGGGAAGACGGGGAACCAATGAGAGACTAGCTCTTGGTGTTGGGACAGGCACAGGTCACTCTATTTTCCCATCAGGAAGAAGAATTAACCACAGGCTCAGCCTGCCCCCCGGAACCAGAACAGGGCCTGAAGCCATCCTGTGCTTTTGCGGCCACCTCCCAAAAAAGCGAGTTGTAAAATGGAGATTCAGGGCACTGCAATTCACAAACCTGCAGAGTTATAAATGATAACTCTCGTCCACAAATATATTGAGGGAAGGCAAAGAAGAGGATTTGAAATCAAGGCCGAATTGCAGGAAACAGATTTCAGGAGGTAGATTCGAATCGCCTTTAAAGCACATGAAAAGCAGCAAAACGTTGACAATGATGCCCTTGGCCAAAAAGGGCGTATGCGTTTTTTGCTGAATATATTCAGGAAAAAACGCATACGCCCTTTTTGGCCAACCAAGCAACCTGGAAAGGCAAATCAGCGCTACAAAGAAGTCTCGCTTCCCATCGGTCAAAAGGGCCATGCTGAAAAAAGTATCAAAACCAGAAATGCAGGACAGGCCATGGAGAAATGGGAGCCTTGGTACACTGATGGGCGGGATGTAAATTGCCAACAGCCACTCTGGAGAAGTGTACAGTTTGTCCTGAAACATCTAAAAAACACAGCTTAGAGAGCATAGGGCACTTCCACGCATGGGGGTATAAAGTGGGAAAATTAAAAATCAGCAAGACACAAGCACCCCAAAGTTTAGGGCTGCTCTGTTGACAAGGACCTCCACTTCATTCCACCTTAAATATCCCAGGAAAGCGAAAAATGGATAAAAAATTTGTGGTCCTTATGTACAATGGAATATCACTCAGCCATGAAATCAATGTCATAAGGCTAGTAGCAGCATGATGAGTGGATTTAGGTAAGACGATTCTAAGTGAAATAAGTCACACAGAAAAGGACACTTCTCATAAGGTGTCACTTATAGTGGGAATGTAAAAACCGTTACACTTGAACTGAATTACAAAACAGAACAGAGTCACACATGCTGAAAACACACTATGGCTGCTTAACGGGAAAGGTGAGGTGGGGTGATACATAAAACAAGAGTTTCAAATTAGCTCAGATACCGTTCCATAAACCCAATATGTAATAGACAAGACCTACTCCTTGCTCAGAGAACTGGACTCAACACGCCCGATTCACCGCACATGAATATATCTGACTAGTAATAATCTTAAAACCTATGTATTGATATCTCTCTGTTAGTGTGTCAAGTGGGTGTAAAGCGGCATAAACACAGCCGTGAAAAGCAGCTAAACCCCATTATAAAAATAAATTACTTTTAAAAACCCATGAAACAAAGACAGGGAAAGAGAGAGAAATTCTTACACAATTCGTTCAGGGGCTGTGATGCCACCTGGATTGACCATATCTAGACCCACAGCTGGATGAGACGTAAGGGTGGATACTTTCGGGGCTGAGAGATTTGGTGAGGTTGGGGGAGGAAACACAGAGCCTTTAAAGTACTACTGCCTGTTTCCCATCCCATGGGTCCCAAATCTCCAGGTTCAAGGGCATCTTCCTACATCGAAAACATGCATGAGAAACCCAGAAGGTGGTAGACCGTGTGACCGGGAAAGGTTTCTAAAACGCACTTCATTTCTCATCTCCTTGTGCTCGGGTTCGCCATTCCAGCCGCTTTACTAGCAATCTCCCTCCTTGGAGAATCAGCACCTTTAACCTCCTGTTCCGTACAGCTTTCAATTTGTCCTGAGGATGAGCGGAAAGAGGGGGAGCCAATGAGAGACTAGCTCTAGGTGTTGGGACAGGCACAGGTCACTCTATTTTCCCATCAGGAAGAAGAATTAACCACAGGCTCAGCCTGCCGCCCGGAACCAAAATAGGGCGTGAGGCCATTCTGTGCTTTTGCGGCCAGCTCCCAAAAAAGCGAGTTGAAAAATGGAGCTCAGGGGCACTGCAATTCACAAACCTGCAGAGTTATAAATGATAATTCTCGTCCACAAATATATTGAGGGAAGGCAACGAAGAGGTTTTGAAAGCAAGGCAGAATTGCACGAAACAGATTTCAGGAGGTAGATTCGAATCGCCTTTAAAGCACATGAAAAGCAGCAAAACGTCGACAATGATGCCCTTGGCGAAAAAGGGCGTATGCGTTTTTCCCTGAATATATTCAGGAAAAAACGCATACGCCCATTTTGGCCAACCAAGCAACCTGGAAAGGCAAATCAGCGCTACAAAGAAGTCTCGCTTCCCATGGGTCAAAAGGGCCATCCTGAAAAAAGTGTCAAAACCAGAAATGCAGGACAGGCCATGGAGAAATGGGAGCCTTGCTACGCTGATGGGCGGAATGTAAATTGCCAACAGCCACTCTGGAGAAGTGTACGGTGTGTCCTGAAACATCGAAAAAACACAGCTTAGAGCGCATAGGGCACTTCCACTCACGGGCGTATAAATTGGGAAAACTAAAAATCAGCAAGACACAGGCACCCCAAAGTTTAGGGCTGCTCTGTTGACAAGAACCTCCACTTCATAACACCTTAAATATCCCAGGAAAGAGAAAAATGGATAAAGAAGTGGTGGTCCTTATGTACAATGGAATATCACTCAGCCATGAAGTCAATGTCATAAGGCTAGTAGCAGCATGATGAGTGGATTTAGGTACGACGATTCTAAGTGAAATAAGTCACACAGAAAAAGACACTTATCATAAGCTATCACTTATAGAGGGAATGTAAAAACCGCTACACTTGAACTGAATTAAAAACAGAACAGAGTCACACGTTTACAAAACACACTATGCCTGCTTAACGGGAAAGGTGAGGTGGGGTGATGCATAAAACAAGAGTTTCAAATTAGCTCAGATACCGTTCCATAAACCCAATATGTAATAGAAAGACCTACTCCTTGCTCACTGAACTGGACTCAACACCCCCTATTCACCGCACAAGAATATATCTGACTAGTAAGAATCTTAAAACCTATGTATTGATATCTCTCTGGATGTGAGACAAGTGGGTGTAAAGCGGCATAAACACAGTCGTGAAAAGCAGCTAAACCCCGCTATAAAAATAAATTAATTTTAAAAATCCGTGAAATAAAGACAGTGAAAGAGAGAGAAATTCTTACAAAATTCGTTCAGGGGCTCTGATGCCACCTGGATTGGCCATATCTAAACCCACAGCTGGATGAGACGTAAGGGTGGATACTTTCGGGGCTGAGAGATTTGGTGAGGTTGGGGGAGCAAACGCAGAGCCTTTAAAGTACTACTGCCTGTTACCCATCCCATGGGTCCCAAATCTCCAGGTTCAAGGGCATCTTCCTACATCGAAAACATGCATGAGAAACCCAGAAGGTGGTAGACCGTGTGACCGGGAAAGGTTTCTAAAACGCACTTCATTTCTCATCTCCTTGTGCTGGGGTTCGCCATTCCAGCCGCTTTACTAGCAATCTCCCTCCTTGGAGAATCAGCACCTTTAACGTCCTGTACAGAGCAGCTTGCAATTTGTCCTGAGGATGAACGGGAAGAGGGGGAGCCAATGAGAGACTAGCTCTAGGTGTTGGGACAGGCACAGGTCACTCTATTTTCCCATCAGGAAGAAGAATAAACCACAGGCTCAGCCTGCCGCCCGGAACCAAAATAGGGCCTGAGGCCATCCTGCGCTTTTGCGGCCAGCTCCCGAAAAAGCGAGTTGTAAAATGGAGCTTCAGGGCACTGCAATTCACAAACCTGCAGAGTTATAAATGATAACTCTCGTCCACAAATATATTGAGGGAAGGCAAAGACGAGGAATTGAAATCAAGGCAGAATTGCAGGAAACAGATTTCAGGAGGTAGATTCGAATCGCCTCTAAAGCACATGAAAAGCGGCAAAACGTTGACAATGATGCCCTTGGCCAAAAAGGGCGTATGCGTTTTTTCCTGAATATATTCAGGTAAAAACGCATACGCCCTTTTTGGCCAACCAAGCAACCTGGAAAGGCAAATCAGTGCTACAAAGAAGTCTCGCTTCCCATCGGTAAAAAGGGCCATGCTGAAAAAAGTGTCAAAACCAGAAATGCAGGACAGGCCATGGAGAAATGGGAGCCTTGCTACACTGATGGGCGGGATGTAAATTGCCAACAGCCACTCTGGAGAAGTGTACGGTGTGTCCTGAAACATCTAAAAAACACAGCTTAGAGAGCATAGGGCACTTCCACGCATGGGGGGATAAAGTGGGAAAATTGAAAATCAGCAAGACACAAGCACCCCAAAGTTTAGGGCTGCTCTGTTGACAAGGACCTCCACTTCATTCCACCTTAAATATCCCAGGAAAGCGAAAAATGGATAAAAAAGTTGTGGTCCTTATGTACAATGGAATATCACTCAGCCATGAAATCAATGTCATAAGGCTAGTAGCAGCATGATGAGTGGATTTAGGTAAGACGATTCTAAGTGAAATAAGTCACACAGAAAAGGACACTTCTCATAAGGTGTCACTTATAGTGGGAATGTAAAAACCGTTACACTTGAACTGAATTACAAAACAGAACAGAGTCACACATGCTGAAAACACACTATGGCTGCTTAACGGGAAAGGTGAGGTGGGGTGATACATAAAACAAGAGTTTCAAATTAGCTCAGATACCGTTCCATAAACCCAATATGTAATAGACAAGACCTACTCCTTGCTCAGAGAACTGGACTGAACACGCCCGATTCACCGCACATGAATATATCTGACTAGTAATAATCTTAAAACCTATGTATTGATATCTCTCTGTTAGTGTGTCAAGTGGGTGTAAAGCGGCATAAACACAGCCGTGAAAAGCAGCTAAACCCCATTATAAAAATAAATTACTTTTAAAAACCCATGAAACAAAGACAGGGAAAGAGAGAGAAATTCTTACACAATTCGTTCAGGGGCTGTGATGCCACCTGGATTGACCATATCTAGACCCACAGCTGGATGAGACGTAAGGGTGGATACTTTCGGGGCTGAGAGATTTGGTGAGGTTGGGGGAGGAAACACAGAGCCTTTAAAGTACTACTGCCTGTTTCCCATCCCATGGGTCCCAAATCTCCAGGTTCAAGGGCATCTTCCTACATCGAAAACATGCATGAGAAACCCAGAAGGTGGTAGACCGTGTGACCGGGAAAGGTTTCTAAAACGCACTTCATTCCTCATCTCCTTGTGCTCGGGTTCGCCATTCCAGCCGCTTTACTAGCAATCTCCCTCCTTGGAGAATCAGCACCTTTAACCTCCTGTTCCGTACAGCTTTCAATTTGTCCTGAGGATGAGCGGAAAGAGGGGGAGCCAATGAGAGACTAGCTCTAGGTGTTGGGACAGGCACAGGTCACTCTATTTTCCCATCAGGAAGAAGAATTAACCACAGGCTCAGCCTGCCGCCCGGAACCAAAATAGGGCGTGAGGCCATTCTGTGCTTTTGCGGCCAGCTCCCAAAAAAGCGAGTTGAAAAATGGAGCTCAGGGGCACTGCAATTCACAAACCTGCAGAGTTATAAATGATAATTCTCGTCCACAAATATATTGAGGGAAGGCAACGAAGAGGTTTTGAAAGCAAGGCAGAATTGCACGAAACAGATTTCAGGAGGTAGATTCGAATCGCCTTTAAAGCACATGAAAAGCAGCAAAACGTCGACAATGATGCCCTTGGCGAAAAAGGGCGTATGCGTTTTTCCCTGAATATATTCAGGAAAAAACGCATACGCCCATTTTGGCCAACCAAGCAACCTGGAAAGGCAAATCAGCGCTACAAAGAAGTCTCGCTTCCCATGGGTCAAAAGGGCCATCCTGAAAAAAGTGTCAAAACCAGAAATGCAGGACAGGCCATGGAGAAATGGGAGCCTTGCTACGCTGATGGGCGGAATGTAAATTGCCAACAGCCACTCTGGAGAAGTGTACGGTGTGTCCTGAAACATCGAAAAAACACAGCTTAGAGCGCATAGGGCACTTCCACTCACGGGCGTATAAATTGGGAAAACTAAAAATCAGCAAGACACAGGCACCCCAAAGTTTAGGGCTGCTCTGTTGACAAGAACCTCCACTTCATAACACCTTAAATATCCCAGGAAAGAGAAAAATGGATAAAGAAGTGGTGGTCCTTATGTACAATGGAATATCACTCAGCCATGAAGTCAATGTCATAAGGCTAGTAGCAGCATGATGAGTGGATTTAGGTACGACGATTCTAAGTGAAATAAGTCACACAGAAAAAGACACTTATCATAAGCTATCACTTATAGAGGGAATGTAAAAACCGCTACACTTGAACTGAATTAAAAACAGAACAGAGTCACACGTTTACAAAACACACTAGGCCTGCTTAACGGGAAAGGTGAGGTGGGGTGATGCATAAAACAAGAGTTTCAAATTAGCTCAGATACCGTTCCATAAACCCAATATGTAATAGAAAGACCTACTCCTTGCTCACTGAACTGGACTCAACACCCCCTATTCACCGCACAAGAATATATCTGACTAGTAAGAATCTTAAAACCTATGTATTGATATCTCTCTGGATGTGAGACAAGTGGGTGTAAAGCGGCATAAACACAGTCGTGAAAAGCAGCTAAACCCCGCTATAAAAATAAATTAATTTTAAAAATCCGTGAAATAAAGACAGTGAAAGAGAGAGAAATTCTTACAAAATTCGTTCAGGGGCTCTGATGCCACCTGGATTGACCATATCTAAACCCACAGCTGGATGAGACGTAAGGGTGGATACTTTCGGGGCTGAGAGATTTGGTGAGGTTGGGGGAGCAAACGCAGAGCCTTTAAAGTACTACTGCCTGTTACCCATCCCATGGGTCCCAAATCTCCAGGTTCAAGGGCATCTTCCTACATCGAAAACATGCATGAGAAACCCAGAAGGTGGTAGACCGTGTGACCGGGAAAGGTTTCTAAAACGCACTTCATTTCTCATCTCCTTGTGCTGGGGTTCGCCATTCCAGCCGCTTTACTAGCAATCTCCCTCCTTGGAGAATCAGCACCTTTAACGTCCTGTACAGAGCAGCTTGCAATTTGTCCTGAGGATGAACGGGAAGAGGGGGAGCCAATGAGAGACTAGCTCTAGGTGTTGGGACAGGCACAGGTCACTCTATTTTCCCATCAGGAAGAAGAATAAACCACAGGCTCAGCCTGCCGCCCGGAACCAAAATAGGGCCTGAGGCCATCCTGCGCTTTTGCGGCCAGCTCCCAAAAAAGCGAGTTGAAAAATGGAGCTCAGGGGCACTGCAATTCACAAACCTGCAGAGCTATAAATGATAACTCTCGTCCACAAATATATTGAGGGAAGGCAACGAAGAGGATTTGAAAGCAAGGCAGAATTGCAGGAAACAGATTTCAGGAGGTAGATTCGAATCGCCTTTAAAGCACATGAAAAGCGGCAAAACGTCGACAATGATGCCCTTGGCCAAAAAGGGCGTATGCGTTTTTTCCTGAATATATTCAGGAAAAAACGCATACGCCCTTTTTGGCCAACCAAGCAACCTGGAAAGGCAAATCAGCGCTACAAAGAAGTCTCGCTTCCCATCGGTCAAAAGGGCCATGCTGAAAAAAGTGTCAAAACCAGAAATGCAGGACAGGCCATGGAGAAATGAGAGCCCTGCTACGCTGATATGCGGGATGTAAATTGCCAACAGCCACTCTGGAGTAGTGTACGGTGTGTCCTGAAACATCGAAAAAACACAGCTTAGAGCGCATAGGGCACTTCCACTCACGGGCGTATAAATTGGGAAAACTAAAAATCAGCAAGACACAGGCACCCCAAAGTTTAGGCCTGCTCTGTTGACAAGAACCTCCACTTCATGACACCTTAAATATCCCAGGAAAGAGAAAAATGGATAAAGAATTGGTGGTCCTTATGTACAATGGAATATCACTCAGCCATAAAATCAATGTCATAATGCAAGTAGCAGCATGATGAGTGGATTTAGGTAAGACGATTCTAAGTGAAATAAGTCACACAGAAAAAGACACTTATCATAAGCTATCACTTATAGAGGGAATGTAAAAACCGCTACACTTGAACTGAATTACAAAACAGAACAGAGCAACACGTTTAGAAAACACACTATGGCTGCTTAACGGGAAAGGTGAGGTGGGGTGATGCATAAAACAAGAGTTTCAAATTAGCTCAGATACCGTTCCATAAACCCAATATGTAATAGAAAGACCTACTTCTTGCTCAGTGAACTGGACTCAACACCCCCTATTCACCGCACAAGAATATATCTGACTAGTAAGAATCTTAAAACCTATGTATTGATATCTCTCTGGATGTGAGTCAAGTGGGTGTAAAGCGGCATAAACACAGCCGTGAAAAGCAGCTAAACCCCATTATAAAAATAAATTAATTTTAAAAACCCGTGAAACAAAGACAGTGAAAGAGAGAGAAATTCTTACAAAATTCGTTCAGGGGCTGTGATGCCACCTGGATTGACCATATCTAGACCCACAGCTGGATGAGATGTAAGGGTGGATACTCTCGGGGCTGAGAGATTTGGTGAGGTTGGGGGAGCAAATGCAGAGCCTTTAAAGTACTACTGCCTGTTACCCATCCCATGGGTCCCAAATCTCCAGGTTCAAGGGCATCTTCCTACATCAAAAACATGCATGAGAAACCCAGAAGGTGGTAGACCGTGTGACCGGGAAAGGTTTCTAAAACGCACTTCATTTCTCATCTACTTGTGCTCGGGTTCGCCATTCCAGCCACTTTACTAGAAATCTCCCTCCTTGGAGAATCAGCACCTTTAACCTCCTGTTCCGTACAGCTTGCAATTTGTCCTGAGGATGAACGGGAAGAGGGGGAGCCAATGAGAGACTAGCTCTAGGTGTTGGGACAGGCACAGGTCACTCTATTTTCCCATCAGGAAGAAGATTTAACCACAGGCTCAGCCTGCGCCCGGAACCAGAATAAGGCCTGAGGCCATCCTGCGCTTTTGCTGCCAGCTCCCATAAAAGCGAGTTGAAAAATGGAGCTCAGGGGCCCTGCAATTCACAAACCTGCAGAGTTATAAATGATAACTCTCGTCCACAAATATATTGAGGGAAGGCAACGAAGAGGATATGAAAGCAAGGCAGAATTGCAGGAAACAGATTTCAGGAGGTAGATACGAATCGCCTTTAAAGCACATGAAAAGTGGCAAAACGTTGACAATGATGCCCTTGGCCAAAAAGGGCGTATGCGTTTCTTCCTGAATATATTCAGGAAAAAGCGCATACGCCCTTTTTGGCAAACCAAGCAACCTGGAAAGGCAAATCAGCGCTACAAAGAAGTCTCGCTTCCCATCGGTCAAAAGGGCCATGATGAAAAAAGTGTCAAAACCAGAAATGCAGGACAGGCCATGGAGAAATGAGAGCCTTGCTACGCTGATGGGCGGGATGTAAATTGCCAACAGCCACTCTGGAGAAGTGTACGGTGTGTCCTGAAACATCGAAAAAACACAGTTTAGAACGCATAGGGCACTTCCACTCACGGGCATATAAATTGGGAAAACTAAAAATCAGCAAGACACAGGCACCCAAAAGTTTAGGGCTGCTCTGTTGACAAGAACCTCCACTTCATGACACCTTAAATATCCCAGGAAAGAGAAAATTGGATAAAGAAGTGGTGGTCCTTATGTACAATGGAATATCACTCAGCCATAAAATCAATGTCATAAGGCGAGTAGCAGCATGATGAGTGGATTTAGGTACGACGATTCTAAGTGAAATAAGTCACACAGAAAAAGACACTTATCATAAGCTATCACTTATAGAGGGAATGTAAAAACCGCTACACTTAAACTGAATTACAAAACAGAACAGAGTCACACGTTTAGAAAACACACTATGGCTGCTTAACGGGAAAGGTGAGGTGGGGTGATGCATAAAACAAGTGTTTCAAATTAGCTCAGATACCGTTCCATAAACCCAATATGTAATAGAAAGACCAACTCCTTGCTCAGTGAACTGGACTCAACACCCCTTATTCACCGCACAAGAATATATCTGACTAGTAAGAATCTTAAAACCTATGTATTGATATCTCTCTGGATGTGAGTCAAGTGGGTGTAAAGCGGCATAAACACAGCCGTGAAAAGCAGCTAAACCCCATTATAAAAATAAATTAATTTTAAAAACCCGTGAAACAAAGACAGTGAAAGAGAGAGAAATTCTTACAAAATTCGTTCAGGGGCTGTGATGCCACTTGGATTAACCATATCTAGACCCACAGCTGGATGAGACGTAAGGGTGGATACTCTCGGGGCTGAGAGATTTGGTGAGGTTGGGGGAGCAAACGCAGAGCCTTTAAAGTATTACTGCCTGTTACCCATCCCATGGGTCCCAAATCTCCAGGTTCAATGGCATCTTCCTACATCAAAAACATGCATGAGAAACCCAGAAGGTGGTAGACCGTGTGAACGGGAAAGGTTTCTAAAACGCACCCCATTTCTAATCTCCTTGTGCTCGGGTTCGCCATTCCAGCCGCTTTACTAGCAATCTCCCTCCTTGGAGAATCAGCACCTTTAACCTCCTGTTCCGTACAACTTTCTATTTGTCCTGAGGATGAACGGGAAGAGGGGGAGCCAATGAGAGACTAGCTCTAGGTGTTGGGACAGGCACAGGTCACTCTATTTTCCCATCAGGAAGAAGAATTAACCACAGGCTCAGCCTGCCGCCCGGAACCAAAATAGGGCCTGAGGCCATCCTGCGCTTTTGCGGCCAGCTCCCAAAAAAGCGAGTTGAAAAATGGAGCTCAGGGGCACTGCAATTCACAAACCTGCAGAGTTATAAATGATAATTCTCGTCCACAAATATATTGAGGGAAGGCAACGAAGAGGATTTGAAAGCAAGGCAGAATTGCACGAAACAGATTTCAGGAGGTAGATTCGAATCGCCTTTAAAGCACATGAAAAGCGGCAAAACGTCGACAATGATGCCCTTGGCCAAAAAGGGCGTATGCGTTTTTTCCTGAATATATTCAGGAAAAAGCGCATACGCCATTTTTGGCCAACCAAGCAACCTGGAAAGGCAAATCAGCGCTACAAAGAAGTCTCGCTTCCCATGGGTCAAAAGGGCCATCCTGAAAAAAGTCTCAAAACCAGAAATGCAGGACAGGCCATGGAGAAATGGGAGCCTTGCTACGCTGATGGGCGGGATGTAAATTGCTAACAGCCACTCTGGAGAAGTGTACGGTGTGTCCTGAAACATCGAAAAAACACAGCTTAGAGCGCATAGGGCACTTCCACTCACGGGCGTATAAATTGGGAAAACTAAAAATCAGCAAGACACAGGCACCCCAAAGTTTAGGGCTGCTCTGTTGACAAGATCCTCCACTTCATGACACCTTAAATATCCCAGGAAAGAGAAAAATGGATAAAGAAGTGGTGGTCCTTATGTACAATGGAATATCACTCAGCCATAAAATCAATGTCATAAGGCTAGTAGCAGCATGATGAGTGAATTTAGGTACGACGATTCTAAGTGAAATAAGTCACACAGAAAAAGACACTTATTATAAGCTATCACTTATAGAGGGAATGTAAAAACCGCTACACTTGAACTGAATTACAAAACAGAACAGAGTCACACGTATAGAAAACACACTATGGCTGCTTAACGGGAAAGGTGAAGTGGGGTGATGCATAAAACAAGGGTTTCAAATTAGCTCAGATACCGTTCCATAAACCCAATATGTAATAGAAAGACCTACTCCTTGCTCAGTGAACTGGACTCAACACCCCTTATTCACCGCACAAGAATATATCTGACTAGTAAGAATCTTAAAACCTATGTATTGATATCTCTCTGGATGTGAGTCATGTGGGTGTAAAGCGGCATAAACACAGCCGTGAAAAGCAGCTAAACCCCATTATAAAAATAAATTAATTTTAAAAACCCGTGAAACAAAGACAGTGAAAGAGAGCGAAATTCTTACAAAATTCATTCAGGGGCTGTGATGCCACCTGGATTGACCATATGTAGACCCACAGCTGGATGAGACGTAAGGGTGGATACTCTCGGGGCTGAGAGATTTGGTGAGGTTGGGGGAGCAAACGCAGAGCCTTTAAAGTACTACTGCCTGTTACCCATCCCATGGGTCCCAAATCTCCAGGTTCAAGGGCATCTTCCTACATCAAAAACATGCATGAGAAACCCAGAAGGTGGTAGACCGTGTGACCGGGAAAGGTTTCTAAAACGCACTTCATTTCTCATCTACTTGTGCTCGGGTTCGCCATTCCAGCCACTTTACTAGAAATCTCCCTCCTTGGAGAATCAGCACCTTTAACCTCCTGTTCCGTACAGCTTGCAATTTGTCCTGAGGATGAACGGGAAGAGGGGGAGCCAATGAGAGACTAGCTCTAGGTGTTGGGACAGGCACAGGTCACTCTATTTTCCCATCAGGAAGAAGATTTAACCACAGGCTCAGCCTGCGCCCGGAACCAGAATAAGGCCTGAGGCCATCCTGCGCTTTTGCTGCCAGCTCCCATAAAAGCGAGTTGAAAAATGGAGCTCAGGGGCCCTGCAATTCACAAACCTGCAGAGTTATAAATGATAACTCTCGTCCACAAATATATTGAGGGAAGGCAACGAAGAGGATATGAAAGCAAGGCAGAATTGCAGGAAACAGATTTCAGGAGGTAGATACGAATCGCCTTTAAAGCACAGGAAAAGTGGCAAAACGTTGACAATGATGCCCTTGGCCAAAAAGGGCGTATGCGTTTCTTCCTGAATATATTCAGGAAAAAGCGCATACGCCCTTTTTGGCAAACCAAGCAACCTGGAAAGGCAAATCAGCGCTACAAAGAAGTCTCGCTTCCCATCGGTCAAAAGGGCCATGATGAAAAAAGTGTCAAAACCAGAAATGCAGGACAGGCCATGGAGAAATGAGAGCCTTGCTACGCTGATGGGCGGGATGTAAATTGCCAACAGCCACTCTGGAGAAGTGTACGGTGTGTCCTGAAACATCGAAAAAACACAGTTTAGAACGCATAGGGCACTTCCACTCACGGGCATATAAATTGGGAAAACTAAAAATCAGCAAGACACAGGCACCCAAAAGTTTAGGGCTGCTCTGTTGACAAGAACCTCCACTTCATGACACCTTAAATATCCCAGGAAAGAGAAAATTGGATAAAGAAGTGGTGGTCCTTATGTACAATGGAATATCACTCAGCCATAAAATCAATGTCATAAGGCGAGTAGCAGCATGATGAGTGGATTTAGGTACGACGATTCTAAGTGAAATAAGTCACACAGAAAAAGACACTTATCATAAGCTATCACTTATAGAGGGAATGTAAAAACCGCTACACTTAAACTGAATTACAAAACAGAACAGAGTCACACGTTTAGAAAACACACTATGGCTGCTTAACGGGAAAGGTGAGGTGGGGTGATGCATAAAACAAGTGTTTCAAATTAGCTCAGATACCGTTCCATAAACCCAATATGTAATAGAAAGACCAACTCCTTGCTCAGTGAACTGGACTCAACACCCCTTATTCACCGCACAAGAATATATCTGACTAGTAAGAATCTTAAAACCTATGTATTGATATCTCTCTGGATGTGAGTCAAGTGGGTGTAAAGCGGCATAAACACAGCCGTGAAAAGCAGCTAAACCCCATTATAAAAATAAATTAATTTTAAAAACCCGTGAAACAAAAACAGTGAAAGAGAGAGAAATTCTTACAAAATTCGTTCAGGGGCTGTGATGCCACTTGGATTAACCATATCTAGACCCACAGCTGGATGAGACGTAAGGGTGGATACTCTCGGGGCTGAGAGATTTGGTGAGGTTGGGGGAGCAAACGCAGAGCCTTTAAAGTATTACTGCCTGTTACCCATCCCATGGGTCCCAAATCTCCAGGTTCAATGGCATCTTCCTACATCAAAAACATGCATGAGAAACCCAGAAGGTGGTAGACCGTGTGAACGGGAAAGGTTTCTAAAACGCACCCCATTTCTAATCTCCTTGTGCTCGGGTTCGCCATTCCAGCCGCTTTACTAGCAATCTCCCTCCTTGGAGAATCAGCACCTTTAACCTCCTGTTCCGTACAACTTTCTATTTGTCCTGAGGATGAACGGGAAGAGGGGGAGCCAATGAGAGACTAGCTCTAGGTGTTGGGACAGGCACAGGTCACTCTATTTTCCCATCAGGAAGAAGAATTAACCACAGGCTCAGCCTGCCGCCCGGAACCAAAATAGGGCCTGAGGCCATCCTGCGCTTTTGCGGCCAGCTCCCAAAAAAGCGAGTTGAAAAATGGAGCTCAGGGGCACTGCAATTCACAAACCTGCAGAGTTATAAATGATAATTCTCGTCCACAAATATATTGAGGGAAGGCAACGAAGAGGATTTGAAAGCAAGGCAGAATTGCACGAAACAGATTTCAGGAGGTAGATTCGAATCGCCTTTAAAGCACATGAAAAGCGGCAAAACGTCGACAATGATGCCCTTGGCCAAAAAGGGCGTATGCGTTTTTTCCTGAATATATTCAGGAAAAAGCGCATACGCCATTTTTGGCCAACCAAGCAACCTGGAAAGGCAAATCAGCGCTACAAAGAAGTCTCGCTTCCCATGGGTCAAAAGGGCCATCCTGAAAAAAGTCTCAAAACCAGAAATGCAGGACAGGCCATGGAGAAATGGGAGCCTTGCTACGCTGATGGGCGGGATGTAAATTGCTAACAGCCACTCTGGAGAAGTGTACGGTGTGTCCTGAAACATCGAAAAAACACAGCTTAGAGCGCATAGGGCACTTCCACTCACGGGCGTATAAATTGGGAAAACTAAAAATCAGCAAGACACAGGCACCCCAAAGTTTAGGGCTGCTCTGTTGACAAGATCCTCCACTTCATGACACCTTAAATATCCCAGGAAAGAGAAAAATGGATAAAGAAGTGGTGGTCCTTATGTACAATGGAATATCACTCAGCCATAAAATCAATGTCATAAGGCTAGTAGCAGCATGATGAGTGAATTTAGGTACGACGATTCTAAGTGAAATAAGTCACACAGAAAAAGACACTTATTATAAGCTATCACTTATAGAGGGAATGTAAAAACCGCTACACTTGAACTGAATTACAAAACAGAACAGAGTCACACGTATAGAAAACACACTATGGCTGCTTAACGGGAAAGGTGAAGTGGGGTGATGCATAAAACAAGGGTTTCAAATTAGCTCAGATACCGTTCCATAAACCCAATATGTAATAGAAAGACCTACTCCTTGCTCAGTGAACTGGACTCAACACCCCTTATTCACCGCACAAGAATATATCTGACTAGTAAGAATCTTAAAACCTATGTATTGATATCTCTCTGGATGTGAGTCATGTGGGTGTAAAGCGGCATAAACACAGCCGTGAAAAGCAGCTAAACCCCATTATAAAAATAAATTAATTTTAAAAACCCGTGAAACAAAGACAGTGAAAGAGAGCGAAATTCTTACAAAATTCATTCAGGGGCTGTGATGCCACCTGGATTGACCATATGTAGACCCACAGCTGGATGAGACGTAAGGGTGGATACTCTCGGGGCTGAGAGATTTGGTGAGGTTGGGGGAGCAAACGCAGAGCCTTTAAAGTACTACTGCCTGTTACCCATCCCATGGGTCCCAAATCTCCAGGTTCAAGGGCATCTTCCTACATCAAAAACATGCATGAGAAACCCAGAAGGTGGTAGACCGTGTGACCGGGAAAGGTTTCTAAAACGCACCCCATTTCTAATCTCCTTGTGCTCGGGTTCGCCATTCCAGCCGCTTTACTAGCAATCTCCCTCCTTGGAGAATCAGCACCTTTAACCTCCTGTTCTGTACAACTTTCTATTTGTCCTGAGGATGAACGGGAAGAGGGGGAGCCAATGAGAGACTAGCTCTAGGTGTTGGGAGAGGCACAGGTCACTCTATTTTCCCATCAGGAAGAAGAATTAACCACAGGCTCAGCCTGCCGCCCGGAACCAAAATAGGGCCTGAGGCCATCCTGCGCTTTTGCGGCCAGCTCCCAAAAAAGCGAGTTGAAAAATGGAGCTCAGGGGCACTGAAATTCACAAACCTGCAGAGTTATAAATGATAACTCTCGTCCTCAAATTTATTGAGGGAAGGCAACGAAGAGGATTTGAAAGCAAGGCAGAATTGCAGGAAACAGATTTCAGGAGGTAGATACGAATCACCTTTAAAGCACATGAAAAGCGGCAAAACGTCGACAATGATGCCCTTGGCCAAAAAGGGCGTATGCGTTTTTTCCTGAATATATTCAGGAAAAAACGCATACGCCCTTTTTGGCCAACCAAGCAACCTGGAAAGGCAAATCAGCGCTACAAAGAAGTCTCGCTTCCCATGGGTCAAAAGGGCCACCCTGAAAAAAGTGTCAAAACCAGAAATGCAGGACAGGCCATGGAGAAATGGGAGCCTTGCTATGCTGATGGGCGGGATGTAAATTGCCAACAGCCACTCTGGAGAAGTGAACGGTGTGTCCTGAAACATCGAAAAAAACACAGCTTAGAGCGCATAGGGCACTTCCACTCACGGGCGTATATATTGGGAAAACTAAAAATCAGCAAGACACAGGCACCCCAACGTTTAGGGCTGCTCTGTTGACAAGAACTTCCACTTCATAACACCTTAAATATCCCAGGAAAGAGAAAAATGGATAAAGAAGTGGTGGTCCTTATGTACAATGGAATATCACTCAGCCATGAAATCAATGTCATAAGGCTAGTAGCAGCATGATGAGTGGATTTAGGTACGACGATTCTAAGTGAAATAAGTCACACAGAAAAAGACACTTCTCATAAGCTATCACTTATAGAGGGAATGTAAAAACCGCTACACTTGAACTGAATTAAAAACAGAACAGAGTCACACGTTTACAAAACACACTATGGCTGCTTAACGGGAAAGGTGAGGTGGGGTGATGCATAAAACAAGGGTTTCAAATTAGCTCAGATACCGTTCCATAAACCCAATATGTAATAGAAATACCTACTCCTTGCTCAGTGAACTGGACTCAACACCCCCTATTCACCGCATAAGAATATATCTGACTAGTAAGAATCTTAAAACCTATGTATTGATATCTCTCTGGATGTGAGTCAAGTGGGTGTAAAGCAGCATAAACACAGCCGTGAAAAGCAGCTAAACCCCATTATAAAAATAAATTAATTTTAAAAACCCGTGAAACAAAGACAGTGAAAGAGAGAGAAATCCTTACAAAATTCGTTCAGGGGCTGTGATGCCACCTGGATTGACCATATGTAGACCAACAGCTTGATGAGACATAAGGGTGGACACTCTCGGGGCTGAGAGATTTGGTGAGGTTGGGGGAGCAAACGCAGAGCCTTTAAAGTAATACTGCCTTTTACCCATCCGATGGTTCCCAAATCTCCAGGTTCAAGGGCATCTTCCTACATCGAAAACATGCATGAGAAACCCAGAAAGTGGTACACTGTGTGACCGGGAAAGGTTTCTAAAACGCACCTCATTTCTCCTCTCCTTGTGCTCGGGTTTGCCATTCCAGCCGCTTTACTAGCAATCTCCCTCCTTGGAGAATCAGCACCTTTAACCTCCTGTTCCGTACAGCTTGCAATTTGTCCTGAGGATGAACGGGAAGAGGGGGAGCCAATGAGAGTCTAACTCTAGGTGTTGGGACAGGCACAGGTCACTCTATTTTCCCAACAGGAAGAAGAATTAACCACAGGCTCAGCCTGCCGCCTGGAACCAGAATAGGGCCTGAGGCCATCCTACACTTTTGCGGCCAGCTCCCAAAAAAGCGAGTTGAAAAATGGAGCTCAGGGGCACTGCAAGTCACAAACCGGCAGAGTTATAAATGATAACTCTCGTCCAAAAATATATTGAGGGAAGGCAAAGAAGAGGATTTGAAAGCAAGGCAGAATTGCAGGAAACAGATTTCAGGAGGTAGATTCGAGTCGCCTTTAAAGCACATGAAAAGCGGCAAAACGTCGACAATGATGCCCTTGGCCAAAAAGGGCGTATGCGTTTTTCCCTGAATATATTCAGGAAAAAACGCATACGCCTTTTTTGGCCAACCAAGCAACCTGGAAAGGCAAATCAGCGCTACAAAGAAGTCTTGCTTCCCATCGGTCAAAAGGGCCATGCTGAAAAAAGTGTCAAAACCAGAAATGCAGGACAGGCCATGGAGAAATGGGAGCCTTGCTACGCTGATGGGCGGGATGTAAATTGCCAACAGCCTCTCTGGAGAAGGGTACGGTGTGTCCAGAAACATCGAAAAAACACAGCTTAGGGAGCATAGGGCACTTCCACGCATGGGGGTATAAAGTGGGAAAATTAAAAATCAGCAAGACACAAGCACCCCAAAGTTTAGGGCTGCTCTGTTGCCAAGGACCTCCACTTCATGACACCTTAAATATCCCAGGAAAGAGAAAAATGGATAAAGAATTGGTGGTCCTTATGTAAAATGGAATATCAGTCAGCCATGAAATCAATGTCATGAGGCTAGTAGCAGCATGATGAGTGGATTTAGGTACGACGATTCTAAGTGAAATAAGACACACAGAAAAGGACACTTCTCATCAGTTATCACTTATAGAGGGAATGTAAAAACCGTTACACTTGAACTGAATTACAAAACAGAACAGAGTCACACATGCAGAAAACAAACTATGGCTGCTTAACGGGAAAGGTGAGGTGGGGTGATTCATAAAACAAGGGTTTCAAATTAGCTGAGATTCCGTTCCATAAACCCAATACGTAATAGACAAGACCTAATCCTTGCTCAGACAACTGGACTCAACACGCCCTATTCACCGCACAAGAATATATCTGACTAGTAGTAATCTTAAAACCTATGTTTTGATATCTCCCTGTTAGTGTGTCAAGTGGGTGTAAAGCGGCATAAACACAGCGGTGAAAAGCAGCTAAACCCCATTATAAAAATAAATTACTTTTAAAAACCCATGAAACAAAGACAGTGAAAGAGAGAGAAATTCTTACACAATTCGTTCAGGGGCTGTGATGCAACCTGGATTGACCATATCTAGACACACAGCTGGATGAGACATAAGGGTGGACACTCTCGGGGCTGAGAGGTTTGGTGAGGTTGGGTGAGCAAACGCAGACCCTTTAAAGTAATAGTGAGTGGTACCCATCCCATGGGTCCCAAATCTCCAGGTTCAAGTGCATCTTCCTACATCGAAAACATGCATGAGAAACCCAGAAGATGGTACACCGTGTGATGGGGAAAGGTTTCTAAAAAGCACCTCATTTCTAATCTCCTTGTGCTCGGGTTCGCCATTCCAGCCACTTTAGTAGCAATCTCCCTACTTGGAGCATCAGCACCTTTAACCTCCTGTTCCGTACAGGTTGCAATTTGTCCTGAAGATGAACGGAAAGACGGGGAACCAATGAGAGACTAGCTATTGGTATTGGGACAGGCACAGGTCACTCTATTTTCCCATCAGGAAGAAGAATTAACCACAGGCTCAGCCTGGCCCCCAGAACCAGAAAAGGGCCTGAAGCCATCCTGCGCTTTTGCGGCCAGCTCCCAAAAAAGCGACTTGTAAAATGGAGTTTCAGGGCACTGCATTTCACAAACCTGCAGAGTTATAAATGATAACTCTCGTCCACAAATATATTGAGGGAAGGCAAAGAAGAGGATTTGAAATCAAGGCAGAATTGCAGGAAACAGATTTCAGGAGGTAGATTCGAATCGCCTTTAAAGCACATGAAAAGCGGCAAAACGTTGACAATGATGCCCTTGGCCAAAAAGGGCGTATGCGTTTTTTCCTGAATATATTCAGGAAAAAACGCATATTCCGTTTTGACCAACCAAGCAAACTGGAAAGGCAAATCAGCGCTACAAAGAAGTCTCGCTTCCCATCGGTCAAAAGGGCCATGCTGAAAAAAGTGTCAAAACCAGAAATGCAGGACAGGCCATGGAGAAATGGGAGCCTTGCTACACTGATGGGTGGGATGTAAATTGCCAAAAGCCACTCTGGAGAAGGGTATGGTGTGTCCGGAAACATCTAAAAACACAGCTTAGAGAGCATAGGGCAAATCCACTCCTCGGGATATAAATAGGGAAAATTAAAACTCAGCAAGACACATGCACCCCAAAGTTTAGGGACGCTCTGTTGCCAAGGACCTCCACTTCATTCCACCTTAAATATCCCAGGTAAGAGAAAAATGGATAAAGAAGTTGTGGTCCTTATGTCCACTGAAATATCACTCAGCCATGAAATCAATGTCATGAAGCTAGTAGC
This sequence comes from Balaenoptera physalus, assembly GCF_965194825.1. Lineage (NCBI taxonomy): Eukaryota > Metazoa > Chordata > Mammalia > Artiodactyla > Balaenopteridae > Balaenoptera > Balaenoptera physalus. Next base: position 267,686 of record NW_028125869.1, read on the forward strand.
AGCATGATGAGTGGATTTAGGTACGACGATTCTAAGTGAAATAAGTAACACAGAAAAGGACATTTCTCATAAGGTATCAATTAGAGAGGGATTGTAAAAACGTTACACTTGAAGTGAATTACAAAACAGAACAGAGTCACACATGCAGAAAACACACTATGGCTGCTTAACGGGAAAGGTGAGGTGGGGTGATACATAAAACAAGGGTTTCAAATTAGCTCAGATACCGTTCCTTAAACCCAATATGTAATAGACAAGACCTACTCCTTGCTCAGGAAATGGACTCTACACCCCCTATTCACCGCAAAAGGATATATCTGACTAGTAAGAATCTTAAAACCTGTGTATTGATATATCACTATAAATGTGTCAAGTGGGTGTAAAGTGGCTTAACCACAGGAGTGAAAAGCAGCTATACCGCATCATAAAAATAAATTACTTTTAAAACCCCATGGAACAAAGACAGTGAAAAAGAGAGAAATTCTTATAGAATTCGTTCAGAGGCTTTGATGCCACCTGGATTGACCATATCTAGACCCACAGCTGGATGAGACATATGGGTGGACACTCTTGGGGCTGAGAGGTTTGTTGAGGTTGGGTGAGCAAATGCAGACCCTTAAAATAATACTGCGTGTTACCCCTCCCATGGGTCCCTAATCTCCAGGTTCAAGGGCATCTTCCTACATCAAAAACATGCATGAGAAACCCAGAAGATGGTACAGCGTGTGATGGCGAAAGGTTTCTAAAACGCACCTCATTTCTCATCTCCTTGTGCTAGTGTGCCCCATTCCAGTCGCTTTACTAGAAATTTCCCTACTTGGAGCAACAGCACCTTTAACCTCCTGTTCCGTACAGGTTGCAATTTGTCCTGAGGGTGAACGGGAATAGGGGGAACCAATGATAGACTAGCTCTAGGTTTTGGAACAGGCACAGTTCACTCTATTTTCCCATCGGGAAGAAGAATTAAACATAGGCTCAGCCTTCCCCCGGGAACCAGAATAGGGCCTGAAGCAATCCTGTGCTTCTGCGGTCAGCTCCCTAAAAAGCGAGTTGAAAAATGGGCGTCAGGGGCACTGCAATTCACAAACCTGCAGAGTTATAAATGATAACTCTCATCCACAAATATATTGAGGGAAGGCAGCAAAGAGGATTTGAAAGCAAGGCAGAATTGCCGGAAACAGATTTCAGGAGGTATATTCGAATCGCCTTTAACGCACATGAAAAGAGGCAAAACGTCGACAATGATGCCCTTGGCCAAAAAGGGCGTATGCGGTTTTTCCTGAATATATTCAGGAAAAAACGCATACGCCCTTTTTGGCCAACCAAACAACGTGGAAATGCAAATCAGAGGTACAAAGAAGTATCGCTTCCCATTGGTCAAAAGTGCCATGCTGAAAAAACTGTACAAACCAGAAATGCAGGACAGGCCATGGAGAAATGGGAGCCTTGCTATTCTGATGGACGGGATGTAAATTGCCAACAGCCACTCTGGAGAAGTGTACGGTGTGTCCTGAAACATATAAAAAACACAGCTTAGAGAGCATAGGGCACTTCCACTCATGGGGGTATAAATTGGGAAAACCAAAAATCAGCAGGACACAGGCACTCCAAAGTTTAGGGCTTCTCTGTTGACAGGATCCTCCACTTCATTCCAACTTAAGTATCCCAGGAAAGAGAAAAATGGATAAAGAAGTTGTGTTCCTTATGTACAATGGAATATCACTCAGCCATGAAATCAATGTCATAAGGCTAGTAGCAGCAGGAGGAGTGGATTTAGGTACGACGATTCTAAGTGAAATTAGTCACACAGAAAAAGACACTTATCATAAGATATCACTTATAGAGGGAATGTAAAATCCGTTACACTTGAACTGATTTACAAAATAAAACAGAGTCACACATGCAGAAAATACACGATGGCTGCTTAATGGGAAGGGTGAGGTGAGGTAATGCATAAAACAAGTGTTTCAAATTAGCTCAGATACCATTCCATAAACCAAATATGTAATAGACAAGACCTACTCCTTGCTCAGAGAACTGAACACAACACCCGCTATTCACCGCATAAGAATATATCTGACTAGTAAGAATCTTAAAATATGTATTGATATCTCTCTGTAAGTGTGTCAAGTGGCTGTAAAGCGGCATAAACACAGCAGTGAAAAGCAGCCAAACCCCATTATAAAAATAAATTACTTTTAAAAACCCATGAAAAAAGACAGTGAAAGAGCGAGAAATATTTACACAATTCGTTCAGGGGCAGTGATGCAACCTGGATTGACGATATCTAGACCCACAGCTGGATGAGACATAAGGGTGGACACTCTTGGGGCTGAGAGGTTTGGTGAGGTTGGGTAAGCAAACGCAGACCCTTCACAGTAATACTGCGTGCTACCCATCGCATGGGTCCCAAATCTCCAGGTTCAAGGGCATCTTCCTACATCAAAAACATGCAAGAGAAACCCAGAAGATGGTACACGGTGTGATGGGGAAAGGTTTCTAAAACGTACCTCATTCCTCATCTCCTTGTGCTTGGGTTCGCCATTCCAGCCTCTATACTAGCAATCTCACTACTTGGAGCATCAGCACCTTTAACCTCTTGTTCCGTACAGTTTGCAATTTGTCCTGAGGGTGAACGGGAAGAGGGGGAACCAATGAGAGACTAGCTCTAGGTGTTGGAACAGGCACAGGTTACTCTATTTTCCCGTCGGGAAGAAGAATTAAACATAGGCTCTGCCTTCTCTCCGGAACCAGAATAGGGCCTGAAAGAAACCTGCGCTTTTGCGGAGAGCTCCCAAAAAAGCGAGTTGAAAAATGGAGCTCAAGGGCACAGCAATTCACAAACCTGCAGAGTTATAAATGATAACACTCATTCACAAATATATTGAGGTAAGGCAACGAAGAGGATTTGAAAGCAAGGAAGAATTGCAGGAAACAGATTTCAGGAGGTAGATGCGAATCGGCTTTAAAGCACATGAAAAGCGGCAAAACGTGGACAATGATGCCCTTGGCCAAAAAGGGCGTATGCGTTTTTTCCTGAATATATTCAGGAAAAAACGCATACGCCCTTTTTGGCCAACCAAGCAACCTGGAAAGGCAAATCAGCGCTACAAAGAAGTCTCGCTTCCCAACGGTCAAAAGGGCCATGCTGAAAAACGTGTAAAATCCAGAAATGCAGGACAGACCGTGGAGAAATGTGAGCCTTGCTACGCTCATGGGTGGGATGTAAATTGCCAACAGCCACGCTTGAGAAGTGTACGGTGTGTCCTGAAACATCTAAAAAACACAGCTTAGAGAGCATAGGGCACTTCCACGCATGGGGTATAAATCGGGAAAATGAAAAATCAGCAAGATACAGGCACCCCAAAGTTTAGGGGTACTCTGTTGACAAGGACCTCCAATTCATTCCACCTTAAATATCCCAGGAAAGAGAAAAATGGATAAAGAAGTTGTGATCCTTATGTACAATGGAATATCATTCAGCCATTAAATCAATGTCATAATGCTAGTAGCTGCATGATGAGTGGATTTAGGTACGACGATTCTAAGTGAAAGAAGTCACACAGAAAACGGCACTTATCATAAGATATCACTTATAGAGGGAATGTAAAAACCGTTACACTTGAACTGAATTACTAAACAGAACAGAGTCACATATTTAGAAAACAGACTATGGCTGCTTAACGGGAAAGCTGAGGTGGGGTGATGCATAAAACAAGGGTTTCAAATTAGCTCAGATACCGTTCCATAAACCCAATATGTAATAGACAAGACCTACTCCTTGCTCAGTGAAGTCGACGCAACACCCCCTATTCAACGAAGAAGAATATATCTGACTAGTAAAAATCTTAAAACCTATGTATTGATATCTCTCTGTAAGTGAAAGAAGTGGGTGTAAAGTGGCATAAACACAGCAGTGAAAATCAGGTAAACCCCATTATAAAAATAAATTACTTTAAAAAACCCAAAAAACAAAGACAGTGATAGAGGGAGTAATTTTTACATAATTCGTTCCGGGGCTGTGATGCAACCTGGTGTGGCCATATCTAGACCCACAGCTGGATGAGAAATAAAGCTGGACACTCTTGGGGCTGAAGGTCTCTTTCCCTAGTTACCAGATTGGGGAACGTAGAAAGGCTGCCGCCCTCTTGCCTTTACCTGTAAAACAACTTTAAAACCTGTGCTAATGGTCACTTCATATGAACAAGTACTTCAGGGCTGTAAATGAAACCTGCCCTCAAAATGTCTTGATGGAGGTAATGGCCAAAAATTTTCAAAATGTGACACTTATTTTAAGAAAACACTTTGAACAACTAAGCTGTAATCACAGTTTGATAAATAAAAAGGGCATGCTTTAAAGCTCAATTTCAACAGATTATGGGACACATGCAAATTCAACCACAGAGAGGTATCAGCTCACACCTGTTAGAATATCCATCAGCAAGAAAATTACAAACAATAAATATTGAAGGTGTTTTGGAGAAATGCATACCCTCAATTTTAAGTGGGACGTAACCTGGAAAGAGCCACTAATGAGAACTGAATGGTGGTGCCTTTAAAACGTACACACTGAGCTACCATATGATACAGCAAGCCCACTCCTTGGCCTATAACATAAGAAGATAGAACTGGAAAGACACAGGCAAGCAAATGTGCATTGCAGCAGTATTACAATAGCCAAGACATGGAGGCAACCAGAAAGTCCATCAACAGGTGCGTGGCCAAAGAAGAACTGGTACACATACAGATGGACTATTAGCCAGGGAAAAAAATGAAACAATGCCATTTGCAGCACCATGTATGATTCTTGAGGTAATCAGGCAAATTGTACTAAGTCAGAAAGCAAAAGACACATATCCTATAATATCACTTATAGGTCTTAGCTAAAAATTGATACCAATGAAGATATTTCCACAGAGAAATGCAATCACAGGTTCATTAAACAAACTTATGGTTCACCAAATGGAAAGGTGTGAGGATTGGAAACATTAGGATATTGGGGTTAAGATAGATATAGAAACACATGTGAAATATGTAATCACCAAAGACCTACGTAATACCAAGACAAGACTACTCAACATCGTATCATAACCTACATGGGAAAATGATCCAAAGAAGAATAGATATATGTATATGTTTAAAAGAACCACATCTTGCACACCTAGAAGAAACAAAACATTTTAATTACATTTGCTCTGACAAAAAATAAAAATTAAATTAAAAAAAGAACAAGAAGTAATGAGACATAAACTTAAGGGGCTTTTTGCTGGCACATTGCATTCTAATTTACAACCAGAACATGACTTCCATTAAGGCTCTGTCATCACTAATAAAGCAGCTTTATAAGCAATGTTGAAGGTAGCTTAAAAGAAGTCTCACTAATTATTGATAGTAACAAGGAAACAAAGAAAAGTAAAAATCTCACTGCAAAAAGTATACATAGGGTAAGGATAGTAGATCAAACACTTATTAAACTTCTGTAAAGAATAAAAGACAACAGTCGTATGTTTTTTTAAAAAGAGAGGGCCCAAATAAATCTGAAATGAAAGAGATGATGTTACAACAGACACCACAGAAATACAAAGTATCCTAAGATACACACAGGGTAACTCAGGGCTCAGACTGGACGGAGCCCACTCTTCAGTCCCCTGTACATGACTTACAGGAGCCTCAGGAACTGAGGAGGGGGTCCCTGAGGAGAGGTTCAAGATAGAATATGGTAGGCATTAACATGACTCCATTCATCTTAAACATGCCTGAACTACATTCACACGAGATGATTTTGTCCTGTATGTACATCGGCACCTCTAGTTGGAACTGCAGATCTTTGGCTTCAACACCTTTACTGACAACATTAGTGTCACCTGCTGTGGACCGTCTCCTATAGGATTTCTAGAATCAGAAAACATCGAAGCTTCACAGGACCCAGAGTCTGTGCGACTCCACACAGAGAATCAGAGTCTCAACTCCACTCAGATACTCCACTCTTGGAAGGCACACACAAAGTAGTGTGCACATCAGGACCCAGGGGAAGGAGCAGTGACCCCATAGGAGAATGACCAGAATTACCTGCTACTTTTAGAGGGTCTCCTGCAGAGGCAGGTGGTGTCTGTGGCTGTGGCTCACCGTGAGGACAACGACACTGGCAGCAGAAGTCTGGGAAATACTCCTTGGTGTGAGCCCTCCCAGAGTCCGCCGTTAGCCCCACCAAGAGCAAGGTAGGCTCCAGTGCTGGGTCGCCTCAGGCCAAACAACCAACAGGGAGGGAACCCAGCCCCATGCATCAGCAGACAAGCGGATTAAACTTTTTATTAAAGTTTTATTTAATCCGTAGACAAGCAGTTTAAAGCTCTGTCCACCAAAGCAACACCCAGCTCTACCTACCACCAGTCCCTCCCATCAGGAAGCTTGCACAAGCCTCTAAGATAGACTCATCCACCAGAGAGCAGACAGCAGAAGCAAGAAGAACTACAATTCTGCAGCCTGTGGAAGGAAAACCACATTCACAGAAAGATAGACAAAATGAAAAGGCAGAGGACATTATACCAGATCAAGGAACAAGATAAAACCCAAGAAAAAAATGAAATGAGGTGGAGATAGGGAACCTTCCAGAAAAAGAATTCAGAATAATGATAGTGAAGTTGAGCCAAGACCTTGGAAAAAGAAAGGAGGCAAAGATCGAGAAGACGCAAGAAATGCTTAACAAAGACCTAGAAGAATTAAGGAACAAACACCTAGAAGAATTAAAGAACAAACAAACAGAGGTGAACAATGGAATAACTGAAATGAAAAATACACTAGAAGGAATCAGTAGCAGAATAACTGTGGCAGAAGAACGGATAAGTGACCTGGAAGACAGAAAGGTGGAAATCACTGCCATGGAACAGAATAAAGAGAAAGAATGAAAATAAATGAAGACACCGCAAGAGTCCTCTGGGACAACATTAAACACAACAACATTCGCATTATAGGGGTCCCAGAAGGAGAAGAGAGAGAGAAAGGACCCGAGAATATATTTGAAGAGATTATGGTCAAAAACTTCCCTAGCATGGGAAAAGAAATAGCCACCCAAGTCCAGAAGCACAGAGTGTCCCAGGCAGGATAAACCAAAGGAGAAAAATGACAAGACACATAGTAATCAAATTGACAAAAATTAACGACAAAGAGAAATGATTGAAAGCAGCAAGGGAAAAATGACAAATAACATACAAGGGAACTCCCATAAGGAGAACAGCTGATTTCTCAGTAGAAAATCTACAAGCCAGAAGGAAGTGGCATGATAAATTTAAAGTGATGAAAGGGAAGAACCTACAACCAAGAGTACTCCACCCTGCAAAGAGCTCATTCAGATTTGATGGAGAAATCAAAAGCGTTACAGACAAGCAAAAGCTAAGAGGATTCAGCACCATGAAACCAGCTCTACACCAAATGCTGAAGGAACTTCTCTCAGTGGGAAACACAAGAGAAGAAAAGGACCCACCAAGACAAACCCATAACAATTAAGAAAATAGTAGTAGGAACATACATATCGATAATTACCTTAAACGTGAATGCACTAAATGTTCCAACCAAAAGACACAGGCTCGCTGAATGGATACAAAAACAAGACCCATATATATGCTGTCTACAAGAGATCCATTTCAGACCTAGGGACACATACAGACTCAAAGTGAGGCGATGGAAAAATATATTCTATGCAAATGAAAATCAAAAGAAAGCTGGAGTAGCAATACTCATATCAGATAAAATAGACTTTAAAATAAAGAATGTTACAAGAGACAAGGAAAGACACTACATAATGGTCAAGGGATCAATCCAAGAAGAAGATATAACAATTATAAATATATATGCACCCAAAATAGGAGCACCTCAATGTATAAGGCAACTGCTAACAGCTATAAAAGAGGAAATCAACAGTAACACAATAATAGCGGGGGACTTTAACAGCTCATTTACGCCAGTGGAGATCAGCCAGACAGAAAATTAATAAGGAAACACAAGCTTTAAATGACACAACAGACCAGATAGAGTTAATTGATATTTATAGGACATTCCATCCAAAAGCAGCAGATTACACGTTCTTCTCAACTGCACACGGAACATTCTCCAGGATAGATCACATCTTGGGTCACAGATAAAGCCTCAGTAAATTTAAAAAAACTGAAATCATATCAAGCAGCTGTTCCGACCACAATGCTATGAGATTAGAAATCAATTACATGGAAAAAAACGTAAAAAACACAAACACATGGAGGCTAAACAATACGTTAATAAATAACCAAGAGATCACTGAGGAAATCAAAGAGGAAATCAAAAACTACCTAGAGACAAATGACAACAAAAACACGATGATCCAAAACCTATGGGATGCAGCAAAAGGAGTTCTAAGAGGGAAGTTTATAGCAATACAAGCCTACCTCAAGAAACAAGAAAAATCTCAAATAAATAATCTAACCTTACACCTAGAGGAACTAGAGAAAGAAGAACAAAACCCAAAGTTAGTAGAAGGAAAGCAATCATAAAGATCAGAGCGGAAATAAATGAAATAGAAACAAAGAAAACGAAAGCAAAGATCAATAAAACTAAAAGCTGGTTCTTTGAGAAGATAAGCAAAAATGATCAACCTTTAGCCAGACTCCAGAAAAAGAGAGAGAGGACGCAAATCAACAAAATTAGAAGTGAAAAAGCAGAAGTTACAACAGACACCACAGGAATACAAAGCATCCTAAGAGACTACTACAAGCAACTCTAGGGCAATAAAATGGACAATCTGGAAGAAATGGACAAATTCTTAGAAAGGGATAACCTTCTAAGACTGAACCAGGAAGAAATAGAAAATATGAACAAACCTATCGCAAGCAATGAAATTGAAACTGTGATTAAAAATCTTCCAACAAACAAAAGTTCAGAACCAGATGGCATCACAGGTGAATTCTATCAAACATTTAGAGAAGAGCTAACACCCAACCTTCTCAAATTCTTCAAAACAATTGCAGGGGAAGGAACACTCCCAAACTCATTCTATGAGACCACCATCACCCTGATACCAAAATCAGACAGAGATACTACAAGGAAAGAAAATTATAGACCAATATCACTGATGAATATAGATGTAAAAATCCTCAACAAAATACTAGCAAACAGAATCGAACAACACATTAAAAGGATCATACACCATGATCAAGTGGGGTTTATCCCAGGGATGCAAGGATTCTTCAATATACACAAATCAATGTGATACACCATATTAACAAATTGTAGAATAAAACCACATGATCATCTCAATAGATGAAGGAAAAGATTTTGAGAAAATTCAACACTCATTTACGATAAAAACTCTGCAGAGTGTGGGCATAGAGGGAAACTACCTCAACATAATAAAGGCCATATATGACAAACCCACAGCAAACAGCATTCTCAATGGTGAAAAACTGAAAGCGTTTCCTCTAAGATCAGGAACAAGACGAGGATGTCCACTCTCACCACTGCTATTCAACATAGTTTTGGAAGTCCTAGCCATGGCAATCAGAGAAGAAAAAGAAATAAAAGGAATACAAAAAGGAAAAGAAGAAGTAAAATTGTCACTGTTTGCAGATGACATGATATCATAGATAGAGAATCCTAAAGATGCCACCAGAAAACCACTGGAGCTAATCAATGAATTTGGTAAAGTTGCAGGATACAAAATTAATGCACAGAAATTGCTTGCATTCCTCTACACTAACAATGAAAGATCAGAAAGAGAAATTAAGGAAACAATCCCATTACCACTGCAACAAAAAGAATAAAATACCTAGGAATAAACCTACCTAAGGAAGTAAAAGACCTGTACTCAGAAAACTATAAGACACTGATGAAAGAAATCAAAGATGATATAAACAGATGGAGACATATACCATGTTCTTGGATTAGAAGAATCAATATTGTGAAAATGACTATACTACCCAAAGCAATCTACATATTCAATGCAATCCCGATCAAAATACCTTTGGCATTTTCTACAGAACAAGAAAAAAAAATCTTAAAATTTGTAGGGAGACACAAAAGACCCTGGATAGCCAAAGCAGTCTTGAGGGGGAAAAAAAAGAGCTGGAGGAATCAGACTTCCAGACTTCAGACTATATTACAAAGCTAGAGTAATCAAGATAATATGGTACTGACACAAAAACAGTAATATAGGTCAATAGAACAGGATATAAAGCACAGAGATAAACCCATGTACCTATGGTTCACTAATCTATGACAAAGGAGGCAAGGGTATACAATGGAGAAAAGACAGTGTCTTCAGTAAGTGGTGCTGGGAAAACTGGACAGTTACATGTAAAAGAATGAAATTAGTACACTCCCTAACACCATACACAAAAGTAAACTCAAAATGGATTAGAGACCTAAATATAAGACCAGCCACTATAAAAGTCTTAGAGGAAAACATAAGCAGAACAGTCTATGACATAAATCACAGCAAGATCCTTTTTGACCCACCTCCTAGAGAAATGGAAATAAAAACAAAAATTAAAAAATGGGACCGAATGAAACATAAATTCTTTTGCACAGCAAAGGAAAACATTAGCAAGATGAAAAGACAACCATCAGAATGGGAGAAAATATTTTCAAATGAAGCAAATGGCAAAGGATTAATCTCCAAAAAGCAGCTCATGTAGCTCAATATCACAAAACCAAACAACCCAATCCAAAAATGGGCAGAAGACCTAAATAGACATTTCTCCAAAGAAGATATACAGGTTGCCAACAAACACATGAAAGGATGCTGAACATCACTAATCATTAGAAAAATGCAAATCAAAACTTCAGTGAGGTATCACCTCACACCAGTCAGATTGGCCATCATCAAAAAATCTACCAACAATAAATGCTGGAGAGGCATTTATTGGAGCCAAGGGAACCCTCTTGCACTGTTGGTGGGAATGTAAATTGACATAGCCACTAGGGAGAACGGTATGGGGGTTCCTTAAAACCTAAAAATAGAACTACCATACAACCCAGCAAACCCACTCCTGGACATTTACCCTGAGAAAACCATAATTCAAAAAGAGTCATGTACCACAATGTTCACTGTAGCTCTATTTACAATAGCCAGGACATGGAAGCAACCTAAGTGTCCATCAACAGATAAATGGATAAAGAAGATGTGGCACATATATACAATGGAACATTATTCAGCCATAAAAAGAAACGAAATTGAGTTATTTTTAGTGAGGTGGATGGATCTAGAGTCTGTCCTACAGAGTGAAGTAAGTCAGAAAGAGAAAAACAAATACCGTATGCTAACACATATATATGGAATCTAAAAAAAAAAGTTTATGAAGAACCTAGGGGCAGGAAAGGATTAAGGACACAGACGTAGAGAAAGGACTTGAGGACATGGGGAGAGGGAAGGGTAAGCTGGGACAAAGTGCGAGAGTGGTATGGACAAATATACACTACCAAATGTAAAATTGATAGCTACTGGGAAGCAGCCACATAGCACAGGGAGATCAGCTCTGTGCTTTGTGACCACCTAAAAGGGTGGGATAAGGGAGTGAGAGGGAGGTGCAAGAGGGAGGGGATATGGTGTTATATGTATACGCACAGCTGATTCACTTTTTTATACAGCAGAAACTAACACACAATTGTAAAGCAATTATACTCCAATAAAGATGTAAAAGAAAAAAAAAAAGAAAGCCCAGAGGTAAACCTACACACCTATGGCCCACTAATCTATGACAAAGGAGGCAAGGGTATACAAAGGAGAAAAGACAGTCTCTTCAATAAGTGGTGCTGGGAAAAATGGACAGCTACATGTAAAAGAATGAAATTAGAACACTCCCTAACACCATACACAAAAAATAAACTCAAAATGGATTAGAGACCAAAATGTAAGACCGGACACTATAAAACTCTTAGAGGAAAACATAGGAAGAATACTCTTTGACATAAATCACAGCAAGATCTTTTTTGATCCACCTTGTAGAGTAATGGAATAAAAAATAAATAAACATATGGGAGCAAATGAAACCTAAAAGCTTTTGCAAAGCAAAGGAAACTACAAACAAGATGAAAAGACAACCCTCACAATGGGAGAAAATATTTGCAAACGAATCAATGGACAAAGGAGTAATCTCCAATGTATATAAACAGCTCATGCAGCTCAACAGTAAAAAAACAAACAACCCAATCCAAAAATGGGCAGATGATGTAAATAGACATTTGTCCCAAGAAGACATACAGATGACTAAGAAGCACATGAAAAGCTGCTCAACATCACTAATTATTAGAGAAATATACACCAAAACTACAATGAGGTATCACTTCACACGAGTTAGAATGGGCATCATCAGAAAATCTACAAGCAACAAATGCTGGAGAGGGTGTGGAGAAAAGGGAACCCTCTTACACTATTTGTGGGAATGTAAATTGATACAGTCACTATGGAGAACAGTATGGAGGTTCCTTAAAAAACTAAAAATAGAATTACCATATGACCCAGCAATCCCACTACTGGCCATATACCCAGAGAAAACCATAATTCAAAAAGACATATTCACCACAATATTCATTGCAGCACTATTTATAATAGCCAGGTCATGGAAGCAACTTAAATGCCCATAGACAGACGAACAGAAAAGATGTGCTACATGTATAAAATGGAATATTACTCAGCCATAAAAAGGAATGAAATTGGGTCATTTGTAGAGACGTGGATAGATCTAGAGACTGTCATACAGAGTGAAGTAAGTCAGAAAGAGAAAACAAATATCGTATATTAATGCATACATGGGGAACCTAGAAAAATGGTAAAGATGAACCGGTTTGCAAGGGAGAAATAGAGACACAGATGTAGAGAACAAATGTATGGACACCAAGGGGGGAAAGTGGCAGGGTGGTGGTGGTGGGATGAATTGCGAGCCTGGGATTGACATATATACACTTATATGTATAAAATAGATAACCAATAAGAGCCTGCTGTATAAAAAAATGAATAAAATAAATTCAAAAATTAAAAAAGAAATAATACTTAAAGAAATAAAACAGAAAAAAAAGTTCTGTCCTTCCCATAGACGTATTTATATGAATGAATTATTTCCATGCTTATATCCATAAATACAAAATGAGGAATAAAACTTACCTTGAACCAAAAAAGAAAAAAAAAAACACAGAACCCACTGGTCATACAGAGGAAAACCCTATCAGGGCACTTGCTCCAGTGGTAAACAATTCTGAAGTTGGTCACAGGTGGGGAATCATCTCCCATGCAGCCAGCAGCCCCCAAACGAGGAGCGTCCTCATTGCAAAGCTGGGGGACCGTGAGGAGGCGTCTCTGAGTAAACGTGAGTTGAGCCCCAGGCCAGCTGCTGCTGAACTTTTCCCACCCTTCCCAGGTAAAACACCTGAATGTGTGCAAAGACTTTAAAAACTAGAGGAAGGGGCGTGGAGTCACACCAGTGACAGCACGCAGGCCGACATGGTGCCTGCAGGCCAGCCAGGATGGTCCTGGCCCCGGGCGCTCGTCTGGAAGCTTTCCATTTCCCTGCCTGAGGTACCCCTCCTGTCCCGGCCCCCACTGCTTTTTTCCTTCCTCACCTCTGCCCGGGGAGAAATTCCAGCAGCAAGTATGGGTGACACATCCTCTTCTTTAGCAGGTGGCAGCCCGGCAACTCCTGCAGAAAGTCCAGCAGAGCCCCAGTCACACCGGGCCACTCATAGAGCCGTGGGCCCTACTCCCTCCCACCAGCCCAACCCCGAGACTGCTGACAGGGCAGAGAATATGGCGTCAGGCACAGCTGCAGAGGCTTTTGCTGCCTGGAGGGGTGTTTATATTGACCTCAACCCAGGCACACCTGGGAAGGGCTGGCCGGCCGGGTCAGGCTGCCCAGGTCAGCCAATCCTCGCCCCTCAGGGGCTCAGAGTTGCAGAGAATGGGCCTTGCTGCACCGGCCAGATCCAAGAAACAGGTGTAGGGTCCCGAGAGTCAGGATAGATAAGGGGCGGCAGCCCTGGCTTGTTTTCTAATCATTTTATCTGGTCCATGAGTGGGAGACAACTTCAAGAAGAACCTCTGCTAATGAGAGGAACCCAGGAGTCAGGGAGAGGAGGGGTGGTGGGTGGAGACAGAGGCCTGGTGCCCCGGCTGCAGTGGAAGCCCCTGGAAGACCAGGCAGAGGGAGGCTGCACAGAGTGAAGCCTAGGGTCACAGACCTGTTGGAGCTGCTGTTTGTTAGTTCAAGCTCTGCTCTGAGGTGCTCTGTGTCAGCTCTGAGTGACAGGTGTGCTGGTGGTGCTCTGCAATGAGGGCTATGTGCACGGTTCCTGTGAGCCCAGCCCTGCCGGGGTACCTGTCCACGGGAGCTCCATATCCAGGGAGGGGCCTGCCAACGAGAGCCCCGTGGGCTGCTGCGTACCTGCCCAAGTGAGCTCCATATCCTGGGAGGGGCCTGACCATGAGGGCCCCATGGGCTGCTGGGTACCTGCCCAGGTGAGCTCCATATCCTGGGAGGGGCCTGACCATGAGGGCCCCATGGGCTGCTGGGTACCTGCCCAGGTGAGCTCCATATCCTGGGAGCGGCCTAACCACCAGAGCCCTGTGGGCCGCTGGGTACCTGCCCAGGTAAGCTCCATATCCTGGGAGGGGCCTGACCACAAGAGCCCCGTGGGCTGCTGGGGACCTGGTAGAGGACGCCAGGACAGTCAGTGAAGCCACAGAGGATATACATCTAGTAGTTCCTAATTCCTACACCCTGCTGGTCATTCTACCATCCACCAGGACATGGTATTCTGTATTAGATTTCAATGATGCCTTCTTCTGTATTCCATTAGTCCCAGAGTCACAAGAAATTTTGGCTGTGAGTGGCAGGACTCAACATACAACAAAAACAATACTGCTGGGCCGTCCTGCCCCAGGGGTTCAAAAATTCCCACACCATCTTTGGGGAAACGTTAGCTAAAGACCTAAAAGATCTACCTCTGGAGAAGGGAACCCTCCTTCAATATGCAGATGACATTCTGATCACCAGCCCGACTAAGGAGGCCTCTGAACTACCTAGCCAATAAAAGATAGAAGGTGTCCAAGGAAAAGGCTCAAATATCACAAACTAAAGTGGCCTTCCTGGGCTTCATTCGCACAGAAGGTCGGAGAAGCCCACCCCAGGAAAGGGAAGAAACCATTTGCAGCCTCAGCCTTCCTGAAACTAGAAGACAGCTTAGGGGTTCCTGGGGAGACCGGGGTTTGCTGCATCTGGATCCCTAACTAGAGTCTAATAGCTGGGCCTCTATATGAAACACTGAAAGGAAAAGATGATGATCCTTTTGAATAGAATCCAGAAGCGGCCTTTCAAGAATGGAAAGAGCAGTCAATTCAGACCCTGGCCCTGGACCTCCCTAAGTTAGCTAAACCCTTTGACCTTTACATTCCTGGTCCAAGGTGAATCGCCCTTGGAGTATTAGTGCAAAAACTGGGACCACTTGAAATGGAACAATGCAAGAATGCCCTCCAGGCATTGGCCAGCCACCCCATCCGACCAGGATACTGGGGGTATCTAAAAACCTGGAAATCAGCAGCCCGCAAGGCCAGCTCCCTCCTAAGGGAAAAGGACGCCACTTGGTGATCCTAACCACCCACCATGCCATGAAGTTGCAGGGATTGCTCCGTGGGCACAATGACCTCGAGTGAGGAGGCCCTCCAACACCAACCTCCAGAGAGACAACCTGGGGCAATGGGCCCCCATGACGACTCGTGTGACCATCACTTGACCTGGAGCTTCTCTCAGAAAACAACAAGAGTGTGCCCCTAAAGAGCTGACTATTGCTTACAGGACTTACTGCACCCAGAGCCGAGCTAATAAACTTGGCAGGGGAACCGTAAATAACGCTGCCACCATAGAAAAACCTACAGACACCATGGTGACGGGGGCCAATGAGACCGGCTGTACTCCTGGCTACTTCAAAAGGCCGTTGACTGAGTGGCCGTCATGGTCCTGGATCACCACCGGCCCTGGAATGTCTGGGAGTTGAGCAAGCAGGGCTCTGACACCTGGTGCTGTTTGTACGTTAATTCAGTTGGCCTAACTGAAGAAAGCGCAGACTACTGGTCAGAGCATCTAGGCTGGCAGAAACCGTCAGCCTAAGGGGGCCGAACCAATGTGGAGCAGGGTAAAACCGCCCACCCCCTCAGCGTCTCTGCACATCTCTTTCCTGGACCCTTAAAGGTCATTAGAATCTATAAAACTGCCAATGCTGGTGCTCAGGCAGACGAGCAGTGAGGGAGGAGGCCTGCGGACAATCAATCTCACCTGGACGCTGCTGGGGAGAAGTCCTGCCCCTACACCCGGGTATGAGGACACCCAACTCAGCACGAAGCATTTACAGAAGACGTGTCTGCACCCTCAGCGCCCCAAGAATGAGGAATGGGACAAAAGGCAGAGGAGGGCTTTGTCACTGGCAAAGCCCATTAAAAATTCCTGGGAGATAAAAATAGAATCTGGGCAATAAAATAAAGTCTAACCATTTTTTCCTTTGTGCTTTGTCTAATTTCACTTGCTCCTAGGTTTCCACATGCAGAGGTCCCACACCCGACACTTCAGACCCGATTTCCTAGTGCAAAATGGCTGGGCCGACACCTCAGCTCGTGGGGCCCCGTGCAGACTCTGCGACATAGAGCCTGAGCTCCAGGCAACCCAGCCCTCGAGAGCTCCGCCCCCTCACTCCCGCTGATGCTGACAGGAACCCTACACAGCAGCCAGGCCCACAACCCGCAGGGGAGCACACACTATCACCTCTCCATTCTCTGATCAAAATATAAAGATTTCCTTTGCTTCTGAACCAAAGTCAGTCTCGATCTGTTGGCTCCAATGACACTGGGCAGGGAGACCCTTGTTGGGGCCCACTCTGCAGGATCAGTAACAGAATTTGAGAACATTGTAACTTCAATGAACAGATGTCTGAGCCAAACTGTAATTAACATAGAGCAGTGTATAAGGCTCGTGTAAAATAAGATGTTTCTAACACTTCCATTTGATATTTCCATCACTTTATTATAAGCAAGTTCAGTGGAGGGGTTTGTCTTATTTGTCAGGTCAACAGTAGAGAAATGCAGTGATTTCTTTCCAAGGATGTACATCTAATAATCTTGGTTGAAGTTTCAACCTTGTTTCGAATGATTTTCCATTGAAAATGATACCTGTCTTTCAGCTCCTAGATTTCTGAGAAGTATAAAATCTTATATTTTTTATTACCAAAGGGGAAAGGTGGGAGGAGGGATAAATTAACAGTTTCAGATTAACATATACACACTGCTATGTATAAAATATATCATCAACAAGGAACTACTGTATAGCACAGGGAACTATACTCAATATTTTGTAATGACCCCTGAGGGGAAATAATCTGAAAAACCAGAGATATCTATATCGACATCATCTATCAACTACAGATAAAATGGAAACTAAAGGAGGCCGATGGTGAGCGTTTCTGAACCTGAAGACTTCAATCATCTAAAGTTCGGACTCTGCCTACGGCCCAAGTCCCTTAATGAACACACATGTACCAGTAGCTTAAAAATTCCCCAGATTGGAGTTCGGGGAGACACTGATTTGGAAAAATCCCTGGTGTTCTCCTTACATACACGGGACCTTTCCTACAGCTACAACATGCCTGTGACACCCAGAAGATGGAACACGGTTGGATCAGGAAGATTTTGGAAAAGGCACTAAAACTCCTAATTTCCTGGTTATTGGGTTCACCCCTCCAGCCTTTTTCCTTAAAATCTCCCCACTTGAGTATGTCAGCACCTTCAACAACCAGTTGCACAGAAATTGGAATTTGTCCAAAGGAAGAAGGGGAAGGAGGAGAAACAAGGAGAGCCAAGCACAAGATGTTCAGAGAGGCACATGTCACTCTACTTTCCAGTAAGGAAGAAGAATTAAGCAAAGGCTTAGCCTGCAACCGGGAACCAGAAGAGGGCCAAAAACAAACCAGCGGTTCTGCGGAAAGCTCCCAAAAAAGCGAGTTGAAAAATGGAGCTCAGGGGCCCTGCAATTCACAAACCTGCAGAGTTATAAATGATAACTCTCGTCCACAAATATATTGAGGGAAGGCAACGAAGAGGATTTGAAATCAAGGCAGAATTGCAGGAAACAGATTTAAGGAGTTAGATTTGAATCGCCCCTAAAGCACAAGGAAAGCGGCCAAACGTCCACAATGATGCACTTGGCCAAAAAGACAATATGCGTTTTTTTCTGAATAAATTCAGGAAAAAAACCATAGGCCCTTTTTGGCCAACCAAGCAAGCCGGAAATGCAATTCAGCACTACAAAGGAGTCTCACTTCCCATCGGTCAAAAGGTCCTTCCTAAAAAAGTGTAAAAACAAGAAATGCAGGAGAGGCCAGGGAGGAAAGGGAGCCTTGTTACACTGATGGGAGGGATGTAAATTGCCAATGACAACTCTGGAGAAGGGTATGGTGTTTCCTAAAACATCTAAAAAACACAGCTAGAGAGAAAGGGGCACATCCACTCATGGGGGTATAAATTGGGAAAACTAAAAATCAGCAAGACACAGGCACCCCAAAGTTTAGGGCTGCTCTGTTGACAAGAACCTCAACTTCATTCCACCTTAAATATCCCAGGAAAGAGAAAAATGGATAAAGAATTTGTGGTCCTTATGTACAATACAATATCACTCGGGCGTGAAATCAATATCATAAGGCTAGTAGCAGCATGATGAGTGGATTTAGGTACGACAATTCTAAGTGAAATAAGTCACACAGAAAAAGACACTTATCATAAGATATCACTAACAGAAGTAATGTAAAAACCGTTACACTTGAACGGAATTACAAAACAGAACAGAGTCACACATTTAGAAAACACACTATGGTTGCTTAATGGGAAAGGTGAGCTGGGGTGATGCAAAAACAAGGATTTCAAATTAGCTCAAATAACGTTCCATATACCCAATATGTAATAGACAAGACTTACTCCTTGCTCAGTGAACTGGACTCAACACCCCCTATTCACCGCACAAGAACATATCTGACTAGTAAGAATCTTAAAACCTATGTATTGATATCACTCTGTTAGAGTGTCAAGTGGGTGTAAAGCGGCATAAACACAGCAGTGAAAAGCAGCTAAACCCCATTATAAAAATAATTTACTTTTAAAAACCCATGAAACAAAGACAGTGAAAGAGAGAGAAATTTTTACACAATTCGTTCAGGGGCTGTGATGCAACTTGGATTGACCATATCTAGACCCACAGCTGGATGAGACATAAGGATGGACACTCTTGGGGCTGAGAGGTTTGGTGAGGTTGGGTGAGCAAACGCAGACCGTTTAAAGTAATACAGCGTGCTACCCATCGCATGGGTCCCAAATCTCAGGTTCAAGGGCATCTTCCTACATTGAAAACATGCATGAGAAACCCAGAAGATGGTACACCGTGTGATGGGGAAAGGTTTCTAAAACGCACCTCATTTCTCATCTCCTTGTGCTCAGCTTCGCCATTCCAGCCACTTTACTAGCAATCTCCCTACTTGGAACATCAGCACCTTTAACCTCCAGTTCCGTACAGGTTGCAATTTGTCCTGAGGATGAACGGGAAGACGGGGAACCAATGAGAGACTAGCTCTTGGTGTTGGGACAGGCACAGGTCACTCTATTTTCCCATCCGGAAGAAGAATTAACCACAGGCTCAGCCTGCCCCCCGGAACCAGAACAGGGCCTTAAGCCATCCTGCGCTTTTGCGGCCATCTCCTGAAAAAGCGAGTTGTAAAATGGAGCTTCAGGGCACTGCAATTCACAAACCTGCACAGTTATAAATGATAACTCTCGTCCATAAATATATTGAGGGAAGGCAAAGAAGAGGATTTGAAATAAAGGCAGAAGTGCAGGAAACAGATTTCAGGAGGTAGATTCGAATCGCCTTTAACGCACATGAAAAGCAGAAAAACTTTGACAATGATGCCCTTGGCCAAAAAGGGCGTATGCGTTTTTTCCTGAATATATTCAGGAAAAAACGCATACGCCCTTTTTGGCCAACCAAGCAACCTGGAAAGGCAAATCAGCGCTACAAAGAAGTTTCGCTTCCCATCGGTCAAAAGGGCCATGGTGAAAAAAGTGTCAAAACCAGAAATGCAGGACAGGCCATGGAGAAATGGGAGCCTTGCTACACTGATGGGCGGGATGTAAATCGCCAACAGCCACTCTGGAAAAGTGTACGGTGTGTCCTGAAACATCTAAAAAACACAGCTTAGAGAGCATAGGGCACTTCCACGCATGGGGGGATAAAGTGGGAAAATTGAAAATCAGCAAGACACAAGAACCCCAAAGTTTAGGGCTGCTCTATTGACAAGGACCTCCACTTCATTCCACCTTAAATATCCCAGGAAAGCGAAAAATGGATACAAACTTTGTGGTCCTTATGTACAATGGAATATCACTCAGCCATGAAATCAATGTCATAAGGCTAGTAGCAGCATGATGACTGGATTTAGGTACGACGATTCTAAGTGAAATAAGTCACACAGAAAAGGACACTTCTCATAAGGTGTCACTTATAGAGGGAATGTAAAAACCGTTACACTTGAACTGAATTACAAAACAGAACAGAGTCACACATGCAGAAAACACACTATGGCTGCTTAAAGGGAAAGGTGAGGTGGGGTGATACATAAAACAAGAGTTTCAAATTAGCTCAGATACCGTTCCATAAACCCAATATGTAATAGACAAGACCTACTCCTTGCTCAGAGAACTGGACTCAACACGCCCGATTCCCCGAACAAGAATATATCTGACTTGTAATAATCTTAAAACCTATGTATTGATATCTCTCTGTTAGTGTGTCAAGTGGGTGTAAAGTGGCATAAACACAGCCGTGAAAAGCAGCTAAACCTCATTATAAAAATAAATTACTTTTAAAAAGCCATGAAACAAAGACAGTGAAAGAGAGAGAAATTCTTACACAATTCGTTCAGGGACTGTGATGCAACCTAGATTGACCATATCTAGACCCACAGCTGGATGAGACATAAGGGTGGACACTCTTGGAGCTGAGTTGTTTGGTGAGGTTGGGTGAGCAAACGCAGACCCTTTAAAGTAATACTGCGTGCTACCCATCGCATGGGTCCCAAATCTCCAGGTTCAAGGGCATCTTCCTACATCAAAAACATGCATGAGAAACCCAGAAGATGGTACACCGTGTGATGGGGAAAGGGTTCTAAAACGCACCTCATTTCTCATCTCCTTGTGCTCGGGTTCGCCATTCCAGCCACTTTACTAGAAATCTCCCTACTTGGAGCATCAGCACCTTTAACCTCCTGTTCCGTACAGGTTGCAATTTGTCCTGAGGATGAACGGGAAGACGGGGAACCAATGAGAGACTAGCTCTTGGTGTTGGGACAGGCACAGGTCACTCTATTTTCCCATCAGGAAGAAGAATTAACCACAGGCTCAGCCTGCCCCCCGGAACCAGAACAGGGCCTGAAGCCATCCTGCGCTTTTGCGGCCAGCTCCCAAAAAAGCGACTTGTAAAATGGAGCTTCAGGGCACTGCAATTCACAAACATGCAGAGTTATAAATGATAACTCTCGTCCACAAATATATTGAGGGAAGGCAAAGAAGAGGATTTGAAATCAAGGCAGAATTGCAGGAAACAGATTTCAGGAGGTAGATTCGAATCGCCTTCAAAGCACATGAAAAGCGGCAAAACGTTGACAATGATGCCCTTGGCCAAAAAGGGCGTATGCGTTTTTTCCTGAATATATTCAGGAAAAAACGCATACGCCCTTTTTGGCCAACCAAGCAACCTGGAAAGGCAAATCAGCGCTACAAAGAAGTCTCGCTTCCCATCGGTCAAAAGGGCCATGCTGAAAAAAGTGTCAAAACCAGAAATGCAGGACAGGCCATGGAGAAATGGGAGCCTTGCTACACTGATGGGCGGGATGTAAATCGCCAACAGCCACTCTGGAGAAGTGTACGGTGTGTCCTGAAACATCTAAAAAACACAGCTTAGAGAGCATAGGGCACTTCCACGCATGGGGGGATAAAGTGGGAAAATTGAAAATCAGCAAGACACAAGAACCCCAAAGTTTAGGGCTGCTCTATTGACAAGGACCTCCACTTCATTCCACCTTAAATATCCCAGGAAAGCGAAAAATGGATACAAACTTTGTGGTCCTTATGTACAATGGAATATCACTCAGCCATGAAATCAATGTCATAAGGCTAGTAGCAGCATGATGACTGGATTTAGGTACGACGATTCTAAGTGAAATAAGTCACACAGAAAAGGACACTTCTCATAAGGTGTCACTTATAGAGGGAATGTAAAAACCGTTACACTTGAACTGAATTACAAAACAGAACAGAGTCACACATGCAGAAAACACACTATGGCTGCTTAAAGGGAAAGGTGAGGTGGGGTGATACATAAAACAAGAGTTTCAAATTAGCTCAGATACCGTTCCATAAACCCAATATGTAATAGACAAGACCTACTCCTTGCTCAGAGAACTGGACTCAACACGCCCGATTCCCCGAACAAGAATATATCTGACTTGTAATAATCTTAAAACCTATGTATTGATATCTCTCTGTTAGTGTGTCAAGTGGGTGTAAAGTGGCATAAACACAGCCGTGAAAAGCAGCTAAACCTCATTATAAAAATAAATTACTTTTAAAAAGCCATGAAACAAAGACAGTGAAAGAGAGAGAAATTCTTACACAATTCGTTCAGGGACTGTGATGCAACCTAGATTGACCATATCTAGACCCACAGCTGGATGAGACATAAGGGTGGACACTCTTGGAGCTGAGTTGTTTGGTGAGGTTGGGTGAGCAAACGCAGACCCTTTAAAGTAATACTGCGTGCTACCCATCGCATGGGTCCCAAATCTCCAGGTTCAAGGGCATCTTCCTACATCAAAAACATGCATGAGAAACCCAGAAGATGGTACACCGTGTGATGGGGAAAGGGTTCTAAAACGCACCTCATTTCTCATCTCCTTGTGCTCGGGTTCGCCATTCCAGCCACTTTACTAGAAATCTCCCTACTTGGAGCATCAGCACCTTTAACCTCCTGTTCCGTACAGGTTGCAATTTGTCCTGAGGATGAACGGGAAGACGGGGAACCAATGAGAGACTAGCTCTTGGTGTTGGGACAGGCACAGGTCACTCTATTTTCCCATCAGGAAGAAGAATTAACCACAGGCTCAGCCTGCCCCCCGGAACCAGAACAGGGCCTGAAGCCATCCTGCGCTTTTGCGGCCAGCTCCCAAAAAAGCGACTTGTAAAATGGAGCTTCAGGGCACTGCAATTCACAAACCTGCAGAGTTATAAATGATAACTCTCGTCCACAAATATATTGAGGGAAGGCAAAGAAGAGGATTTGAAATCAAGGCAGAATTGCAGGAAACAGATTTCAGGAGGTAGATTCGAATCGCCTTTAAAGCACATGAAAAGCGGCAAAACGTTGACAATGATGCCCTTGGCCAAAAAGGGCGTATGCGTTTTTTCCTGAATATATTCAGGAAAAAACGCATACGCCCTTTTTGGCCAACCAAGCAACCTGGAAAGGCAAATCAGCGCTACAAAGAAGTCTCGCTTCCCATCGGTCAAAAGGGCCATGCTGAAAAAAGTGTCAAAACCAGAAATGCAGGACAGGCCATGGAGAAATGGGAGCCTTGCTACACTGATGGGCGGGATGTAAATCGCCAACAGCCACTCTGGAGAAGTGTACGGTGTGTCCTGAAACATCTAAAAAACACAGCTTAGAGAGCATAGGGCACTTCCACGCATGGGGGGATAAAGTGGGAAAATTGAAAATCAGCAAGACACAAGCACCCCAAAGTTTAGGGCTGCTCTGTTGACAACTACCTCCACTTCATTCCACCTTAAATATCCCAGGAAAGCGAAAAATGGATCAAAAAGTTGCGGTCCTTATGTACAATGGAATATCACTCAGCCATGAAATCAATGTCATAAGGCTAGTAGCAGCATGATGAGTGGATTTAGGTAAGACGATTCTAAGTGAAATAAGTCACACAGAAAAGGACACTTCTCATAAGGTGTCACTTATAGAGGGAATGTAAAAACCGTTACACTTGAACTGAATTACAAAACAGAACAGAGTCACACATGCAGAAAACACACTATGGCTGCTTAACGGGAAAGGTGAGGTGGGGTGATACATAAAACAAGAGTTTCAAATTAGCTCAGATACCGTTCCATAAACCCAATATGTAATAGACAAGACCTACTCCTTGCTCAGAGAACTGGACTCAACACGCCCGATTCACCGCACAAGAATATATCTGACTAGTAATAATCTTAAAACCTATGTATTGATATCTCTCTGTTAGTGTGTCAAGTGGGTGTAAAGCGGCATAAACACAGCCGTGAAAAGCAGCTAAACCCCATTATAAAAATAAATTACTTTTAAAGACCCATGCAACAAAGACAGGGAAAGAGAGAGAAATTCTTACACAATTCGTTCAGGGGCTGTGATGCAACCTGGATTGACCATATCTAGACCCACAGCTGGATGAGACATAAGGGTGGACACTCTTGGGGCTGAGAGGTTTGGTGAGGTTGGGTGAGCAAACGCAGAGCCTTTAAAGTAATACTGCGTGCTACCCATCGCATGGGTCCCAAATCTCCAGGTTCAAGTGCATTTTCCTACATCGAAAACATGCATGAGAAACCCAGAAGATGGTACACCGTGTGATGGGGAAAGGTTTCTAAAACGCACCTCATTTCTCATCTCCTTGTGCTCGGGTTCGCCATTCCAGCCACTTTACTAGCAATCTCCCTACTTGGAGCATCAGCACCTTTAACCTCCTGTTCCGTACAGGTTGCAATTTGTCCTGAGGATGAACGGGAAGACGGGGAACCAATGAGAGACTAGCTCTTGGTGTTGGGACAGGCACAGGTCACTCTATTTTCCCATCCGGAAGAAGAATTAACCACAGGCTCAGCCTGCCCCCCGGAACCAGAACACGGCCTTAAGCCATCCTGCGCTTTTGCGGCCATCTCCTGAAAAAGCGAGTTGTAAAATGGAGCTTCAGGGCACTGCAATTCACAAACCTGCACAGTTATAAATGATAACTCTCGTCCATAAATATATTGAGGGAAGGCAAAGAAGAGGATTTGAAATAAAGGCAGAAGTGCAGGAAACAGATTTCAGGAGGTAGATTCGAATCGCCTTTAACGCACATGAAAAGCAGAAAAACTTTGACAATGATGCCCTTGGCCAAAAAGGGCGTATGCGTTTTTTCCTGAATATATTCAGGAAAAAACGCATACGCCCTTTTTGGCCAACCAAGCAACCTGGAAAGGCAAATCAGCGCTACAAAGAAGTTTCGCTTCCCATCGGTCAAAAGGGCCATGGTGAAAAAAGTGTCAAAACCAGAAATGCAGGACAGGCCATGGAGAAATGGGAGCCTTGCTACACTGATGGGCGGGATGTAAATCGCCAACAGCCACTCTGGAGAAGTGTACGGTGTGTCCTGAAACATCTAAAAAACACAGCTTAGAGAGCATAGGGCACTTCCACGCATGGGGGGATAAAGTGGGAAAATTGAAAATCAGCAAGACACAAGAACCCCAAAGTTTAGGGCTGCTCTATTGACAAGGACCTCCACTTCATTCCACCTTAAATATCCCAGGAAAGCGAAAAATGGATACAAACTTTGTGGTCCTTATGTACAATGGAATATCACTCAGCCATGAAATCAATGTCATAAGGCTAGTAGCAGCATGATGACTGGATTTAGGTACGACGATTCTAAGTGAAATAAGTCACACAGAAAAGGACACTTCTCATAAGGTGTCACTTATAGAGGGAATGTAAAAACCGTTACACTTGAACTGAATTAAAAAACAGAACAGAGTCACACATGCAGAAAACACACTATGGCTGCTTAAAGGGAAAGGTGAGGTGGGGTGATACATAAAACAAGAGTTTCAAATTAGCTCAGATACCGTTCCATAAACCCAATATGTAATAGACAAGACCTACTCCTTGCTCAGAGAACTGGACTCAACACGCCCGATTCCCCGAACAAGAATATATCTGACTTGTAATAATCTTAAAACCTATGTATTGATATCTCTCTGTTAGTGTGTCAAGTGGGTGTAAAGTGGCATAAACACAACCGTGAAAAGCAGCTAAACCTCATTATAAAAATAAATTACTTTTAAAAAGCCATGAAACAAAGACAGTGAAAGAGAGAGAAATTCTTACACAATTCGTTCAGGGACTGTGATGCAACCTAGATTGACCATATCTAGACCCAAAGCTGGATGAGACATAAGGGTGGACACTCTTGGGGCTGAGTTGTTTGGTGAGGTTGGGTGAGCAAACGCAGACCCTTTAAAGTAATACTGCGTGCTACCCATCGCATGGGTCCCAAATCTCCAGGTTCAAGGGCATCTTCCTACATCAAAAACATGCATGAGAAACCCAGAAGATGGTACACCGTGTGATGGGGAAAGGGTTCTAAAACGCACCTCATTTCTCATCTCCTTGTGCTCGGGTTCGCCATTCCAGCCACTTTACTAGAAATCTCCCTACTTGGAGCATCAGCACCTTTAACCTCCTGTTCCGTACAGGTTGCAATTTGTCCTGAGGATGAACGGGAAGACGGGGAACCAATGAGAGACTAGCTCTTGGTGTTGGGACAGGCACAGGTCACTCTATTTTCCCATCAGGAAGAAGAATTAACCACAGGCTCAGCCTGCCCCCCGGAACCAGAACAGGGCCTGAAGCCATCCTGCGCTTTTGCGGCCAGCTCCCAAAAAAGCGACTTGTAAAATGGAGCTTCAGGGCACTGCAATTCACAAACCTGCAGAGTTATAAATGATAACTCTCGTCCACAAATATATTGAGGGAAGGCAAAGAAGAGGATTTGAAATCAAGGCAGAATTGCAGGAAACAGATTTCAGGAGGTAGATTCGAATCGCCTTTAAAGCACATGAAAAGCGGCAAAACGTTGACAATGATGCCCTTGGCCAAAAAGGGCGTATGCGTTTTTTCCTGAATATATTCAGGAAAAAACGCATACGCCCTTTTTGGCCAACCAAGCAACCTGGAAAGGCAAATCAGCGCTACAAAGAAGTCTCGCTTCCCATCGGTCAAAAGGGCCATGCTGAAAAAAGTGTCAAAACCAGAAATGCAGGACAGGCCATGGAGAAATGGGAGCCTTGCTACACTGATGGGCGGGATGTAAATCGCCAACAGCCACTCTGGAGAAGTGTACGGTGTGTCCTGAAACATCTAAAAAACACAGCTTAGAGAGCATAGGGCACTTCCACGCATGGGGGGATAAAGTGGGAAAATTGAAAATCAGCAAGACACAAGCACCCCAAAGTTTAGGGCTGCTCTGTTGACAACTACCTCCACTTCATTCCACCTTAAATATCCCAGGAAAGCGAAAAATGGATCAAAAAGTTGCGGTCCTTATGTACAATGGAATATCACTCAGCCATGAAATCAATGTCATAAGGCTAGTAGCAGCATGATGAGTGGATTTAGGTAAGACGATTCTAAGTGAAATAAGTCACACAGAAAAGGACACTTCTCATAAGGTGTCACTTATAGAGGGAATGTAAAAACCGTTACACTTGAACTGAATTACAAAACAGAACAGAGTCACACATGCAGAAAACACACTATGGCTGCTTAACGGGAAAGGTGAGGTGGGGTGATACATAAAACAAGAGTTTCAAATTAGCTCAGATACCGTTCCATAAACCCAATATGTAATAGACAAGACCTACTCCTTGCTCAGAGAACTGGACTCAACACGCCCGATTCACCGCACAAGAATATATCTGACTAGTAATAATCTTAAAACCTATGTATTGATATCTCTCTGTTAGTGTGTCAAGTGGGTGTAAAGCGGCATAAACACAGCCGTGAAAAGCAGCTAAACCCCATTATAAAAATAAATTACTTTTAAAGACCCATGCAACAAAGACAGGGAAAGAGAGAGAAATTCTTACACAATTCGTTCAGGGGCTGTGATGCAACCTGGATTGACCATATCTAGACCCACAGCTGGATGAGACATAAGGGTGGACACTCTTGGGGCTGAGAGGTTTGGTGAGGTTGGGTGAGCAAACGCAGAGCCTTTAAAGTAATACTGCGTGCTACCCATCGCATGGGTCCCAAATCTCCAGGTTCAAGTGCATTTTCCTACATCGAAAACATGCATGAGAAACCCAGAAGATGGTACACCGTGTGATGGGGAAAGGTTTCTAAAACGCACCTCATTTCTCATCTCCTTGTGCTCGGGTTCGCCATTCCAGCCACTTTACTAGCAATCTCCCTACTTGGAGCATCAGCACCTTTAACCTCCTGTTCCGTACAGGTTGCAATTTGTCCTGAGGATGAACGGGAAGACGGGGAACCAATGAGAGACTAGCTCTTGGTGTTGGGACAGGCACAGGTCACTCTATTTTCCCATCCGGAAGAAGAATTAACCACAGGCTCAGCCTGCCCCCCGGAACCAGAACACGGCCTTAAGCCATCCTGCGCTTTTGCGGCCATCTCCTGAAAAAGCGAGTTGTAAAATGGAGCTTCAGGGCACTGCAATTCACAAACCTGCACAGTTATAAATGATAACTCTCGTCCATAAATATATTGAGGGAAGGCAAAGAAGAGGATTTGAAATAAAGGCAGAAGTGCAGGAAACAGATTTCAGGAGGTAGATTCGAATCGCCTTTAACGCACATGAAAAGCAGAAAAACTTTGACAATGATGCCCTTGGCCAAAAAGGGCGTATGCGTTTTTTCCTGAATATATTCAGGAAAAAACGCATACGCCCTTTTTGGCCAACCAAGCAACCTGGAAAGGCAAATCAGCGCTACAAAGAAGTTTCGCTTCCCATCGGTCAAAAGGGCCATGGTGAAAAAAGTGTCAAAACCAGAAATGCAGGACAGGCCATGGAGAAATGGGAGCCTTGCTACACTGATGGGCGGGATGTAAATCGCCAACAGCCACTCTGGAGAAGTGTACGGTGTGTCCTGAAACATCTAAAAAACACAGCTTAGAGAGCATAGGGCACTTCCACGCATGGGGGGATAAAGTGGGAAAATTGAAAATCAGCAAGACACAAGAACCCCAAAGTTTAGGGCTGCTCTATTGACAAGGACCTCCACTTCATTCCACCTTAAATATCCCAGGAAAGCGAAAAATGGATACAAACTTTGTGGTCCTTATGTACAATGGAATATCACTCAGCCATGAAATCAATGTCATAAGGCTAGTAGCAGCATGATGACTGGATTTAGGTACGACGATTCTAAGTGAAATAAGTCACACAGAAAAGGACACTTCTCATAAGGTGTCACTTATAGAGGGAATGTAAAAACCGTTACACTTGAACTGAATTACAAAACAGAACAGAGTCACACATGCAGAAAACACACTATGGCTGCTTAAAGGGAAAGGTGAGGTGGGGTGATACATAAAACAAGAGTTTCAAATTAGCTCAGATACCGTTCCATAAACCCAATATGTAATAGACAAGACCTACTCCTTGCTCAGAGAACTGGACTCAACACGCCCGATTCCCCGAACAAGAATATATCTGACTTGTAATAATCTTAAAACCTATGTATTGATATCTCTCTGTTAGTGTGTCAAGTGGGTGTAAAGTGGCATAAACACAACCGTGAAAAGCAGCTAAACCTCATTATAAAAATAAATTACTTTTAAAAAGCCATGAAACAAAGACAGTGAAAGAGAGAGAAATTCTTACACAATTCGTTCAGGGACTGTGATGCAACCTAGATTGACCATATCTAGACCCAAAGCTGGATGAGACATAAGGGTGGACACTCTTGGGGCTGAGTTGTTTGGTGAGGTTGGGTGAGCAAACGCAGACCCTTTAAAGTAATACTGCGTGCTACCCATCGCATGGGTCCCAAATCTCCAGGTTCAAGGGCATCTTCCTACATCAAAAACATGCATGAGAAACCCAGAAGATGGTACACCGTGTGATGGGGAAAGGGTTCTAAAACGCACCTCATTTCTCATCTCCTTGTGCTCGGGTTCGCCATTCCAGCCACTTTACTAGAAATCTCCCTACTTGGAGCATCAGCACCTTTAACCTCCTGTTCCGTACAGGTTGCAATTTGTCCTGAGGATGAACGGGGAAGACGGGGAACCAATGAGAGACTAGCTCTTGGTGTTGGGACAGGCACAGGTCACTCTATTTTCCCATCAGGAAGAAGAATTAACCACAGGCTCAGCCTGCCCCCCGGAACCAGAACAGGGCCTGAAGCCATCCTGCGCTTTTGCGGCCAGCTCCCGAAAAAGCGACTTGTAAAATGGAGCTTCAGGGCACTGCAATTCACAAACCTGCAGAGTTATAAATGATAACTCTCGTCCACAAATATATTGAGGGAAGGCAAAGAAGAGGATTTGAAATCAAGGCAGAATTGCAGGAAACAGATTTCAGGAGGTAGATTCGAATCGCCTTTAAAGCACATGAAAAGCGGCAAAACGTTGACAATGATGCCCTTGGCCAAAAAGGGCGTATGCGTTTTTTCCTGAATATATTCAGGAAAAAACGCATACGCCCTTTTTGGCCAACCAAGCAACCTGGAAAGGCAAATCAGCGCTACAAAGAAGTCTCGCTTCCCATCGGTCAAAAGGGCCATGCTGAAAAAAGTGTCAAAACCAGAAATGCAGGACAGGCCATGGAGAAATGGGAGCCTTGCTACACTGATGGGCGGGATGTAAATTGCCAACAGCCACTCTGGAGAAGTGTACGGTGTGTCCTGAAACATCTAAAAAACACAGCTTAGAGAGCATAGGGCACTTCCACGCATGGGGGGATAAAGTGGGAAAATTGAAAATCAGCAAGACACAAGCACCCCAAAGTTTAGGGCTGCTCTGTTGACAAGGACCTCCACTTCATTCCACCTTAAATATCCCAGGAAAGCGAAAAATGGATCAAAAAGTTGTGGTCCTTATGTACAATGGAATATCACTCAGCCATGAAATCAATGTCATAAGGCTAGTAGCAGCATGATGAGTGGATTTAGGTAAGACGATTCTAAGTGAAATAAGTCACACAGAAAAGGACACTTCTCATAAGGTGTCACTTATAGAGGGAATGTAAAAACCGTTACACTTGAACTGAATTACAAAACAGAACAGAGTCACACATGCAGAAAACACACTATGGCTGCTTAAAGGGAAAGGTGAGGTGGGGTGATACATAAAACAAGAGTTTCAAATTAGCTCAGATACCGTTCCATAAACCCAATATGTAATAGACAAGACCTACTCCTTGCTCAGAGAACTGGACTCAACACGCCCGATTCCCCGAACAAGAATATATCTGACTTGTAATAATCTTAAAACCTATGTATTGATATCTCTCTGTTAGTGTGTCAAGTGGGTGTAAAGTGGCATAAACACAGCCGTGAAAAGCAGCTAAACCTCATTATAAAAATAAATTACTTTTAAAAAGCCATGAAACAAAGACAGTGAAAGAGAGAGAAATTCTTACACAATTCGTTCAGGGACTGTGATGCAACCTAGATTGACCATATCTAGACCCACAGCTGGATGAGACATAAGGGTGGACACTCTTGGAGCTGAGTTGTTTGGTGAGGTTGGGTGAGCAAACGCAGACCCTTTAAAGTAATACTGCGTGCTACCCATCGCATGGGTCCCAAATCTCCAGGTTCAAGGGCATCTTCCTACATCAAAAACATGCATGAGAAACCCAGAAGATGGTACACCGTGTGATGGGGAAAGGGTTCTAAAACGCACCTCATTTCTCATCTCCTTGTGCTCGGGTTCGCCATTCCAGCCACTTTACTAGAAATCTCCCTACTTGGAGCATCAGCACCTTTAACCTCCTGTTCCGTACAGGTTGCAATTTGTCCTGAGGATGAACGGGAAGACGGGGAACCAATGAGAGACTAGCTCTTGGTGTTGGGACAGGCACAGGTCACTCTATTTTCCCATCAGGAAGAAGAATTAACCACAGGCTCAGCCTGCCCCCCGGAACCAGAACAGGGCCTGAAGCCATCCTGCGCTTTTGCGGCCAGCTCCCAAAAAAGCGACTTGTAAAATGGAGCTTCAGGGCACTGCAATTCACAAACATGCAGAGTTATAAATGATAACTCTCGTCCACAAATATATTGAGGGAAGGCAAAGAAGAGGATTTGAAATCAAGGCAGAATTGCAGGAAACAGATTTCAGGAGGTAGATTCGAATCGCCTTCAAAGCACATGAAAAGCGGCAAAACGTTGACAATGATGCCCTTGGCCAAAAAGGGCGTATGCGTTTTTTCCTGAATATATTCAGGAAAAAACGCATACGCCCTTTTTGGCCAACCAAGCAACCTGGAAAGGCAAATCAGCGCTACAAAGAAGTCTCGCTTCCCATCGGTCAAAAGGGCCATGCTGAAAAAAGTGTCAAAACCAGAAATGCAGGACAGGCCATGGAGAAATGGGAGCCTTGCTACACTGATGGGCGGGATGTAAATCGCCAACAGCCACTCTGGAGAAGTGTACGGTGTGTCCTGAAACATCTAAAAAACACAGCTTAGAGAGCATAGGGCACTTCCACGCATGGGGGGATAAAGTGGGAAAATTGAAAATCAGCAAGACACAAGAACCCCAAAGTTTAGGGCTGCTCTATTGACAAGGACCTCCACTTCATTCCACCTTAAATATCCCAGGAAAGCGAAAAATGGATACAAACTTTGTGGTCCTTATGTACAATGGAATATCACTCAGCCATGAAATCAATGTCATAAGGCTAGTAGCAGCATGATGACTGGATTTAGGTACGACGATTCTAAGTGAAATAAGTCACACAGAAAAGGACACTTCTCATAAGGTGTCACTTATAGAGGGAATGTAAAAACCGTTACACTTGAACTGAATTACAAAACAGAACAGAGTCACACATGCAGAAAACACACTATGGCTGCTTAAAGGGAAAGGTGAGGTGGGGTGATACATAAAACAAGAGTTTCAAATTAGCTCAGATACCGTTCCATAAACCCAATATGTAATAGACAAGACCTACTCCTTGCTCAGAGAACTGGACTCAACACGCCCGATTCCCCGAACAAGAATATATCTGACTTGTAATAATCTTAAAACCTATGTATTGATATCTCTCTGTTAGTGTGTCAAGTGGGTGTAAAGTGGCATAAACACAGCCGTGAAAAGCAGCTAAACCTCATTATAAAAATAAATTACTTTTAAAAAGCCATGAAACAAAGACAGTGAAAGAGAGAGAAATTCTTACACAATTCGTTCAGGGACTGTGATGCAACCTAGATTGACCATATCTAGACCCACAGCTGGATGAGACATAAGGGTGGACACTCTTGGAGCTGAGTTGTTTGGTGAGGTTGGGTGAGCAAACGCAGACCCTTTAAAGTAATACTGCGTGCTACCCATCGCATGGGTCCCAAATCTCCAGGTTCAAGGGCATCTTCCTACATCAAAAACATGCATGAGAAACCCAGAAGATGGTACACCGTGTGATGGGGAAAGGGTTCTAAAACGCACCTCATTTCTCATCTCCTTGTGCTCGGGTTCGCCATTCCAGCCACTTTACTAGAAATCTCCCTACTTGGAGCATCAGCACCTTTAACCTCCTGTTCCGTACAGGTTGCAATTTGTCCTGAGGATGAACGGGAAGACGGGGAACCAATGAGAGACTAGCTCTTGGTGTTGGGACAGGCACAGGTCACTCTATTTTCCCATCAGGAAGAAGAATTAACCACAGGCTCAGCCTGCCCCCCGGAACCAGAACAGGGCCTGAAGCCATCCTGCGCTTTTGCGGCCAGCTCCCAAAAAAGCGACTTGTAAAATGGAGCTTCAGGGCACTGCAATTCACAAACCTGCAGAGTTATAAATGATAACTCTCGTCCACAAATATATTGAGGGAAGGCAAAGAAGAGGATTTGAAATCAAGGCAGAATTGCAGGAAACAGATTTCAGGAGGTAGATTCGAATCGCCTTTAAAGCACATGAAAAGCGGCAAAACGTTGACAATGATGCCCTTGGCCAAAAAGGGCGTATGCGTTTTTTCCTGAATATATTCAGGAAAAAACGCATACGCCCTTTTTGGCCAACCAAGCAACCTGGAAAGGCAAATCAGCGCTACAAAGAAGTCTCGCTTCCCATCGGTCAAAAGGGCCATGCTGAAAAAAGTGTCAAAACCAGAAATGCAGGACAGGCCATGGAGAAATGGGAGCCTTGCTACACTGATGGGCGGGATGTAAATCGCCAACAGCCACTCTGGAGAAGTGTACGGTGTGTCCTGAAACATCTAAAAAACACAGCTTAGAGAGCATAGGGCACTTCCACGCATGGGGGGATAAAGTGGGAAAATTGAAAATCAGCAAGACACAAGCACCCCAAAGTTTAGGGCTGCTCTGTTGACAACTACCTCCACTTCATTCCACCTTAAATATCCCAGGAAAGCGAAAAATGGATCAAAAAGTTGCGGTCCTTATGTACAATGGAATATCACTCAGCCATGAAATCAATGTCATAAGGCTAGTAGCAGCATGATGAGTGGATTTAGGTAAGACGATTCTAAGTGAAATAAGTCACACAGAAAAGGACACTTCTCATAAGGTGTCACTTATAGAGGGAATGTAAAAACCGTTACACTTGAACTGAATTACAAAACAGAACAGAGTCACACATGCAGAAAACACACTATGGCTGCTTAACGGGAAAGGTGAGGTGGGGTGATACATAAAACAAGAGTTTCAAATTAGCTCAGATACCGTTCCATAAACCCAATATGTAATAGACAAGACCTACTCCTTGCTCAGAGAACTGGACTCAACACGCCCGATTCACCGCACAAGAATATATCTGACTAGTAATAATCTTAAAACCTATGTATTGATATCTCTCTGTTAGTGTGTCAAGTGGGTGTAAAGCGGCATAAACACAGCCGTGAAAAGCAGCTAAACCCCATTATAAAAATAAATTACTTTTAAAGACCCATGCAACAAAGACAGGGAAAGAGAGAGAAATTCTTACACAATTCGTTCAGGGGCTGTGATGCAACCTGGATTGACCATATCTAGACCCACAGCTGGATGAGACATAAGGGTGGACACTCTTGGGGCTGAGAGGTTTGGTGAGGTTGGGTGAGCAAACGCAGAGCCTTTAAAGTAATACTGCGTGCTACCCATCGCATGGGTCCCAAATCTCCAGGTTCAAGTGCATTTTCCTACATCGAAAACATGCATGAGAAACCCAGAAGATGGTACACCGTGTGATGGGGAAAGGTTTCTAAAACGCACCTCATTTCTCATCTCCTTGTGCTCGGGTTCGCCATTCCAGCCACTTTACTAGCAATCTCCCTACTTGGAGCATCAGCACCTTTAACCTCCTGTTCCGTACAGGTTGCAATTTGTCCTGAGGATGAACGGGAAGACGGGGAACCAATGAGAGACTAGCTCTTGGTGTTGGGACAGGCACAGGTCACTCTATTTTCCCATCCGGAAGAAGAATTAACCACAGGCTCAGCCTGCCCCCCGGAACCAGAACACGGCCTTAAGCCATCCTGCGCTTTTGCGGCCATCTCCTGAAAAAGCGAGTTGTAAAATGAAGCTTCAGGGCACTGCAATTCACAAACCTGCACAGTTATAAATGATAACTCTCGTCCATAAATATATTGAGGGAAGGCAAAGAAGAGGATTTGAAATAAAGGCAGAAGTGCAGGAAACAGATTTCAGGAGGTAGATTCGAATCGCCTTTAACGCACATGAAAAGCAGAAAAACTTTGACAATGATGCCCTTGGCCAAAAAGGGCGTATGCGTTTTTTCCTGAATATATTCAGGAAAAAACGCATACGCCCTTTTTGGCCAACCAAGCAACCTGGAAAGGCAAATCAGCGCTACAAAGAAGTTTCGCTTCCCATCGGTCAAAAGGGCCATGGTGAAAAAAGTGTCAAAACCAGAAATGCAGGACAGGCCATGGAGAAATGGGAGCCTTGCTACACTGATGGGCGGGATGTAAATCGCCAACAGCCACTCTGGAGAAGTGTACGGTGTGTCCTGAAACATCTAAAAAACACAGCTTAGAGAGCATAGGGCACTTCCACGCATGGGGGGATAAAGTGGGAAAATTGAAAATCAGCAAGACACAAGAACCCCAAAGTTTAGGGCTGCTCTATTGACAAGGACCTCCACTTCATTCCACCTTAAATATCCCAGGAAAGCGAAAAATGGATACAAACTTTGTGGTCCTTATGTACAATGGAATATCACTCAGCCATGAAATCAATGTCATAAGGCTAGTAGCAGCATGATGACTGGATTTAGGTACGACGATTCTAAGTGAAATAAGTCACACAGAAAAGGACACTTCTCATAAGGTGTCACTTATAGAGGGAATGTAAAAACCGTTACACTTGAACTGAATTACAAAACAGAACAGAGTCACACATGCAGAAAACACACTATGGCTGCTTAAAGGGAAAGGTGAGGTGGGGTGATACATAAAACAAGAGTTTCAAATTAGCTCAGATACCGTTCCATAAACCCAATATGTAATAGACAAGACCTACTCCTTGCTCAGAGAACTGGACTCAACACGCCCGATTCCCCGAACAAGAATATATCTGACTTGTAATAATCTTAAAACCTATGTATTGATATCTCTCTGTTAGTGTGTCAAGTGGGTGTAAAGTGGCATAAACACAACCGTGAAAAGCAGCTAAACCTCATTATAAAAATAAATTACTTTTAAAAAGCCATGAAACAAAGACAGTGAAAGAGAGAGAAATTCTTACACAATTCGTTCAGGGACTGTGATGCAACCTAGATTGACCATATCTAGACCCAAAGCTGGATGAGACATAAGGGTGGACACTCTTGGGGCTGAGTTGTTTGGTGAGGTTGGGTGAGCAAACGCAGACCCTTTAAAGTAATACTGCGTGCTACCCATCGCATGGGTCCCAAATCTCCAGGTTCAAGGGCATCTTCCTACATCAAAAACATGCATGAGAAACCCAGAAGATGGTACACCGTGTGATGGGGAAAGGGTTCTAAAACGCACCTCATTTCTCATCTCCTTGTGCTCGGGTTCGCCATTCCAGCCACTTTACTAGAAATCTCCCTACTTGGAGCATCAGCACCTTTAACCTCCTGTTCCGTACAGGTTGCAATTTGTCCTGAGGATGAACGGGGAAGACGGGGAACCAATGAGAGACTAGCTCTTGGTGTTGGGACAGGCACAGGTCACTCTATTTTCCCATCAGGAAGAAGAATTAACCACAGGCTCAGCCTGCCCCCCGGAACCAGAACAGGGCCTGAAGCCATCCTGCGCTTTTGCGGCCAGCTCCCGAAAAAGCGACTTGTAAAATGGAGCTTCAGGGCACTGCAATTCACAAACCTGCAGAGTTATAAATGATAACTCTCGTCCACAAATATATTGAGGGAAGGCAAAGAAGAGGATTTGAAATCAAGGCAGAATTGCAGGAAACAGATTTCAGGAGGTAGATTCGAATCGCCTTTAAAGCACATGAAAAGCGGCAAAACGTTGACAATGATGCCCTTGGCCAAAAAGGGCGTATGCGTTTTTTCCTGAATATATTCAGGAAAAAACGCATACGCCCTTTTTGGCCAACCAAGCAACCTGGAAAGGCAAATCAGCGCTACAAAGAAGTCTCGCTTCCCATCGGTCAAAAGGGCCATGCTGAAAAAAGTGTCAAAACCAGAAATGCAGGACAGGCCATGGAGAAATGGGAGCCTTGCTACACTGATGGGCGGGATGTAAATTGCCAACAGCCACTCTGGAGAAGTGTACGGTGTGTCCTGAAACATCTAAAAAACACAGCTTAGAGAGCATAGGGCACTTCCACGCATGGGGGGATAAAGTGGGAAAATTGAAAATCAGCAAGACACAAGCACCCCAAAGTTTAGGGCTGCTCTGTTGACAAGGACCTCCACTTCATTCCACCTTAAATATCCCAGGAAAGCGAAAAATGGATCAAAAAGTTGTGGTCCTTATGTACAATGGAATATCACTCAGCCATGAAATCAATGTCATAAGGCTAGTAGCAGCATGATGAGTGGATTTAGGTAAGACGATTCTAAGTGAAATAAGTCACACAGAAAAGGACACTTCTCATAAGGTGTCACTTATAGAGGGAATGTAAAAACCGTTACACTTGAACTGAATTACAAAACAGAACAGAGTCACACATGCAGAAAACACACTATGGCTGCTTAAAGGGAAAGGTGAGGTGGGGTGATACATAAAACAAGAGTTTCAAATTAGCTCAGATACCGTTCCATAAACCCAATATGTAATAGACAAGACCTACTCCTTGCTCAGAGAACTGGACTCAACACGCCCGATTCCCCGAACAAGAATATATCTGACTTGTAATAATCTTAAAACCTATGTATTGATATCTCTCTGTTAGTGTGTCAAGTGGGTGTAAAGTGGCATAAACACAGCCGTGAAAAGCAGCTAAACCTCATTATAAAAATAAATTACTTTTAAAAAGCCATGAAACAAAGACAGTGAAAGAGAGAGAAATTCTTACACAATTCGTTCAGGGACTGTGATGCAACCTAGATTGACCATATCTAGACCCACAGCTGGATGAGACATAAGGGTGGACACTCTTGGAGCTGAGTTGTTTGGTGAGGTTGGGTGAGCAAACGCAGACCCTTTAAAGTAATACTGCGTGCTACCCATCGCATGGGTCCCAAATCTCCAGGTTCAAGGGCATCTTCCTACATCAAAAACATGCATGAGAAACCCAGAAGATGGTACACCGTGTGATGGGGAAAGGGTTCTAAAACGCACCTCATTTCTCATCTCCTTGTGCTCGGGTTCGCCATTCCAGCCACTTTACTAGAAATCTCCCTACTTGGAGCATCAGCACCTTTAACCTCCTGTTCCGTACAGGTTGCAATTTGTCCTGAGGATGAACGGGAAGACGGGGAACCAATGAGAGACTAGCTCTTGGTGTTGGGACAGGCACAGGTCACTCTATTTTCCCATCAGGAAGAAGAATTAACCACAGGCTCAGCCTGCCCCCCGGAACCAGAACAGGGCCTGAAGCCATCCTGCGCTTTTGCGGCCAGCTCCCAAAAAAGCGACTTGTAAAATGGAGCTTCAGTGCACTGCAATTCACAAACCTGCAGAGTTATAAATGATAACTCTCGTCCACAAATATATTGAGGGAAGGCAAAGAAGAGGATTTGAAATCAAGGCAGAATTGCAGGAAACAGATTTCAGGAGGTAGATTCGAATCGCCTTTAAAGCACATGAAAAGCGGCAAAACGTTGACAATGATGCCCTTGGCCAAAAAGGGCGTATGCGTTTTTTCCTGAATATATTCAGGAAAAAACGCATACGCCCTTTTTGGCCAACCAAGCAACCTGGAAAGGCAAATCAGCGCTACAAAGAAGTCTCGCTTCCCATCGGTCAAAAGGGCCATGCTGAAAAAAGTGTCAAAACCAGAAATGCAGGACAGGCCATGGAGAAATGGGAGCCTTGCTACACTGATGGGCGGGATGTAAATCGCCAACAGCCACTCTGGAGAAGTGTACGGTGTGTCCTGAAACATCTAAAAAACACAGCTTAGAGAGCATAGGGCACTTCCACGCATGGGGGGATAAAGTGGGAAAATTGAAAATCAGCAAGACACAAGCACCCCAAAGTTTAGGGCTGCTCTGTTGACAACTACCTCCACTTCATTCCACCTTAAATATCCCAGGAAAGCGAAAAATGGATCAAAAAGTTGCGGTCCTTATGTACAATGGAATATCACTCAGCCATGAAATCAATGTCATAAGGCTAGTAGCAGCATGATGAGTGGATTTAGGTAAGACGATTCTAAGTGAAATAAGTCACACAGAAAAGGACACTTCTCATAAGGTGTCACTTATAGAGGGAATGTAAAAACCGTTACACTTGAACTGAATTACAAAACAGAACAGAGTCACACATGCAGAAAACACACTATGGCTGCTTAACGGGAAAGGTGAGGTGGGGTGATACATAAAACAAGAGTTTCAAATTAGCTCAGATACCGTTCCATAAACCCAATATGTAATAGACAAGACCTACTCCTTGCTCAGAGAACTGGACTCAACACGCCCGATTCACCGCACAAGAATATATCTGACTAGTAATAATCTTAAAACCTATGTATTGATATCTCTCTGTTAGTGTGTCAAGTGGGTGTAAAGCGGCATAAACACAGCCGTGAAAAGCAGCTAAACCCCATTATAAAAATAAATTACTTTTAAAGACCCATGCAACAAAGACAGGGAAAGAGAGAGAAATTCTTACACAATTCGTTCAGGGGCTGTGATGCAACCTGGATTGACCATATCTAGACCCACAGCTGGATGAGACATAAGGGTGGACACTCTTGGGGCTGAGAGGTTTGGTGAGGTTGGGTGAGCAAACGCAGAGCCTTTAAAGTAATACTGCGTGCTACCCATCGCATGGGTCCCAAATCTCCAGGTTCAAGTGCATTTTCCTACATCGAAAACATGCATGAGAAACCCAGAAGATGGTACACCGTGTGATGGGGAAAGGTTTCTAAAACGCACCTCATTTCTCATCTCCTTGTGCTCGGGTTCGCCATTCCAGCCACTTTACTAGCAATCTCCCTACTTGGAGCATCAGCACCTTTAACCTCCTGTTCCGTACAGGTTGCAATTTGTCCTGAGGATGAACGGGAAGACGGGGAACCAATGAGAGACTAGCTCTTGGTGTTGGGACAGGCACAGGTCACTCTATTTTCCCATCCGGAAGAAGAATTAACCACAGGCTCAGCCTGCCCCCCGGAACCAGAACACGGCCTTAAGCCATCCTGCGCTTTTGCGGCCATCTCCTGAAAAAGCGAGTTGTAAAATGGAGCTTCAGGGCACTGCAATTCACAAACCTGCACAGTTATAAATGATAACTCTCGTCCATAAATATATTGAGGGAAGGCAAAGAAGAGGATTTGAAATAAAGGCAGAAGTGCAGGAAACAGATTTCAGGAGGTAGATTCGAATCGCCTTTAACGCACATGAAAAGCAGAAAAACTTTGACAATGATGCCCTTGGCCAAAAAGGGCGTATGCGTTTTTTCCTGAATATATTCAGGAAAAAACGCATACGCCCTTTTTGGCCAACCAAGCAACCTGGAAAGGCAAATCAGCGCTACAAAGAAGTTTCGCTTCCCATCGGTCAAAAGGGCCATGGTGAAAAAAGTGTCAAAACCAGAAATGCAGGACAGGCCATGGAGAAATGGGAGCCTTGCTACACTGATGGGCGGGATGTAAATCGCCAACAGCCACTCTGGAGAAGTGTACGGTGTGTCCTGAAACATCTAAAAAACACAGCTTAGAGAGCATAGGGCACTTCCACGCATGGGGGGATAAAGTGGGAAAATTGAAAATCAGCAAGACACAAGAACCCCAAAGTTTAGGGCTGCTCTATTGACAAGGACCTCCACTTCATTCCACCTTAAATATCCCAGGAAAGCGAAAAATGGATACAAACTTTGTGGTCCTTATGTACAATGGAATATCACTCAGCCATGAAATCAATGTCATAAGGCTAGTAGCAGCATGATGACTGGATTTAGGTACGACGATTCTAAGTGAAATAAGTCACACAGAAAAGGACACTTCTCATAAGGTGTCACTTATAGAGGGAATGTAAAAACCGTTACACTTGAACTGAATTACAAAACAGAACAGAGTCACACATGCAGAAAACACACTATGGCTGCTTAAAGGGAAAGGTGAGGTGGGGTGATACATAAAACAAGAGTTTCAAATTAGCTCAGATACCGTTCCATAAACCCAATATGTAATAGACAAGACCTACTCCTTGCTCAGAGAACTGGACTCAACACGCCCGATTCCCCGAACAAGAATATATCTGACTTGTAATAATCTTAAAACCTATGTATTGATATCTCTCTGTTAGTGTGTCAAGTGGGTGTAAAGTGGCATAAACACAACCGTGAAAAGCAGCTAAACCTCATTATAAAAATAAATTACTTTTAAAAAGCCATGAAACAAAGACAGTGAAAGAGAGAGAAATTCTTACACAATTCGTTCAGGGACTGTGATGCAACCTAGATTGACCATATCTAGACCCAAACCTGGATGAGACATAAGGGTGGACACTCTTGGGGCTGAGTTGTTTGGTGAGGTTGGGTGAGCAAACGCAGACCCTTTAAAGTAATACTGCGTGCTACCCATCGCATGGGTCCCAAATCTCCAGGTTCAAGGGCATCTTCCTACATCAAAAACATGCATGAGAAACCCAGAAGATGGTACACCGTGTGATGGGGAAAGGGTTCTAAAACGCACCTCATTTCTCATCTCCTTGTGCTCGGGTTCGCCATTCCAGCCACTTTACTAGAAATCTCCCTACTTGGAGCATCAGCACCTTTAACCTCCTGTTCCGTACAGGTTGCAATTTGTCCTGAGGATGAACGGGGAAGACGGGGAACCAATGAGAGACTAGCTCTTGGTGTTGGGACAGGCACAGGTCACTCTATTTTCCCATCAGGAAGAAGAATTAACCACAGGCTCAGCCTGCCCCCCGGAACCAGAACAGGGCCTGAAGCCATCCTGCGCTTTTGCGGCCAGCTCCCGAAAAAGCGACTTGTAAAATGGAGCTTCAGGGCACTGCAATTCACAAACCTGCAGAGTTATAAATGATAACTCTCGTCCACAAATATATTGAGGGAAGGCAAAGAAGAGGATTTGAAATCAAGGCAGAATTGCAGGAAACAGATTTCAGGAGGTAGATTCGAATCGCCTTTAAAGCACATGAAAAGCGGCAAAACGTTGACAATGATGCCCTTGGCCAAAAAGGGCGTATGCGTTTTTTCCTGAATATATTCAGGAAAAAACGCATACGCCCTTTTTGGCCAACCAAGCAACCTGGAAAGGCAAATCAGCGCTACAAAGAAGTCTCGCTTCCCATCGGTCAAAAGGGCCATGCTGAAAAAAGTGTCAAAACCAGAAATGCAGGACAGGCCATGGAGAAATGGGAGCCTTGCTACACTGATGGGCGGGATGTAAATTGCCAACAGCCACTCTGGAGAAGTGTACGGTGTGTCCTGAAACATCTAAAAAACACAGCTTAGAGAGCATAGGGCACTTCCACGCATGGGGGGATAAAGTGGGAAAATTGAAAATCAGCAAGACACAAGCACCCCAAAGTTTAGGGCTGCTCTGTTGACAAGGACCTCCACTTCATTCCACCTTAAATATCCCAGGAAAGCGAAAAATGGATCAAAAAGTTGTGGTCCTTATGTACAATGGAATATCACTCAGCCATGAAATCAATGTCATAAGGCTAGTAGCAGCATGATGAGTGGATTTAGGTAAGACGATTCTAAGTGAAATAAGTCACACAGAAAAGGACACTTCTCATAAGGTGTCACTTATAGAGGGAATGTAAAAACCGTTACACTTGAACTGAATTACAAAACAGAACAGAGTCACACATGCAGAAAACACACTATGGCTGCTTAACGGGAAAGGTGAGGTGGGGTGATACATAAAACGAGAGTTTCAAATTAGCTCAGATACCGTTCCATAAACCCAATATGTAATAGACAAGACCTACTCCTTGCTCAGAGAACTGGACTCAACACGCCCGATTCACCGCACAAGAATATATCTGACTAGTAATAATCTTAAAACCTATGTATTGATATCTCTCTGTTAGTGTGTCAAGTGGGTGTAAAGCGGCATAAACACAGCCGTGAAAAGCAGCTAAACCCCATTATAAAAATAAATTACTTTTAAAAACCCATGAAACAAAGACAGGGAAAGAGAGAGAAATTCTTACACAATTCGTTCAGGGGCTGTGATGCAACCTGGATTGACCATATCTAGACCCACAGCTGGATGAGACATAGGGGTGGACACTCTTGGGGCTGAGAGGTTTGGTGAGGTTGGGTGAGCAAACGCAGACCCTTTAAAGTAATACTGCGTGCTACCCAGCGCATGGGTCCCAAATCTCCAGATTCAAGGGCATCTTCATACATCGAAAACATGCATGAGAAACCCAGAAGATGGTACACCGTGTGATGGGGAAAGGTTTCTAAAACGCACCTCATTTCTCATCTCCTTGTGCTCGGGTTCGCCATTCCAGCCACTTTACTAGCAATCTCCCTACTTGGAGCATCAGCACCTTTAACCTCCTGTTCCGTACAGGTTGCAATTTGTCCTGAGGATGAACGGGAAGACGGGGAACCAATGAGAGACTAGCTCTTGGTGTT
Source organism: Balaenoptera physalus (assembly GCF_965194825.1). Classification (NCBI taxonomy): domain Eukaryota; kingdom Metazoa; phylum Chordata; class Mammalia; order Artiodactyla; family Balaenopteridae; genus Balaenoptera; species Balaenoptera physalus. Next base: position 311,956 of record NW_028125869.1, read on the forward strand.
GGGACAGGCACAGGTCACTCTATTTTCCCATCAGGAAGAAGAATTAACCACAGGCTCAGCCTGCCCCCCGGAACCAGAACAGGGCCTGAAGCCATCCTGCGCTTTTGCGGCCAGTTCCCAAAAAAGCGACTTGTAAAATGGAGCTTCAGGGCACTGCAATTCACAAACCTGCAGAGTTATAAATGATAACTCTCGTCCACAAATATATTGAGGGAAGGCAAAGAAGAGGATTTGAAATCAAGGCAGAATTGCAGGAAACAGATTTCAGGAGGTAGATTCGAATCGCCTTTAAAGCACATGAAAAGCGGCAAAACGTTGACAATGATGCCCTTGGCCAAAAAGGGCGTATGCGTTTTTTCCTGAATATATTCAGGAAAAAACGCATACGCCCTTTTTGGCCAACCAAGCAACCTGGAAAGGCAAATCAGCGCTACAAAGAAGTCTCGCTTCCCATCGGTCAAAAGGGCCATGCTGAAAAAAGTGTCAAAACCAGAAATGCAGGACAGGCCATGGAGAAATGGGAGCCTTGCTACACTGATGGGCGGGATGTAAATCGCCAACAGCCACTCTGGAGAAGTGTACGGTGTGTCCTGAAACATCTAAAAAACACAGCTTAGAGAGCATAGGGCACTTCCACGCATGGGGGGATAAAGTGGGAAAATTGAAAATCAGCAAGACACAAGCACCCCAAAGTTTAGGGCTGCTCTGTTGACAAGGACCTCCACTTCATTCCACCTTAAATATCCCAGGAAAGCGAAAAATGGATAAAAAAGTTGTGGTCCTTATGTACAATGGAATATCACTCAGCCATGAAATCAATGTCATAAGGCTAGTAGCAGCATGATGAGTGGATTTAGGTAAGACGATTCTAAGTGAAATAAGTCACACAGAAAAGGACACTTCTCATAAGGTGTAACTTATAGAGGGAATGTAAAAACCGTTACACTTGAACTGAATTACAAAACAGAACAGAGTCACACATGCAGAAAACACACTATGGCTGCTTAACGGGAAAGGTGAGGTGGGGTGATACATAAAACGAGAGTTTCAAATTAGCTCAGATACCGTTCCATAATCCCAATATGTAATAGACAAGACCTACTCCTTGCTCAGAGAACTGGACTCAACACGCCCGATTCACCGCACAAGAATATATCTGACTAGTAATAATCTTAAAACCTATGTATTGATATCTCTCTGTTAGTGTGTCAAGTGGGTGTAAAGCGGCATAAACACAGCCGTGAAAAGCAGCTAAACCCCATTATAAAAATAAATTACTTTTAAAAACCCATGAAACAAAGACAGGGAAAGAGAGAGAAATTCTTACACAATTCGTTCAGGGGCTGTGATGCAACCTGGATTGACCATATCTAGACCCACAGCTGGATGAGACATAGGGGTGGACACTCTTGGGGCTGAGAGGTTTGGTGAGGTTGGGTGAGCAAACGCAGACCCTTTAAAGTAATACTGCGTGCTACCCAGCGCATGGGTCCCAAATCTCCAGATTCAAGGGCATCTTCCTACATCGAAAACATGCATGAGAAACCCAGAAGATGGTACACCGTGTGATGGGGAAAGGTTTCTAAAACGCACCTCATTTCTCATCTCCTTGTGCTCGGGTTCGCCATTCCAGCCACTTTACTAGCAATCTCCCTACTTGGAGCATCAGCACCTTTAACCTCCTGTTCCGTACAGGTTGCAATTTGTCCTGAGGATGAACGGGAAGACGGGGAACCAATGAGAGACTAGCTCTTGGTGTTGGGACAGGCACAGGTCACTCTATTTTCCCATCAGGAAGAAGAATTAACCACAGGCTCAGCCTGCCCCCCGGAACCAGAACAGGGCCTGAAGCCATCCTGTGCTTTTGCGGCCAGTTCCCAAAAAAGCGACTTGTAAAATGGAGCTTCAGGGCACTGCAATTCACAAACCTGCAGAGTTATAAATGATAACTCTCGTCCACAAATATATTGAGGGAAGGCAAAGAAGAGGATTTGAAATCAAGGCAGAATTGCAGGAAACAGATTTCAGGAGGTAGATTCGAATCGCCTTTAAAGCACATGAAAAGCGGCAAAACGTTGACAATGATGCCCTTGGCCAAAAAGGGCGTATGCGTTTTTTCCTGAATATGTTCAGGAAAAAACGCATACGCCCTTTTTGGCCAACCAAGCAACCTGGAAAGGCAAATCAGCGCTACAAAGAAGTCTCGCTTCCCATCGGTCAAAAGGGCCATGCTGAAAAAAGTGTCAAAACCAGAAATGCAGGACAGGCCATGGAGAAATGGGAGCCTTGCTACACTGATGGGCGGGATGTAAATCGCCAACAGCCACTCTGGAGAAGTGTACGGTGTGTCCTGAAACATCTAAAAAACACAGCTTAGAGAGCATAGGGCACTTCCACGCATGGGGGGATAAAGTGGGAAAATTGAAAATCAGCAAGACACAAGCACCCCAAAGTTTAGGGCTGCTCTGTTGACAAGGACCTCCACTTCATTCCACCTTAAATATCCCAGGAAAGCGAAAAATGGATCAAAAAGTTGTGGTCCTTATGTACAATGGAATATCACTCAGCCATGAAATCAATGTCATAAGGCTAGTAGCAGCATGATGAGTGGATTTAGGTAAGACGATTCTAAGTGAAATAAGTCACACAGAAAAGGACACTTCTCATAAGGTGTCACTTATAGAGGGAATGTAAAAACCGTTACACTTGAACTGAATTACAAAACAGAACAGAGTCACACATGCAGAAAACACACTATGGCTGCTTAACGGGAAAGGTGAGGTGGGGTGATACATAAAACGAGAGTTTCAAATTAGCTCAGATACCGTTCCATAAACCCAATATGTAATAGACAAGACCTACTCCTTGCTCAGAGAACTGGACTCAACACGCCCGATTCACCGCACAAGAATATATCTGACTAGTAATAATCTTAAAACCTATGTATTGATATCTCTCTGTTAGTGTGTCAAGTGGGTGTAAAGCGGCATAAACACAGCCGTGAAAAGCAGCTAAACCCCATTATAAAAATAAATTACTTTTAAAAACCCATGAAACAAAGACAGGGAAAGAGAGAGAAATTCTTACACAATTCGTTCAGGGGCTGTGATGCAACCTGGATTGACCATATCTAGACCCACAGCTGGATGAGACATAGGGGTGGACACTCTTGGGGCTGAGAGGTTTGGTGAGGTTGGGTGAGCAAACGCAGACCCTTTAAAGTAATACTGCGTGCTACCCAGCGCATGGGTCCCAAATCTCCAGATTCAAGGGCATCTTCATACATCGAAAACATGCATGAGAAACCCAGAAGATGGTACACCGTGTGATGGGGAAAGGTTTCTAAAACGCACCTCATTTCTCATCTCCTTGTGCTCGGGTTCGCCATTCCAGCCACTTTACTAGCAATCTCCCTACTTGGAGCATCAGCACCTTTAACCTCCTGTTCCGTACAGGTTGCAATTTGTCCTGAGGATGAACGGGAAGACGGGGAACCAATGAGAGACTAGCTCTTGGTGTTGGGACAGGCACAGGTCACTCTATTTTCCCATCAGGAAGAAGAATTAACCACAGGCTCAGCCTGCCCCCCGGAACCAGAACAGGGCCTGAAGCCATCCTGCGCTTTTGCGGCCAGTTCCCAAAAAAGCGACTTGTAAAATGGAGCTTCAGGGCACTGCAATTCACAAACCTGCAGAGTTATAAATGATAACTCTCGTCCACAAATATATTGAGGGAAGGCAAAGAAGAGGATTTGAAATCAAGGCAGAATTGCAGGAAACAGATTTCAGGAGGTAGATTCGAATCGCCTTTAAAGCACATGAAAAGCGGCAAAACGTTGACAATGATGCCCTTGGCCAAAAAGGGCGTATGCGTTTTTTCCTGAATATATTCAGGAAAAAACGCATACGCCCTTTTTGGCCAACCAAGCAACCTGGAAAGGCAAATCAGCGCTACAAAGAAGTCTCGCTTCCCATCGGTCAAAAGGGCCATGCTGAAAAAAGTGTCAAAACCAGAAATGCAGGACAGGCCATGGAGAAATGGGAGCCTTGCTACACTGATGGGCGGGATGTAAATCGCCAACAGCCACTCTGGAGAAGTGTACGGTGTGTCCTGAAACATCTAAAAAACACAGCTTAGAGAGCATAGGGCACTTCCACGCATGGGGGGATAAAGTGGGAAAATTGAAAATCAGCAAGACACAAGCACCCCAAAGTTTAGGGCTGCTCTGTTGACAAGGACCTCCACTTCATTCCACCTTAAATATCCCAGGAAAGCGAAAAATGGATAAAAAAGTTGTGGTCCTTATGTACAATGGAATATCACTCAGCCATGAAATCAATGTCATAAGGCTAGTAGCAGCATGATGAGTGGATTTAGGTAAGACGATTCTAAGTGAAATAAGTCACACAGAAAAGGACACTTCTCATAAGGTGTAACTTATAGAGGGAATGTAAAAACCGTTACACTTGAACTGAATTACAAAACAGAACAGAGTCACACATGCAGAAAACACACTATGGCTGCTTAACGGGAAAGGTGAGGTGGGGTGATACATAAAACGAGAGTTTCAAATTAGCTCAGATACCGTTCCATAATCCCAATATGTAATAGACAAGACCTACTCCTTGCTCAGAGAACTGGACTCAACACGCCCGATTCACCGCACAAGAATATATCTGACTAGTAATAATCTTAAAACCTATGTATTGATATCTCTCTGTTAGTGTGTCAAGTGGGTGTAAAGCGGCATAAACACAGCCGTGAAAAGCAGCTAAACCCCATTATAAAAATAAATTACTTTTAAAAACCCATGAAACAAAGACAGGGAAAGAGAGAGAAATTCTTACACAATTCGTTCAGGGGCTGTGATGCAACCTGGATTGACCATATCTAGACCCACAGCTGGATGAGACATAGGGGTGGACACTCTTGGGGCTGAGAGGTTTGGTGAGGTTGGGTGAGCAAACGCAGACCCTTTAAAGTAATACTGCGTGCTACCCAGCGCATGGGTCCCAAATCTCCAGATTCAAGGGCATCTTCCTACATCGAAAACATGCATGAGAAACCCAGAAGATGGTACACCGTGTGATGGGGAAAGGTTTCTAAAACGCACCTCATTTCTCATCTCCTTGTGCTCGGGTTCGCCATTCCAGCCACTTTACTAGCAATCTCCCTACTTGGAGCATCAGCACCTTTAACCTCCTGTTCCGTACAGGTTGCAATTTGTCCTGAGGATGAACGGGAAGACGGGGAACCAATGAGAGACTAGCTCTTGGTGTTGGGACAGGCACAGGTCACTCTATTTTCCCATCAGGAAGAAGAATTAACCACAGGCTCAGCCTGCCCCCCGGAACCAGAACAGGGCCTGAAGCCATCCTGTGCTTTTGCGGCCAGTTCCCAAAAAAGCGACTTGTAAAATGGAGCTTCAGGGCACTGCAATTCACAAACCTGCAGAGTTATAAATGATAACTCTCGTCCACAAATATATTGAGGGAAGGCAAAGAAGAGGATTTGAAATCAAGGCAGAATTGCAGGAAACAGATTTCAGGAGGTAGATTCGAATCGCCTTTAAAGCACATGAAAAGCGGCAAAACGTTGACAATGATGCCCTTGGCCAAAAAGGGCGTATGCGTTTTTTCCTGAATATGTTCAGGAAAAAACGCATACGCCCTTTTTGGCCAACCAAGCAACCTGGAAAGGCAAATCAGCGCTACAAAGAAGTCTCGCTTCCCATCGGTCAAAAGGGCCATGCTGAAAAAAGTGTCAAAACCAGAAATGCAGGACAGGCCATGGAGAAATGGGAGCCTTGCTACACTGATGGGCGGGATGTAAATCGCCAACAGCCACTCTGGAGAAGTGTACGGTGTGTCCTGAAACATCTAAAAAACACAGCTTAGAGAGCATAGGGCACTTCCACGCATGGGGGGATAAAGTGGGAAAATTGAAAATCAGCAAGACACAAGCACCCCAAAGTTTAGGGCTGCTCTGTTGACAAGGACCTCCACTTCATTCCACCTTAAATATCCCAGGAAAGCGAAAAATGGATAAAAAAGTTGTGGTCCTTATGTACAATGGAATATCACTCAGCCATGAAATCAATGTCATAAGGCTAGTAGCAGCATGATGAGTGGATTTAGGTAAGACGATTCTAAGTGAAATAAGTCACACAGAAAAGGACACTTCTCATAAGGTGTCACTTATAGAGGGAATGTAAAAACCGTTACACTTGAACTGAATTACAAAACAGAACAGAGTCACACATGCAGAAAACACACTATGGCTGCTTAACGGGAAAGGTGAGGTGGGGTGATACATAAAACGAGAGTTTCAAATTAGCTGAGATACCGTTCCATAATCCCAATATGTAATAGACAAGACCTACTCCTTGCTCAGAGAACTGGACTCAACACGCCCGATTCACCGCACAAGAATATATCTGACTAGTAATAATCTTAAAACCTATGTATTGATATCTCTCTGTTAGTGTGTCAAGTGGGTGTAAAGCGGCATAAACACAGCCGTGAAAAGCAGCTAAACCCCATTATAAAAATAAATTACTTTTAAAAACCCATGAAACAAAGACAGGGAAAGAGAGAGAAATTCTTACACAATTCGTTCAGGGGCTGTGATGCAACCTGGATTGACCATATCTAGACCCACAGCTGGATGAGACATAGGGGTGGACACTCTTGGGGCTGAGAGGTTTGGTGAGGTTGGGTGAGCAAACGCAGACCCTTTAAAGTAATACTGCGTGCTACCCAGCGCATGGGTCCCAAATCTCCAGATTCAAGGGCATCTTCCTACATCGAAAACATGCATGAGAAACCCAGAAGATGGTACACCGTGTGATGGGGAAAGGTTTCTAAAACGCACCTCATTTCTCATCTCCTTGTGCTCGGGTTCGCCATTCCAGCCACTTTACTAGCAATCTCCCTACTTGGAGCATCAGCACCTTTAACCTCCTGTTCCGTACAGGTTGCAATTTGTCCTGAGGATGAACGGGAAGACGGGGAACCAATGAGAGACTAGCTCTTGGTGTTGGGACAGGCACAGGTCACTCTATTTTCCCATCAGGAAGAAGAATTAACCACAGGCTCAGCCTGCCCCCCGGAACCAGAACAGGGCCTGAAGCCATCCTGTGCTTTTGTGGCCAGTTCCCAAAAAAGCGACTTGTAAAATGGAGCTTCAGGGCACTGCAATTCACAAACCTGCAGAGTTATAAATGATAACTCTCGTCCACAAATATATTGAGGGAAGGCAAAGAAGAGGATTTGAAATCAAGGCAGAATTGCAGGAAACAGATTTCAGGAGGTAGATTCGAATCGCCTTTAAAGCACATGAAAAGCGGCAAAACGTTGACAATGATGCCCTTGGCCAAAAAGGGCGTATGCGTTTTTTCCTGAATATATTCAGGAAAAAACGCATACGCCCTTTTTGGCCAACCAAGCAACCTGGAAAGGCAAATCAGCGCTACAAAGAAGTCTCGCTTCCCATCGGTCAAAAGGGCCATGCTGAAAAAAGTGTCAAAACCAGAAATGCAGGACAGGCCATGGAGAAATGGGAGCCTTGCTACACTGATGGGCGGGATGTAAATCGCCAACAGCCACTCTGGAGAAGTGTACGGTGTGTCCTGAAACATCTAAAAAACACAGCTTAGAGAGCATAGGGCACTTCCACGCATGGGGGGATAAAGTGGGAAAATTGAAAATCAGCAAGACACAAGCACCCCAAAGTTTAGGGCTGCTCTGTTGACAAGGACCTCCACTTCATTCCACCTTAAATATCCCAGGAAAGCGAAAAATGGATAAAAAAGTTGTGGTCCTTATGTACAATGGAATATCACTCAGCCATGAAATCAATGTCATAAGGCTAGTAGCAGCATGATGAGTGGATTTAGGTAAGACGATTCTAAGTGAAATAAGTCACACAGAAAAGGACACTTCTCATAAGGTGTCACTTATAGAGGGAATGTAAAAACCGTTACACTTGAACTGAATTACAAAACAGAACAGAGTCACACATGCAGAAAACACACTATGGCTGCTTAACGGGAAAGGTGAGGTGGGGTGATACATAAAACGAGAGTTTCAAATTAGCTCAGATACCGTTCCATAATCCCAATATGTAATAGACAAGACCTACTCCTTGCTCAGAGAACTGAACTCAACACGCCCGATTCACCGCACAAGAATATATCTGACTAGTAATAATCTTAAAACCTATGTATTGATATCTCTCTGTTAGTGTGTCAAGTGGGTGTAAAGCGGCATAAACACAGCCGTGAAAAGCAGCTAAACCCCATTATAAAAATAAATTACTTTTAAAAACCCATGAAACAAAGACAGGGAAAGAGAGAGAAATTCTTACACAATTCGTTCAGGGGCTGTGATGCAACCTGGATTGACCATATCTAGACCCACAGCTGGATGAGACATAGGGGTGGACACTCTTGGGGCTGAGAGGTTTGGTGAGGTTGGGTGAGCAAACGCAGACCCTTTAAAGTAATACTGCGTGCTACCCAGCGCATGGGTCCCAAATCTCCAGATTCAAGGGCATCTTCCTACATCGAAAACATGCATGAGAAACCCAGAAGATGGTACACCGTGTGATGGGGAAAGGTTTCTATAACGCACCTCATTTCTCATCTCCTTGTGCTCGGGTTCGCCATTCCAGCCACTTTACTAGCAATCTCCCTACTTGGAGCATCAGCACCTTTAACCTCCTGTTCCGTACAGGTTGCAATTTGTCCTGAGGATGAACGGGAAGACGGGGAACCAATGAGAGACTAGCTCTTGGTGTTGGGACAGGCACAGGTCACTCTATTTTCCCATCAGGAAGAAGAATTAACCACAGGCTCAGCCTGCCCCCCGGAACCAGAACAGGGCCTGAAGCCATCCTGTGCTTTTGCGGCCAGTTCCCAAAAAAGCGACTTGTAAAATGGAGCTTCAGGGCACTGCAATTCACAAACCTGCAGAGTTATAAATGATAACTCTCGTCCACAAATATATTGAGGGAAGGCAAAGAAGAGGATTTGAAATCAAGGCAGAATTGCAGGAAACAGATTTCAGGAGGTAGATTCGAATCGCCTTTAAAGCACATGAAAAGCGGCAAAACGTTGACAATGATGCCCTTGGCCAAAAAGGGCGTATGCGTTTTTTCCTGAATATATTCAGGAAAAAACGCATACGCCCTTTTTGGCCAACCAAGCAACCTGGAAAGGCAAATCAGCGCTACAAAGAAGTCTCGCTTCCCATCGGTCAAAAGGGCCATGCTGAAAAAAGTGTCAAAACCAGAAATGCAGGACAGGCCATGGAGAAATGGGAGCCTTGCTACACTGATGGGCGGGATGTAAATCGCCAACAGCCACTCTGGAGAAGTGTACGGTGTGTCCTGAAACATCTAAAAAACACAGCTTAGAGAGCATAGGGCACTTCCACGCATGGGGGGATAAAGTGGGAAAATTGAAAATCAGCAAGACACAAGCACCCCAAAGTTTAGGGCTGCTCTGTTGACAAGGACCTCCACTTCATTCCACCTTAAATATCCCAGGAAAGCGAAAAATGGATAAAAAAGTTGTGGTCCTTATGTACAATGGAATATCACTCAGCCATGAAATCAATGTCATAAGGCTAGTAGCAGCATGATGAGTGGATTTAGGTAAGACGATTCTAAGTGAAATAAGTCACACAGAAAAGGACACTTCTCATAAGGTGTCACTTATAGAGGGAATGTAAAAACCGTTACACTTGAACTGAATTACAAAACAGAACAGAGTCACACATGCAGAAAACACACTATGGCTGCTTAACGGGAAAGGTGAGGTGGGGTGATACATAAAACGAGAGTTTCAAATTAGCTCAGATACCGTTCCATAATCCCAATATGTAATAGACAAGACCTACTCCTTGCTCAGAGAACTGGACTCAACACGCCCGATTCACCGCACAAGAATATATCTGACTAGTAATAATCTTAAAACCTATGTATTGATATCTCTCTGTTAGTGTGTCAAGTGGGTGTAAAGCGGCATAAACACAGCCGTGAAAAGCAGCTAAACCCCATTATAAAAATAAATTACTTTTCAAAACCCATGAAACAAAGACAGGGAAAGAGAGAGAAATTCTTACACAATTCGTTCAGGGGCTGTGATGCAACCTGGATTGACCATATCTAGACCCACAGCTGGATGAGACATAGGGGTGGACACTCTTGGGGCTGAGAGGTTTGGTGAGGTTGGGTGAGCAAACGCAGACCCTTTAAAGTAATACTGCGTGCTACCCAGCGCATGGGTCCCAAATCTCCAGATTCAAGGGCATCTTCCTACATCGAAAACATGCATGAGAAACCCAGAAGATGGTACACCGTGTGATGGGGAAAGGTTTCTAAAACGCACCTCATTTCTCATCTCCTTGTGCTCGGGTTCGCCATTCCAGCCACTTTACTAGCAATCTCCCTACTTGGAGCATCAGCACCTTTAACCTCCTGTTCCGTACAGGTTGCAATTTGTCCTGAGGATGAACGGGAAGACGGGGAACCAATGAGAGACTAGCTCTTGGTGTTGGGACAGGCACAGGTCACTCTATTTTCCCATCAGGAAGAAGAATTAACCACAGGCTCAGCCTGCCCCCCGGAACCAGAACAGGGCCTGAAGCCATCCTGTGCTTTTGCGGCCAGTTCCCAAAAAAGCGACTTGTAAAATGGAGCTTCAGGGCACTGCAATTCACAAACCTGCAGAGTTATAAATGATAACTCTCGTCCACAAATATATTGAGGGAAGGCAAAGAAGAGGATTTGAAATCAAGGCAGAATTGCAGGAAACAGATTTCAGGAGGTAGATTCGAATCGCCTTTAAAGCACATGAAAAGCGGCAAAACGTTGACAATGATGCCCTTGGCCAAAAAGGGCGTATGCGTTTTTTCCTGAATATATTCAGGAAAAAACGCATACGCCCTTTTTGGCCAACCAAGCAACCTGGAAAGGCAAATCAGCGCTACAAAGAAGTCTCGCTTCCCATCGGTCAAAAGGGCCATGCTGAAAAAAGTGTCAAAACCAGAAATGCAGGACAGGCCATGGAGAAATGGGAGCCTTGCTACACTGATGGGTGGGATGTAAATCGCCAACAGCCACTCTGGAGAAGTGTACGGTGTGTCCTGAAACATCTAAAAAACACAGCTTAGAGAGCATAGGGCACTTCCACGCATGGGGGGATAAAGTGGGAAAATTGAAAATCAGCAAGACACAAGCACCCCAAAGTTTAGGGCTGCTCTGTTGACAAGGACCTCCACTTCATTCCACCTTAAATATCCCAGGAAAGCGAAAAATGGATAAAAAAGTTGTGGTCCTTATGTACAATGGAATATCACTCAGCCATGAAATCAATGTCATAAGGCTAGTAGCAGCATGATGAGTGGATTTAGGTAAGACGATTCTAAGTGAAATAAGTCACACAGAAAAGGACACTTCTCATAAGGTGTCACTTATAGAGGGAATGTAAAAACCGTTACACTTGAACTGAATTACAAAACAGAACAGAGTCACACATGCAGAAAACACACTATGGCTGCTTAACGGGAAAGGTGAGGTGGGGTGATACATAAAACGAGAGTTTCAAATTAGCTCAGATACCGTTCCATAATCCCAATATGTAATAGACAAGACCTACTCCTTGCTCAGAGAACTGGACTCAACACGCCCGATTCACCGCACAAGAATATATCTGACTAGTAATAATCTTAAAACCTATGTATTGATATCTCTCTGTTAGTGTGTCAAGTGGGTGTAAAGCGGCATAAACACAGCCGTGAAAAGCAGCTAAACCCCATTATAAAAATAAATTACTTTTAAAAACCCATGAAACAAAGACAGGGAAAGAGAGAGAAATTCTTACACAATTCGTTCAGGGGCTGTGATGCAACCTGGATTGACCATATCTAGACCCACAGCTGGATGAGACATAGGGGTGGACACTCTTGGGGCTGAGAGGTTTGGTGAGGTTGGGTGAGCAAACGCAGACCCTTTAAAGTAATACTGCGTGCTACCCAGCGCATGGGTCCCAAATCTCCAGATTCAAGGGCATCTTCCTACATCGAAAACATGCATGAGAAACCCAGAAGATGGTACACCGTGTGATGGGGAAAGGTTTCTAAAACGCACCTCATTTCTCATCTCCTTGTGCTCGGGTTCGCCATTCCAGCCACTTTACTAGCAATCTCCCTACTTGGAGCATCAGCACCTTTAACCTCCTGTTCCGTACAGGTTGCAATTTGTCCTGAGGATGAACGGGAAGACGGGGAACCAATGAGAGACTAGCTCTTGGTGTTGGGACAGGCACAGGTCACTCTATTTTCCCATCAGGAAGAAGAATTAACCACAGGCTCAGCCTGCCCCCCGGAACCAGAACAGGGCCTGAAGCCATCCTGTGCTTTTGCGGCCAGTTCCCAAAAAAGCGACTTGTAAAATGGAGCTTCAGGGCACTGCAATTCACAAACCTGCAGAGTTATAAATGATAACTCTCGTCCACAAATATATTGAGGGAAGGCAAAGAAGAGGATTTGAAATCAAGGCAGAATTGCAGGAAACAGATTTCAGGAGGTAGATTCGAATCGCCTTTAAAGCACATGAAAAGCGGCAAAACGTTGACAATGATGCCCTTGGCCAAAAAGGGCGTATGCGTTTTTTCCTGAATATATTCAGGAAAAAACGCATACGCCCTTTTTGGCCAACCAAGCAACCTGGAAAGGCAAATCAGCGCTACAAAGAAGTCTCGCTTCCCATCGGTCAAAAGGGCCATGCTGAAAAAAGTGTCAAAACCAGAAATGCAGGACAGGCCATGGAGAAATGGGAGCCTTGCTACACTGATGGGCGGGATGTAAATCGCCAACAGCCACTCTGGAGAAGTGTACGGTGTGTCCTGAAACATCTAAAAAACACAGCTTAGAGAGCATAGGGCACTTCCACGCATGGGGGGATAAAGTGGGAAAATTGAAAATCAGCAAGACACAAGCACCCCAAAGTTTAGGGCTGCTCTGTTGACAAGGACCTCCACTTCATTCCACCTTAAATATCCCAGGAAAGCGAAAAATGGATAAAAAAGTTGTGGTCCTTATGTACAATGGAATATCACTCAGCCATGAAATCAATGTCATAAGGCTAGTAGCAGCATGATGAGTGGATTTAGGTAAGACGATTCTAAGTGAAATAAGTCACACAGAAAAGGACACTTCTCATAAGGTGTCACTTATAGAGGGAATGTAAAAACCGTTACACTTGAACTGAATTACAAAACAGAACAGAGTCACACATGCAGAAAACACACTATGGCTGCTTAACGGGAAAGGTGAGGTGGGGTGATACATAAAACGAGAGTTTCAAATTAGCTCAGATACCGTTCCATAATCCCAATATGTAATAGACAAGACCTACTCCTTGCTCAGAGAACTGGACTCAACACGCCCGATTCACCGCACAAGAATATATCTGACTAGTAATAATCTTAAAACCTATGTATTGATATCTCTCTGTTAGTGTGTCAAGTGGGTGTAAAGCGGCATAAACACAGCCGTGAAAAGCAGCTAAACCCCATTATAAAAATAAATTACTTTTAAAAACCCATGAAACAAAGACAGGGAAAGAGAGAGAAATTCTTACACAATTCGTTCAGGGGCTGTGATGCAACCTGGATTGACCATATCTAGACCCACAGCTGGATGAGACATAGGGGTGGACACTCTTGGGGCTGAGAGGTTTGGTGAGGTTGGGTGAGCAAACGCAGACCCTTTAAAGTAATACTGCGTGCTACCCAGCGCATGGGTCCCAAATCTCCAGATTCAAGGGCATCTTCCTACATCGAAAACATGCATGAGAAACCCAGAAGATGGTACACCGTGTGATGGGGAAAGGTTTCTAAAACGCACCTCATTTCTCATCTCCTTGTGCTCGGGTTCGCCATTCCAGCCACTTTACTAGCAATCTCCCTACTTGGAGCATCAGCACCTTTAACCTCCTGTTCCGTACAGGTTGCAATTTGTCCTGAGGATGAACGGGAAGACGGGGAACCAATGAGAGACTAGCTCTTGGTGTTGGGACAGGCACAGGTCACTCTATTTTCCCATCAGGAAGAAGAATTAACCACAGGCTCAGCCTGCCCCCCGGAACCAGAACAGGGCCTGAAGCCATCCTGTGCTTTTGCGGCCAGTTCCCAAAAAAGCGACTTGTAAAATGGAGCTTCAGGGCACTGCAATTCACAAACCTGCAGAGTTATAAATGATAACTCTCGTCCACAAATATATTGAGGGAAGGCAAAGAAGAGGATTTGAAAGCAAGGCAGAATTGCAGGAAACAGATTTCAGGAGGTAGATTCGAATCGCCTTTAAAGCACATGAAAAGCGGCAAAACGTTGACAATGATGCCCTTGGCCAAAAAGGGCGTATGCGTTTTTTCCTGAATATATTCAGGAAAAAACGCATACGCCCTTTTTGGCCAACCAAGCAACCTGGAAAGGCAAATCAGCGCTACAAAGAAGTCTCGCTTCCCATCGGTCAAAAGGGCCATGCTGAAAAAAGTGTCAAAACCAGAAATGCAGGACAGGCCATGGAGAAATGGGAGCCTTGCTACACTGATGGGCGGGATGTAAATCGCCAACAGCCACTCTGGAGAAGTGTACGGTGTGTCCTGAAACATCTAAAAAACACAGCTTAGAGAGCATAGGGCACTTCCACGCATGGGGGGATAAAGTGGGAAAATTGAAAATCAGCAAGACACAAGCACCCCAAAGTTTAGGGCTGCTCTGTTGACAAGGACCTCCACTTCATTCCACCTTAAATATCCCAGGAAAGCGAAAAATGGATAAAAAAGTTGTGGTCCTTATGTACAATGGAATATCACTCAGCCATGAAATCAATGTCATAAGGCTAGTAGCAGCATGATGAGTGGATTTAGGTAAGACGATTCTAAGTGAAATAAGTCACACAGAAAAGGACACTTCTCATAAGGTGTCACTTATAGAGGGAATGTAAAAACCGTTACACTTGAACTGAATTACAAAACAGAACAGAGTCACACATGCAGAAAACACACTATGGCTGCTTAACGGGAAAGGTGAGGTGGGGTGATACATAAAACGAGAGTTTCAAATTAGCTCAGATACCGTTCCATAATCCCAATATGTAATAGACAAGACCTACTCCTTGCTCAGAGAACTGGACTCAACACGCCCGATTCACCGCACAAGAATATATCTGACTAGTAATAATCTTAAAACCTATGTATTGATATCTCTCTGTTAGTGTGTCAAGTGGGTGTAAAGCGGCATAAACACAGCCGTGAAAAGCAGCTAAACCCCATTATAAAAATAAATTACTTTTAAAAACCCATGAAACAAAGACAGGGAAAGAGAGAGAAATTCTTACACAATTCGTTCAGGGGCTGTGATGCAACCTGGATTGACCATATCTAGACCCACAGCTGGATGAGACATAGGGGTGGACACTCTTGGGGCTGAGAGGTTTGGTGAGGTTGGGTGAGCAAACGCAGACCCTTTAAAGTAATACTGCGTGCTACCCAGCGCATGGGTCCCAAATCTCCAGATTCAAGGGCATCTTCCTACATCGAAAACATGCATGAGAAACCCAGAAGATGGTACACCGTGTGATGGGGAAAGGTTTCTAAAACGCACCTCATTTCTCATCTCCTTGTGCTCGGGTTCGCCATTCCAGCCACTTTACTAGCAATCTCCCTACTTGGAGCATCAGCACCTTTAACCTCCTGTTCCGTACAGGTTGCAATTTGTCCTGAGGATGAACGGGAAGACGGGGAACCAATGAGAGACTAGCTCTTGGTGTTGGGACAGGCACAGGTCACTCTATTTTCCCATCAGGAAGAAGAATTAACCACAGGCTCAGCCTGCCCCCCGGAACCAGAACAGGGCCTGAAGCCATCCTGTGCTTTTGCGGCCAGTTCCCAAAAAAGCGACTTGTAAAATGGAGCTTCAGGGCACTGCAATTCACAAACCTGCAGAGTTATAAATGATAACTCTCGTCCACAAATATATTGAGGGAAGGCAAAGAAGAGGATTTGAAATCAAGGCAGAATTGCAGGAAACAGATTTCAGGAGGTAGATTCGAATCGCCTTTAAAGCACATGAAAAGCGGCAAAACGTTGACAATGATGCCCTTGGCCAAAAAGGGCGTATGCGTTTTTTCCTGAATATATTCAGGAAAAAACGCATACGCCCTTTTTGGCCAACCAAGCAACCTGGAAAGGCAAATCAGCGCTACAAAGAAGTCTCGCTTCCCATCGGTCAAAAGGGCCATGCTGAAAAAAGTGTCAAAACCAGAAATGCAGGACAGGCCATGGAGAAATGGGAGCCTTGCTACACTGATGGGCGGGATGTAAATCGCCAACAGCCACTCTGGAGAAGTGTACGGTGTGTCCTGAAACATCTAAAAAACACAGCTTAGAGAGCATAGGGCACTTCCACGCATGGGGGGATAAAGTGGGAAAATTGAAAATCAGCAAGACACAAGCACCCCAAAGTTTAGGGCTGCTCTGTTGACAAGGACCTCCACTTCATTCCACCTTAAATATCCCAGGAAAGCGAAAAATGGATAAAAAAGTTGTGGTCCTTATGTACAATGGAATATCACTCAGCCATGAAATCAATGTCATAAGGCTAGTAGCAGCATGATGAGTGGATTTAGGTAAGACGATTCTAAGTGAAATAAGTCACACAGAAAAGGACACTTCTCATAAGGTGTCACTTATAGAGGGAATGTAAAAACCGTTACACTTGAACTGAATTACAAAACAGAACAGTGTCACACATGCAGAAAACACACTATGGCTGCTTAACGGGAAAGGTGAGGTGGGGTGATACATAAAACGAGAGTTTCAAATTAGCTCAGATACCGTTCCATAATCCCAATATGTAATAGACAAGACCTACTCCTTGCTCAGAGAACTGGACTCAACACGCCCGATTCACCGCACAAGAATATATCTGACTAGTAATAATCTTAAAACCTATGTATTGATATCTCTCTGTTAGTGTGTCAAGTGGGTGTAAAGCGGCATAAACACAGCCGTGAAAAGCAGCTAAACCCCATTATAAAAATAAATTACTTTTAAAAACCCATGAAACAAAGACAGGGAAAGAGAGAGAAATTCTTACACAATTCGTTCAGGGGCTGTGATGCAACCTGGATTGACCATATCTAGACCCACAGCTGGATGAGACATAGGGGTGGACACTCTTGGGGCTGAGAGGTTTGGTGAGGTTGGGTGAGCAAACGCAGACCCTTTAAAGTAATACTGCGTGCTACCCAGCGCATGGGTCCCAAATCTCCAGATTCAAGGGCATCTTCCTACATCGAAAACATGCATGAGAAACCCAGAAGATGGTACACCGTGTGATGGGGAAAGGTTTCTAAAACGCACCTCATTTCTCATCTCCTTGTGCTCGGGTTCGCCATTCCAGCCACTTTACTAGCAATCTCCCTACTTGGAGCATCAGCACCTTTAACCTCCTGTTCCGTACAGGTTGCAATTTGTCCTGAGGATGAACGGGAAGACGGGGAACCAATGAGAGACTAGCTCTTGGTGTTGGGACAGGCACAGGTCACTCTATTTTCCCATCAGGAAGAAGAATTAACCACAGGCTCAGCCTGCCCCCCGGAACCAGAACAGGGCCTGAAGCCATCCTGTGCTTTTGCGGCCAGTTCCCAAAAAAGCGACTTGTAAAATGGAGCTTCAGGGCACTGCAATTCACAAACCTGCAGAGTTATAAATGATAACTCTCGTCCACAAATATATTGAGGGAAGGCAAAGAAGAGGATTTGAAATCAAGGCAGAATTGCAGGAAACAGATTTCAGGAGGTAGATTCGAATCGCCTTTAAAGCACATGAAAAGCGGCAAAACGTTGACAATGATGCCCTTGGCCAAAAAGGGCGTATGCGTTTTTTCCTGAATATATTCAGGAAAAAACGCATACGCCCTTTTTGGCCAACCAAGCAACCTGGAAAGGCAAATCAGCGCTACAAAGAAGTCTCGCTTCCCATCGGTCAAAAGGGCCATGCTGAAAAAAGTGTCAAAACCAGAAATGCAGGACAGGCCATGGAGAAATGGGAGCCTTGCTACACTGATGGGCGGGATGTAAATCGCCAACAGCCACTCTGGAGAAGTGTACGGTGTGTCCTGAAACATCTAAAAAACACAGCTTAGAGAGCATAGGGCACTTCCACGCATGGGGGGATAAAGTGGGAAAATTGAAAATCAGCAAGACACAAGCACCCCAAAGTTTAGGGCTGCTCTGTTGACAAGGACCTCCACTTCATTCCACCTTAAATATCCCAGGAAAGCGAAAAATGGATAAAAAAGTTGTGGTCCTTATGTACAATGGAATATCACTCAGCCATGAAATCAATGTCATAAGGCTAGTAGCAGCATGATGAGTGGATTTAGGTAAGACGATTCTAAGTGAAATAAGTCACACAGAAAAGGACACTTCTCATAAGGTGTCACTTATAGAGGGAATGTAAAAACCGTTACACTTGAACTGAATTACAAAACAGAACAGAGTCACACATGCAGAAAACACACTATGGCTGCTTAACGGGAAAGGTGAGGTGGGGTGATACATAAAACGAGAGTTTCAAATTAGCTCAGATACCGTTCCATAATCCCAATATGTAATAGACAAGACCTACTCCTTGCTCAGAGAACTGGACTCAACACGCCCGATTCACCGCACAAGAATATATCTGACTAGTAATAATCTTAAAACCTATGTATTGATATCTCTCTGTTAGTGTGTCAAGTGGGTGTAAAGCGGCATAAACACAGCCGTGAAAAGCAGCTAAACCCCATTATAAAAATAAATTACTTTTAAAAACCCATGAAACAAAGACAGGGAAAGAGAGAGAAATTCTTACACAATTCGTTCAGGGGCTGTGATGCAACCTGGATTGACCATATCTAGACCCACAGCTGGATGAGACATAGGGGTGGACACTCTTGGGGCTGAGAGGTTTGGTGAGGTTGGGTGAGCAAACGCAGACCCTTTAAAGTAATACTGCGTGCTACCCAGCGCATGGGTCCCAAATCTCCAGATTCAAGGGCATCTTCCTACATCGAAAACATGCATGAGAAACCCAGAAGATGGTACACCGTGTGATGGGGAAAGGTTTCTAAAACGCACCTCATTTCTCATCTCCTTGTGCTCGGGTTCGCCATTCCAGCCACTTTACTAGCAATCTCCCTACTTGGAGCATCAGCACCTTTAACCTCCTGTTCCGTACAGGTTGCAATTTGTCCTGAGGATGAACGGGAAGACGGGGAACCAATGAGAGACTAGCTCTTGGTGTTGGGACAGGCACAGGTCACTCTATTTTCCCATCAGGAAGAAGAATTAACCACAGGCTCAGCCTGCCCCCCGGAACCAGAACAGGGCCTGAAGCCATCCTGTGCTTTTGCGGCCAGTTCCCAAAAAAGCGACTTGTAAAATGGAGCTTCAGGGCACTGCAATTCACAAACCTGCAGAGTTATAAATGATAACTCTCGTCCACAAATATATTGAGGGAAGGCAAAGAAGAGGATTTGAAATCAAGGCAGAATTGCAGGAAACAGATTTCAGGAGGTAGATTCGAATCGCCTTTAAAGCACATGAAAAGCGGCAAAACGTTGACAATGATGCCCTTGGCCAAAAAGGGCGTATGCGTTTTTTCCTGAATATATTCAGGAAAAAACGCATACGCCCTTTTTGGCCAACCAAGCAACCTGGAAAGGCAAATCAGCGCTACAAAGAAGTCTCGCTTCCCATCGGTCAAAAGGGCCATGCTGAAAAAAGTGTCAAAACCAGAAATGCAGGACAGGCCATGGAGAAATGGGAGCCTTGCTACACTGATGGGCGGGATGTAAATCGCCAACAGCCACTCTGGAGAAGTGTACGGTGTGTCCTGAAACATCTAAAAAACACAGCTTAGAGAGCATAGGGCACTTCCACGCATGGGGGGATAAAGTGGGAAAATTGAAAATCAGCAAGACACAAGCACCCCAAAGTTTAGGGCTGCTCTGTTGACAAGGACCTCCACTTCATTCCACCTTAAATATCCCAGGAAAGCGAAAAATGGATAAAAAAGTTGTGGTCCTTATGTACAATGGAATATCACTCAGCCATGAAATCAATGTCATAAGGCTAGTAGCAGCATGATGAGTGGATTTAGGTAAGACGATTCTAAGTGAAATAAGTCACACAGAAAAGGACACTTCTCATAAGGTGTCACTTATAGAGGGAATGTAAAAACCGTTACACTTGAACTGAATTACAAAACAGAACAGAGTCACACATGCAGAAAACACACTATGGCTGCTTAACGGGAAAGGTGAGGTGGGGTGATACATAAAACGAGAGTTTCAAATTAGCTCAGATACCGTTCCATAATCCCAATATGTAATAGACAAGACCTACTCCTTGCTCAGAGAACTGGACTCAACACGCCCGATTCACCGCACAAGAATATATCTGACTAGTAAAAATCTTAAAACCTATGTATTGATATCTCTCTGTTAGTGTGTCAAGTGGGTGTAAAGCGGCATAAACACAGCCGTGAAAAGCAGCTAAACCCCATTATAAAAATAAATTACTTTTAAAAACTCATGAAACAAAGACAGGGAAAGAGAGAGAAATTCTTACACAATTCGTTCAGGGGCTGTGATGCAACCTGGATTGACCATATCTAGACCCACAGCTGGATGAGACATAGGGGTGGACACTCTTGGGGCTGAGAGGTTTGGTGAGGTTGGGTGAGCAAACGCAGACCCTTTAAAGTAATACTGCGTGCTACCCAGCGCATGGGTCCCAAATCTCCAGATTCAAGGGCATCTTCCTACATCGAAAACATGCATGAGAAACCCAGAAGATGGTACACCGTGTGATGGGGAAAGGTTTCTAAAACGCACCTCATTTCTCATCTCCTTGTGCTCGGGTTCGCCATTCCAGCCACTTTACTAGCAATCTCCCTACTTGGAGCATCAGCACCTTTAACCTCCTGTTCCGTACAGGTTGCAATTTGTCCTGAGGATGAACGGGAAGACGGGGAACCAATGAGAGACTAGCTCTTGGTGTTGGGACAGGCACAGGTCACTCTATTTTCCCATCAGGAAGAAGAATTAACCACAGGCTCAGCCTGCCCCCCGGAACCAGAACAGGGCCTGAAGCCATCCTGTGCTTTTGCGGCCAGTTCCCAAAAAAGCGACTTGTAAAATGGAGCTTCAGGGCACTGCAATTCACAAACCTGCAGAGTTATAAATGATAACTCTCGTCCACAAATATATTGAGGGAAGGCAAAGAAGAGGATTTGAAATCAAGGCAGAATTGCAGGAAACAGATTTCAGGAGGTAGATTCGAATCGCCTTTAAAGCACATGAAAAGCGGCAAAACGTTGACAATGATGCCCTTGGCCAAAAAGGGCGTATGCGTTTTTTCCTGAATATATTCAGGAAAAAACGCATACGCCCTTTTTGGCCAACCAAGCAACCTGGAAAGGCAAATCAGCGCTACAAAGAAGTCTCGCTTCCCATCGGTCAAAAGGGCCATGCTGAAAAAAGTGTCAAAACCAGAAATGCAGGACAGGCCATGGAGAAATGGGAGCCTTGCTACACTGATGGGCGGGATGTAAATCGCCAACAGCCACTCTGGAGAAGTGTACGGTGTGTCCTGAAACATCTAAAAAACACAGCTTAGAGAGCATAGGGCACTTCCACGCATGGGGGGATAAAGTGGGAAAATTGAAAATCAGCAAGACACAAGCACCCCAAAGTTTAGGGCTGCTCTGTTGACAAGGACCTCCACTTCATTCCACCTTAAATATCCCAGGAAAGCGAAAAATGGATAAAAAAGTTGTGGTCCTTATGTACAATGGAATATCACTCAGCCATGAAATCAATGTCATAAGGCTAGTAGCAGCATGATGAGTGGATTTAGGTAAGACGATTCTAAGTGAAATAAGTCACACAGAAAAGGACACTTCTCATAAGGTGTCACTTATAGAGGGAATGTAAAAACCGTTACACTTGAACTGAATTACAAAACAGAACAGAGTCACACATGCAGAAAACACACTATGGCTGCTTAACGGGAAAGGTGAGGTGGGGTGATACATAAAACGAGAGTTTCAAATTAGCTCAGATACCGTTCCATAATCCCAATATGTAATAGACAAGACCTACTCCTTGCTCAGAGAACTGGACTCAACACGCCCGATTCACCGCACAAGAATATATCTGACTAGTAATAATCTTAAAACCTATGTATTGATATCTCTCTGTTAGTGTGTCAAGTGGGTGTAAAGCGGCATAAACACAGCCGTGAAAAGCAGCTAAACCCCATTATAAAAATAAATTACTTTTAAAAACCCATGAAACAAAGACAGGGAAAGAGAGAGAAATTCTTACACAATTCGTTCAGGGGCTGTGATGCAACCTGGATTGACCATATCTAGACCCACAGCTGGATGAGACATAGGGGTGGACACTCTTGGGGCTGAGAGGTTTGGTGAGGTTGGGTGAGCAAACGCAGACCCTTTAAAGTAATACTGCGTGCTACCCAGCGCATGGGTCCCAAATCTCCAGATTCAAGGGCATCTTCCTACATCGAAAACATGCATGAGAAACCCAGAAGATGGTACACCGTGTGATGGGGAAAGGTTTCTAAAACGCACCTCATTTCTCATCTCCTTGTGCTCGGGTTCGCCATTCCAGCCACTTTACTAGCAATCTCCCTACTTGGAGCATCAGCACCTTTAACCTCCTGTTCCGTACAGGTTGCAATTTGTCCTGAGGATGAACGGGAAGACGGGGAACCAATGAGAGACTAGCTCTTGGTGTTGGGACAGGCACAGGTCACTCTATTTTCCCATCAGGAAGAAGAATTAACCACAGGCTCAGCCTGCCCCCCGGAACCAGAACAGGGCCTGAAGCCATCCTGTGCTTTTGCGGCCAGTTCCCAAAAAAGCGACTTGTAAAATGGAGCTTCAGGGCACTGCAATTCACAAACCTGCAGAGTTATAAATGATAACTCTCGTCCACAAATATATTGAGGGAAGGCAAAGAAGAGGATTTGAAATCAAGGCAGAATTGCAGGAAACAGATTTCAGGAGGTAGATTCGAATCGCCTTTAAAGCACATGAAAAGCGGCAAAACGTTGACAATGATGCCCTTGGCCAAAAAGGGCGTATGCGTTTTTTCCTGAATATATTCAGGAAAAAACGCATACGCCCTTTTTGGCCAACCAAGCAACCTGGAAAGGCAAATCAGCGCTACAAAGAAGTCTCGCTTCCCATCGGTCAAAAGGGCCATGCTGAAAAAAGTGTCAAAACCAGAAATGCAGGACAGGCCATGGAGAAATGGGAGCCTTGCTACACTGATGGGCGGGATGTAAATCGCCAACAGCCACTCTGGAGAAGTGTACGGTGTGTCCTGAAACATCTAAAAAACACAGCTTAGAGAGCATAGGGCACTTCCACGCATGGGGGGATAAAGTGGGAAAATTGAAAATCAGCAAGACACAAGCACCCCAAAGTTTAGGGCTGCTCTGTTGACAAGGACCTCCACTTCATTCCACCTTAAATATCCCAGGAAAGCGAAAAATGGATAAAAAAGTTGTGGTCCTTATGTACAATGGAATATCACTCAGCCATGAAATCAATGTCATAAGGCTAGTAGCAGCATGATGAGTGGATTTAGGTAAGACGATTCTAAGTGAAATAAGTCACACAGAAAAGGACACTTCTCATAAGGTGTCACTTATAGAGGGAATGTAAAAACCGTTACACTTGAACTGAATTACAAAACAGAACAGAGTCACACATGCAGAAAACACACTATGGCTGCTTAACGGGAAAGGTGAGGTGGGGTGATACATAAAACGAGAGTTTCAAATTAGCTCAGATACCGTTCCATAATCCCAATATGTAATAGACAAGACCTACTCCTTGCTCAGAGAACTGGACTCAACACGCCCGATTCACCGCACAAGAATATATCTGACTAGTAATAATCTTAAAACCTATGTATTGATATCTCTCTGTTAGTGTGTCAAGTGGGTGTAAAGCGGCATAAACACAGCCGTGAAAAGCAGCTAAACCCCATTATAAAAATAAATTACTTTTAAAAACCCATGAAACAAAGACAGGGAAAGAGAGAGAAATTCTTACACAATTCGTTCAGGGGCTGTGATGCAACCTGGATTGACCATATCTAGACCCACAGCTGGATGAGACATAGGGGTGGACACTCTTGGGGCTGAGAGGTTTGGTGAGGTTGGGTGAGCAAACGCAGACCCTTTAAAGTAATACTGCGTGCTACCCAGCGCATGGGTCCCAAATCTCCAGATTCAAGGGCATCTTCCTACATCGAAAACATGCATGAGAAACCCAGAAGATGGTACACCGTGTGATGGGGAAAGGTTTCTAAAACGCACCTCATTTCTCATCTCCTTGTGCTCGGGTTCGCCATTCCAGCCACTTTACTAGCAATCTCCCTACTTGGAGCATCAGCACCTTTAACCTCCTGTTCCGTACAGGTTGCAATTTGTCCTGAGGATGAACGGGAAGACGGGGAACCAATGAGAGACTAGCTCTTGGTGTTGGGACAGGCACAGGTCACTCTATTTTCCCATCAGGAAGAAGAATTAACCACAGGCTCAGCCTGCCCCCCGGAACCAGAACAGGGCCTGAAGCCATCCTGTGCTTTTGCGGCCAGTTCCCAAAAAAGCGACTTGTAAAATGGAGCTTCAGGGCACTGCAATTCACAAACCTGCAGAGTTATAAATGATAACTCTCGTCCACAAATATATTGAGGGAAGGCAAAGAAGAGGATTTGAAATCAAGGCAGAATTGCAGGAAACAGATTTCAGGAGGTAGATTCGAATCGCCTTTAAAGCACATGAAAAGCGGCAAAACGTTGACAATGATGCCCTTGGCCAAAAAGGGCGTATGCGTTTTTTCCTGAATATATTCAGGAAAAAACGCATACGCCCTTTTTGGCCAACCAAGCAACCTGGAAAGGCAAATCAGCGCTACAAAGAAGTCTCGCTTCCCATCGGTCAAAAGGGCCATGCTGAAAAAAGTGTCAAAACCAGAAATGCAGGACAGGCCATGGAGAAATGGGAGCCTTGCTACACTGATGGGCGGGATGTAAATCGCCAACAGCCACTCTGGAGAAGTGTACGGTGTGTCCTGAAACATCTAAAAAACACAGCTTAGAGAGCATAGGGCACTTCCACGCATGGGGGGATAAAGTGGGAAAATTGAAAATCAGCAAGACACAAGCACCCCAAAGTTTAGGGCTGCTCTGTTGACAAGGACCTCCACTTCATTCCACCTTAAATATCCCAGGAAAGCGAAAAATGGATAAAAAAGTTGTGGTCCTTATGTACAATGGAATATCACTCAGCCATGAAATCAATGTCATAAGGCTAGTAGCAGCATGATGAGTGGATTTAGGTAAGACGATTCTAAGTGAAATAAGTCACACAGAAAAGGACACTTCTCATAAGGTGTCACTTATAGAGGGAATGTAAAAACCGTTACACTTGAACTGAATTACAAAACAGAACAGAGTCACACATGCAGAAAACACACTATGGCTGCTTAACGGGAAAGGTGAGGTGGGGTGATACATAAAACGAGAGTTTCAAATTAGCTCAGATACCGTTCCATAATCCCAATATGTAATAGACAAGACCTACTCCTTGCTCAGAGAACTGGACTCAACACGCCCGATTCACCGCACAAGAATATATCTGACTAGTAATAATCTTAAAACCTATGTATTGATATCTCTCTGTTAGTGTGTCAAGTGGGTGTAAAGCGGCATAAACACAGCCGTGAAAAGCAGCTAAACCCCATTATAAAAATAAATTACTTTTAAAAACCCATGAAACAAAGACAGGGAAAGAGAGAGAAATTCTTACACAATTCGTTCAGGGGCTGTGATGCAACCTGGATTGACCATATCTAGACCCACAGCTGGATGAGACATAGGGGTGGACACTCTTGGGGCTGAGAGGTTTGGTGAGGTTGGGTGAGCAAACGCAGACCCTTTAAAGTAATACTGCGTGCTACCCAGCGCATGGGTCCCAAATCTCCAGATTCAAGGGCATCTTCCTACATCGAAAACATGCATGAGAAACCCAGAAGATGGTACACCGTGTGATGGGGAAAGGTTTCTAAAACGCACCTCATTTCTCATCTCCTTGTGCTCGGGTTCGCCATTCCAGCCACTTTACTAGCAATCTCCCTACTTGGAGCATCAGCACCTTTAACCTCCTGTTCCGTACAGGTTGCAATTTGTCCTGAGGATGAACGGGAAGACGGGGAACCAATGAGAGACTAGCTCTTGGTGTTGGGACAGGCACAGGTCACTCTATTTTCCCATCAGGAAGAAGAATTAACCACAGGCTCAGCCTGCCCCCCGGAACCAGAACAGGGCCTGAAGCCATCCTGTGCTTTTGCGGCCAGTTCCCAAAAAAGCGACTTGTAAAATGGAGCTTCAGGGCACTGCAATTCACAAACCTGCAGAGTTATAAATGATAACTCTCGTCCACAAATATATTGAGGGAAGGCAAAGAAGAGGATTTGAAATCAAGGCAGAATTGCAGGAAACAGATTTCAGGAGGTAGATTCGAATCGCCTTTAAAGCACATGAAAAGCGGCAAAACGTTGACAATGATGCCCTTGGCCAAAAAGGGCGTATGCGTTTTTTCCTGAATATATTCAGGAAAAAACGCATACGCCCTTTTTGGCCAACCAAGCAACCTGGAAAGGCAAATCAGCGCTACAAAGAAGTCTCGCTTCCCATCGGTCAAAAGGGCCATGCTGAAAAAAGTGTCAAAACCAGAAATGCAGGACAGGCCATGGAGAAATGGGAGCCTTGCTACACTGATGGGCGGGATGTAAATCGCCAACAGCCACTCTGGAGAAGTGTACGGTGTGTCCTGAAACATCTAAAAAACACAGCTTAGAGAGCATAGGGCACTTCCACGCATGGGGGGATAAAGTGGGAAAATTGAAAATCAGCAAGACACAAGCACCCCAAAGTTTAGGGCTGCTCTGTTGACAAGGACCTCCACTTCATTCCACCTTAAATATCCCAGGAAAGCGAAAAATGGATAAAAAAGTTGTGGTCCTTATGTACAATGGAATATCACTCAGCCATGAAATCAATGTCATAAGGCTAGTAGCAGCATGATGAGTGGATTTAGGTAAGACGATTCTAAGTGAAATAAGTCACACAGAAAAGGACACTTCTCATAAGGTGTCACTTATAGAGGGAATGTAAAAACCGTTACACTTGAACTGAATTACAAAACAGAACAGAGTCACACATGCAGAAAACACACTATGGCTGCTTAACGGGAAAGGTGAGGTGGGGTGATACATAAAACGAGAGTTTCAAATTAGCTCAGATACCGTTCCATAATCCCAATATGTAATAGACAAGACCTACTCCTTGCTCAGAGAACTGGACTCAACACGCCCGATTCACCGCACAAGAATATATCTGACTAGTAATAATCTTAAAACCTATGTATTGATATCTCTCTGTTAGTGTGTCAAGTGGGTGTAAAGCGGCATAAACACAGCCGTGAAAAGCAGCTAAACCCCATTATAAAAATAAATTACTTTTAAAAACCCATGAGACAAAGACAGGGAAAGAGAGAGAAATTCTTACACAATTCGTTCAGGGGCTGTGATGCAACCTGGATTGACCATATCTAGACCCACAGCTGGATGAGACATAGGGGTGGACACTCTTGGGGCTGAGAGGTTTGGTGAGGTTGGGTGAGCAAACGCAGACCCTTTAAAGTAATACTGCGTGCTACCCAGCGCATGGGTCCCAAATCTCCAGATTCAAGGGCATCTTCCTACATCGAAAACATGCATGAGAAACCCAGAAGATGGTACACCGTGTGATGGGGAAAGGTTTCTAAAACGCACCTCATTTCTCATCTCCTTGTGCTCGGGTTCGCCATTCCAGCCACTTTACTAGCAATCTCCCTACTTGGAGCATCAGCACCTTTAACCTCCTGTTCCGTACAGGTTGCAATTTGTCCTGAGGATGAACGGGAAGACGGGGAACCAATGAGAGACTAGCTCTTGGTGTTGGGACAGGCACAGGTCACTCTATTTTCCCATCAGGAAGAAGAATTAACCACAGGCTCAGCCTGCCCCCCGGAACCAGAACAGGGCCTGAAGCCATCCTGTGCTTTTGCGGCCAGTTCCCAAAAAAGCGACTTGTAAAATGGAGCTTCAGGGCACTGCAATTCACAAACCTGCAGAGTTATAAATGATAACTCTCGTCCACAAATATATTGAGGGAAGGCAAAGAAGAGGATTTGAAATCAAGGCAGAATTGCAGGAAACAGATTTCAGGAGGTAGATTCGAATCGCCTTTAAAGCACATGAAAAGCGGCAAAACGTTGACAATGATGCCCTTGGCCAAAAAGGGCGTATGCGTTTTTTCCTGAATATATTCAGGAAAAAACGCATACGCCCTTTTTGGCCAACCAAGCAACCTGGAAAGGCAAATCAGCGCTACAAAGAAGTCTCGCTTCCCATCGGTCAAAAGGGCCATGCTGAAAAAAGTGTCAAAACCAGAAATGCAGGACAGGCCATGGAGAAATGGGAGCCTTGCTACACTGATGGGCGGGATGTAAATCGCCAACAGCCACTCTGGAGAAGTGTACGGTGTGTCCTGAAACATCTAAAAAACACAGCTTAGAGAGCATAGGGCACTTCCACGCATGGGGGGATAAAGTGGGAAAATTGAAAATCAGCAAGACACAAGCACCCCAAAGTTTAGGGCTGCTCTGTTGACAAGGACCTCCACTTCATTCCACCTTAAATATCCCAGGAAAGCGAAAAATGGATAAAAAAGTTGTGGTCCTTATGTACAATGGAATATCACTCAGCCATGAAATCAATGTCATAAGGCTAGTAGCAGCATGATGAGTGGATTTAGGTAAGACGATTCTAAGTGAAATAAGTCACACAGAAAAGGACACTTCTCATAAGGTGTCACTTATAGAGGGAATGTAAAAACCGTTACACTTGAACTGAATTACAAAACAGAACAGAGTCACACATGCAGAAAACACACTATGGCTGCTTAACGGGAAAGGTGAGGTGGGGTGATACATAAAACGAGAGTTTCAAATTAGCTCAGATACCGTTCCATAATCCCAATATGTAATAGACAAGACCTACTCCTTGCTCAGAGAACTGGACTCAACACGCCCGATTCACCGCACAAGAATATATCTGACTAGTAATAATCTTAAAACCTATGTATTGATATCTCTCTGTTAGTGTGTCAAGTGGGTGTAAAGCGGCATAAACACAGCCGTGAAAAGCAGCTAAACCCCATTATAAAAATAAATTACTTTTAAAAACCCATGAGACAAAGACAGGGAAAGAGAGAGAAATTCTTACACAATTCGTTCAGGGGCTGTGATGCAACCTGGATTGACCATATCTAGACCCACAGCTGGATGAGACATAGGGGTGGACACTCTTGGGGCTGAGAGGTTTGGTGAGGTTGGGTGAGCAAACGCAGACCCTTTAAAGTAATACTGCGTGCTACCCAGCGCATGGGTCCCAAATCTCCAGATTCAAGGGCATCTTCCTACATCGAAAACATGCATGAGAAACCCAGAAGATGGTACACCGTGTGATGGGGAAAGGTTTCTAAAACGCACCTCATTTCTCATCTCCTTGTGCTCGGGTTCGCCATTCCAGCCACTTTACTAGCAATCTCCCTACTTGGAGCATCAGCACCTTTAACCTCCTGTTCCGTACAGGTTGCAATTTGTCCTGAGGATGAACGGGAAGACGGGGAACCAATGAGAGACTAGCTCTTGGTTGTGGGACAGGCACAGGTCACTCTATTTTCCCATCAGGAAGAAGAATTTACCACAGGCTCAGCCTGCCCCCCGGAACCAGAACAGGGCCTGAAGCCATCCTGTGCTTTTGCGGCCAGTTCCCAAAAAAGCGACTTGTAAAATGGAGCTTCAGGGCACTGCAATTCACAAACCTGCAGAGTTATAAATGATAACTCTCGTCCACAAATATATTGAGGGAAGGCAAAGAAGAGGATTTGAAATCAAGGCAGAATTGCAGGAAACAGATTTCAGGAGGTAGATTCGAATCGCCTTTAAAGCACATGAAAAGCGGCAAAACGTTGACAATGATGCCCTTGGCCAAAAAGGGCGTATGCGTTTTTTCCTGAATATATTCAGGAAAAAACGCATACGCCCTTTTTGGCCAACCAAGCAACCTGGAAAGGCAAATCAGCGCTACAAAGAAGTCTCGCTTCCCATCGGTCAAAAGGGCCATGCTGAAAAAAGTGTCAAAACCAGAAATGCAGGACAGGCCATGGAGAAATGGGAGCCTTGCTACACTGATGGGCGGGATGTAAATCGCCAACAGCCACTCTGGAGAAGTGTACGGTGTGTCCTGAAACATCTAAAAAACACAGCTTAGAGAGCATAGGGCACTTCCACGCATGGGGGGATAAAGTGGGAAAATTGAAAATCAGCAAGACACAAGCACCCCAAAGTTTAGGGCTGCTCTGTTGACAAGGACCTCCACTTCATTCCACCTTAAATATCCCAGGAAAGCGAAAAATGGATAAAAAAGTTGTGGTCCTTATGTACAATGGAATATCACTCAGCCATGAAATCAATGTCATAAGGCTAGTAGCAGCATGATGAGTGGATTTAGGTAAGACGATTCTAAGTGAAATAAGTCACACAGAAAAGGACACTTCTCATAAGGTGTCACTTATAGAGGGAATGTAAAAACCGTTACACTTGAACTGAATTACAAAACAGAACAGAGTCACACATGCAGAAAACACACTATGGCTGCTTAACGGGAAAGGTGAGGTGGGGTGATACATAAAACGAGAGTTTCAAATTAGCTCAGATACCGTTCCATAATCCCAATATGTAATAGACAAGACCTACTCCTTGCTCAGAGAACT
This sequence comes from Balaenoptera physalus, assembly GCF_965194825.1. Taxonomy (NCBI): domain Eukaryota; kingdom Metazoa; phylum Chordata; class Mammalia; order Artiodactyla; family Balaenopteridae; genus Balaenoptera; species Balaenoptera physalus. The sequence goes on from NW_028125869.1 coordinate 342,995, forward strand.
GGACTCAACACGCCCGATTCACCGCACAAGAATATATCTGACTAGTAATAATCTTAAAACCTATGTATTGATATCTCTCTGTTAGTGTGTCAAGTGGGTGTAAAGCGGCATAAACACAGCCGTGAAAAGCAGCTAAACCCCATTATAAAAATAAATTACTTTTAAAAACCCATGAGACAAAGACAGGGAAAGAGAGAGAAATTCTTACACAATTCGTTCAGGGGCTGTGATGCAACCTGGATTGACCATATCTAGACCCACAGCTGGATGAGACATAGGGGTGGACACTCTTGGGGCTGAGAGGTTTGGTGAGGTTGGGTGAGCAAACGCAGACCCTTTAAAGTAATACTGCGTGCTACCCAGCGCATGGGTCCCAAATCTCCAGATTCAAGGGCATCTTCCTACATCGAAAACATGCATGAGAAACCCAGAAGATGGTACACCGTGTGATGGGGAAAGGTTTCTAAAACGCACCTCATTTCTCATCTCCTTGTGCTCGGGTTCGCCATTCCAGCCACTTTACTAGCAATCTCCCTACTTGGAGCATCAGCACCTTTAACCTCCTGTTCCGTACAGGTTGCAATTTGTCCTGAGGATGAACGGGAAGACGGGGAACCAATGAGAGACTAGCTCTTGGTTGTGGGACAGGCACAGGTCACTCTATTTTCCCATCAGGAAGAAGAATTTACCACAGGCTCAGCCTGCCCCCCGGAACCAGAACAGGGCCTGAAGCCATCCTGTGCTTTTGCGGCCAGTTCCCAAAAAAGCGACTTGTAAAATGGAGCTTCAGGGCACTGCAATTCACAAACCTGCAGAGTTATAAATGATAACTCTCGTCCACAAATATATTGAGGGAAGGCAAAGAAGAGGATTTGAAATCAAGGCAGAATTGCAGGAAACAGATTTCAGGAGGTAGATTCGAATCGCCTTTAAAGCACATGAAAAGCGGCAAAACGTTGACAATGATGCCCTTGGCCAAAAAGGGCGTATGCGTTTTTTCCTGAATATATTCAGGAAAAAACGCATACGCCCTTTTTGGCCAACCAAGCAACCTGGAAAGGCAAATCAGCGCTACAAAGAAGTCTCGCTTCCCATCGGTCAAAAGGGCCATGCTGAAAAAAGTGTCAAAACCAGAAATGCAGGACAGGCCATGGAGAAATGGGAGCCTTGCTACACTGATGGGCGGGATGTAAATCGCCAACAGCCACTCTGGAGAAGTGTACGGTGTGTCCTGAAACATCTAAAAAACACAGCTTAGAGAGCATAGGGCACTTCCACGCATGGGGGGATAAAGTGGGAAAATTGAAAATCAGCAAGACACAAGCACCCCAAAGTTTAGGGCTGCTCTGTTGACAAGGACCTCCACTTCATTCCACCTTAAATATCCCAGGAAAGCGAAAAATGGATAAAAAAGTTGTGGTCCTTATGTACAATGGAATATCACTCAGCCATGAAATCAATGTCATAAGGCTAGTAGCAGCATGATGAGTGGATTTAGGTAAGACGATTCTAAGTGAAATAAGTCACACAGAAAAGGACACTTCTCATAAGGTGTCACTTATAGAGGGAATGTAAAAACCGTTACACTTGAACTGAATTACAAAACAGAACAGAGTCACACATGCAGAAAACACACTATGGCTGCTTAACGGGAAAGGTGAGGTGGGGTGATACATAAAACGAGAGTTTCAAATTAGCTCAGATACCGTTCCATAATCCCAATATGTAATAGACAAGACCTACTCCTTGCTCAGAGAACTGGACTCAACACGCCCGATTCACCGCACAAGAATATATCTGACTAGTAATAATCTTAAAACCTATGTATTGATATCTCTCTGTTAGTGTGTCAAGTGGGTGTAAAGCGGCATAAACACAGCCGTGAAAAGCAGCTAAACCCCATTATAAAAATAAATTACTTTTAAAAACCCATGAAACAAAGACAGGGAAAGAGAGAGAAATTCTTACACAATTCGTTCAGGGGCTGTGATGCAACCTGGATTGACCATATCTAGACCCACAGCTGGATGAGACATAGGGGTGGACACTCTTGGGGCTGAGAGGTTTGGTGAGGTTGGGTGAGCAAACGCAGACCCTTTAAAGTAATACTGCGTGCTACCCAGCGCATGGGTCCCAAATCTCCAGATTCAAGGGCATCTTCCTACATCGAAAACATGCATGAGAAACCCAGAAGATGGTACACCGTGTGATGGGGAAAGGTTTCTAAAACGCACCTCATTTCTCATCTCCTTGTGCTCGGGTTCGCCATTCCAGCCACTTTACTAGCAATCTCCCTACTTGGAGCATCAGCACCTTTAACCTCCTGTTCCGTACAGGTTGCAATTTGTCCTGAGGATGAACGGGAAGACGGGGAACCAATGAGAGACTAGCTCTTGGTTGTGGGACAGGCACAGGTCACTCTATTTTCCCATCAGGAAGAAGAATTAACCACAGGCTCAGCCTGCCCCCCGGAACCAGAACAGGGCCTGAAGCCATCCTGTGCTTTTGCGGCCAGTTCCCAAAAAAGCGACTTGTAAAATGGAGCTTCAGGGCACTGCAATTCACAAACCTGCAGAGTTATAAATGATAACTCTCGTCCACAAATATATTGAGGGAAGGCAAAGAAGAGGATTTGAAATCAAGGCAGAATTGCAGGAAACAGATTTCAGGAGGTAGATTCGAATCGCCTTTAAAGCACATGAAAAGCGGCAAAACGTTGACAATGATGCCCTTGGCCAAAAAGGGCGTATGCGTTTTTTCCTGAATATATTCAGGAAAAAACGCATACGCCCTTTTTGGCCAACCAAGCAACCTGGAAAGGCAAATCAGCGCTACAAAGAAGTCTCGCTTCCCATCGGTCAAAAGGGCCATGCTGAAAAAAGTGTCAAAACCAGAAATGCAGGACAGGCCATGGAGAAATGGGAGCCTTGCTACACTGATGGGCGGGATGTAAATCGCCAACAGCCACTCTGGAGAAGTGTACGGTGTGTCCTGAAACATCTAAAAAACACAGCTTAGAGAGCATAGGGCACTTCCACGCATGGGGGGATAAAGTGGGAAAATTGAAAATCAGCAAGACACAAGCACCCCAAAGTTTAGGGCTGCTCTGTTGACAAGGACCTCCACTTCATTCCACCTTAAATATCCCAGGAAAGCGAAAAATGGATAAAAAAGTTGTGGTCCTTATGTACAATGGAATATCACTCAGCCATGAAATCAATGTCATAAGGCTAGTAGCAGCATGATGAGTGGATTTAGGTAAGACGATTCTAAGTGAAATAAGTCACACAGAAAAGGACACTTCTCATAAGGTGTCACTTATAGAGGGAATGTAAAAACCGTTACACTTGAACTGAATTACAAAACAGAACAGAGTCACACATGCAGAAAACACACTATGGCTGCTTAACGGGAAAGGTGAGGTGGGGTGATACATAAAACGAGAGTTTCAAATTAGCTCAGATACCGTTCCATAATCCCAATATGTAATAGACAAGACCTACTCCTTGCTCAGAGAACTGGACTCAACACGCCCGATTCACCGCACAAGAATATATCTGACTAGTAATAATCTTAAAACCTATGTATTGATATCTCTCTGTTAGTGTGTCAAGTGGGTGTAAAGCGGCATAAACACAGCCGTGAAAAGCAGCTAAACCCCATTATAAAAATAAATTACTTTTAAAAACCCATGAAACAAAGACAGGGAAAGAGAGAGAAATTCTTACACAATTCGTTCAGGGGCTGTGATGCAACCTGGATTGACCATATCTAGACCCACAGCTGGATGAGACATAGGGGTGGACACTCTTGGGGCTGAGAGGTTTGGTGAGGTTGGGTGAGCAAACGCAGACCCTTTAAAGTAATACTGCGTGCTACCCAGCGCATGGGTCCCAAATCTCCAGATTCAAGGGCATCTTCCTACATCGAAAACATGCATGAGAAACCCAGAAGATGGTACACCGTGTGATGGGGAAAGGTTTCTAAAACGCACCTCATTTCTCATCTCCTTGTGCTCGGGTTCGCCATTCCAGCCACTTTACTAGCAATCTCCCTACTTGGAGCATCAGCACCTTTAACCTCCTGTTCCGTACAGGTTGCAATTTGTCCTGAGGATGAACGGGAAGACGGGGAACCAATGAGAGACTAGCTCTTGGTGTTGGGACAGGCACAGGTCACTCTATTTTCCCATCAGGAAGAAGAATTAACCACAGGCTCAGCCTGCCCCCCGGAACCAGAACAGGGCCTGAAGCCATCCTGTGCTTTTGCGGCCAGTTCCCAAAAAAGCGACTTGTAAAATGGAGCTTCAGGGCACTGCAATTCACAAACCTGCAGAGTTATAAATGATAACTCTCGTCCACAAATATATTGAGGGAAGGCAAAGAAGAGGATTTGAAATCAAGGCAGAATTGCAGGAAACAGATTTCAGGAGGTAGATTCGAATCGCCTTTAAAGCACATGAAAAGCGGCAAAACGTTGACAATGATGCCCTTGGCCAAAAAGGGCGTATGCGTTTTTTCCTGAATATATTCAGGAAAAAACGCATACGCCCTTTTTGGCCAACCAAGCAACCTGGAAAGGCAAATCAGCGCTACAAAGAAGTCTCGCTTCCCATCGGTCAAAAGGGCCATGCTGAAAAAAGTGTCAAAACCAGAAATGCAGGACAGGCCATGGAGAAATGGGAGCCTTGCTACACTGATGGGCGGGATGTAAATCGCCAACAGCCACTCTGGAGAAGTGTACGGTGTGTCCTGAAACATCTAAAAAACACAGCTTAGAGAGCATAGGGCACTTCCACGCATGGGGGGATAAAGTGGGAAAATTGAAAATCAGCAAGACACAAGCACCCCAAAGTTTAGGGCTGCTCTGTTGACAAGGACCTCCACTTCATTCCACCTTAAATATCCCAGGAAAGCGAAAAATGGATAAAAAAGTTGTGGTCCTTATGTACAATGGAATATCACTCAGCCATGAAATCAATGTCATAAGGCTAGTAGCAGCATGATGAGTGGATTTAGGTAAGACGATTCTAAGTGAAATAAGTCACACAGAAAAGGACACTTCTCATAAGGTGTCACTTATAGAGGGAATGTAAAAACCGTTACACTTGAACTGAATTACAAAACAGAACAGAGTCACACATGCAGAAAACACACTATGGCTGCTTAACGGGAAAGGTGAGGTGGGGTGATACATAAAACGAGAGTTTCAAATTAGCTCAGATACCGTTCCATAATCCCAATATGTAATAGACAAGACCTACTCCTTGCTCAGAGAACTGGACTCAACACGCCCGATTCACCGCACAAGAATATATCTGACTAGTAATAATCTTAAAACCTATGTATTGATATCTCTCTGTTAGTGTGTCAAGTGGGTGTAAAGCGGCATAAACACAGCCGTGAAAAGCAGCTAAACCCCATTATAAAAATAAATTACTTTTAAAAACCCATGAAACAAAGACAGGGAAAGAGAGAGAAATTCTTACACAATTCGTTCAGGGGCTGTGATGCAACCTGGATTGACCATATCTAGACCCACAGCTGGATGAGACATAGGGGTGGACACTCTTGGGGCTGAGAGGTTTGGTGAGGTTGGGTGAGCAAACGCAGACCCTTTAAAGTAATACTGCGTGCTACCCAGCGCATGGGTCCCAAATCTCCAGATTCAAGGGCATCTTCCTACATCGAAAACATGCATGAGAAACCCAGAAGATGGTACACCGTGTGATGGGGAAAGGTTTCTAAAACGCACCTCATTTCTCATCTCCTTGTGCTCGGGTTCGCCATTCCAGCCACTTTACTAGCAATCTCCCTACTTGGAGCATCAGCACCTTTAACCTCCTGTTCCGTACAGGTTGCAATTTGTCCTGAGGATGAACGGGAAGACGGGGAACCAATGAGAGACTAGCTCTTGGTGTTGGGACAGGCACAGGTCACTCTATTTTCCCATCAGGAAGAAGAATTAACCACAGGCTCAGCCTGCCCCCCGGAACCAGAACAGGGCCTGAAGCCATCCTGTGCTTTTGCGGCCAGTTCCCAAAAAAGCGACTTGTAAAATGGAGCTTCAGGGCACTGCAATTCACAAACCTGCAGAGTTATAAATGATAACTCTCGTCCACAAATATATTGAGGGAAGGCAAAGAAGAGGATTTGAAATCAAGGCAGAATTGCAGGAAACAGATTTCAGGAGGTAGATTCGAATCGCCTTTAAAGCACATGAAAAGCGGCAAAACGTTGACAATGATGCCCTTGGCCAAAAAGGGCGTATGCGTTTTTTCCTGAATATATTCAGGAAAAAACGCATACGCCCTTTTTGGCCAACCAAGCAACCTGGAAAGGCAAATCAGCGCTACAAAGAAGTCTCGCTTCCCATCGGTCAAAAGGGCCATGCTGAAAAAAGTGTCAAAACCAGAAATGCAGGACAGGCCATGGAGAAATGGGAGCCTTGCTACACTGATGGGCGGGATGTAAATCGCCAACAGCCACTCTGGAGAAGTGTACGGTGTGTCCTGAAACATCTAAAAAACACAGCTTAGAGAGCATAGGGCACTTCCACGCATGGGGGGATAAAGTGGGAAAATTGAAAATCAGCAAGACACAAGCACCCCAAAGTTTAGGGCTGCTCTGTTGACAAGGACCTCCACTTCATTCCACCTTAAATATCCCAGGAAAGCGAAAAATGGATAAAAAAGTTGTGGTCCTTATGTACAATGGAATATCACTCAGCCATGAAATCAATGTCATAAGGCTAGTAGCAGCATGATGAGTGGATTTAGGTAAGACGATTCTAAGTGAAATAAGTCACACAGAAAAGGACACTTCTCATAAGGTGTCACTTATAGAGGGAATGTAAAAACCGTTACACTTGAACTGAATTACAAAACAGAACAGAGTCACACATGCAGAAAACACACTATGGCTGCTTAACGGGAAAGGTGAGGTGGGGTGATACATAAAACGAGAGTTTCAAATTAGCTCAGATACCGTTCCATAATCCCAATATGTAATAGACAAGACCTACTCCTTGCTCAGAGAACTGGACTCAACACGCCCGATTCACCGCACAAGAATATATCTGACTAGTAATAATCTTAAAACCTATGTATTGATATCTCTCTGTTAGTGTGTCAAGTGGGTGTAAAGCGGCATAAACACAGCCGTGAAAAGCAGCTAAACCCCATTATAAAAATAAATTACTTTTAAAAACCCATGAAACAAAGACAGGGAAAGAGAGAGAAATTCTTACACAATTCGTTCAGGGGCTGTGATGCAACCTGGATTGACCATATCTAGACCCACAGCTGGATGAGACATAGGGGTGGACACTCTTGGGGCTGAGAGGTTTGGTGAGGTTGGGTGAGCAAACGCAGACCCTTTAAAGTAATACTGCGTGCTACCCAGCGCATGGGTCCCAAATCTCCAGATTCAAGGGCATCTTCCTACATCGAAAACATGCATGAGAAACCCAGAAGATGGTACACCGTGTGATGGGGAAAGGTTTCTAAAACGCACCTCATTTCTCATCTCCTTGTGCTCGGGTTCGCCATTCCAGCCACTTTACTAGCAATCTCCCTACTTGGAGCATCAGCACCTTTAACCTCCTGTTCCGTACAGGTTGCAATTTGTCCTGAGGATGAACGGGAAGACGGGGAACCAATGAGAGACTAGCTCTTGGTGTTGGGACAGGCACAGGTCACTCTATTTTCCCATCAGGAAGAAGAATTAACCACAGGCTCAGCCTGCCCCCCGGAACCAGAACAGGGCCTGAAGCCATCCTGTGCTTTTGCGGCCAGTTCCCAAAAAAGCGACTTGTAAAATGGAGCTTCAGGGCACTGCAATTCACAAACCTGCAGAGTTATAAATGATAACTCTCGTCCACAAATATATTGAGGGAAGGCAAAGAAGAGGATTTGAAATCAAGGCAGAATTGCAGGAAACAGATTTCAGGAGGTAGATTCGAATCGCCTTTAAAGCACATGAAAAGCGGCAAAACGTTGACAATGATGCCCTTGGCCAAAAAGGGCGTATGCGTTTTTTCCTGAATATATTCAGGAAAAAACGCATACGCCCTTTTTGGCCAACCAAGCAACTTGGAAAGGCAAATCAGCGCTACAAAGAAGTCTCGCTTCCCATCGGTCAAAAGGGCCATGCTGAAAAAAGTGTCAAAACCAGAAATGCAGGACAGGCCATGGAGAAATGGGAGCCTTGCTACACTGATGGGCGGGATGTAAATCGCCAACAGCCACTCTGGAGAAGTGTACGGTGTGTCCTGAAACATCTAAAAAACACAGCTTAGAGAGCATAGGGCACTTCCACGCATGGGGGGATAAAGTGGGAAAATTGAAAATCAGCAAGACACAAGCACCCCAAAGTTTAGGGCTGCTCTGTTGACAAGGACCTCCACTTCATTCCACCTTAAATATCCCAGGAAAGCGAAAAATGGATAAAAAAGTTGTGGTCCTTATGTACAATGGAATATCACTCAGCCATGAAATCAATGTCATAAGGCTAGTAGCAGCATGATGAGTGGATTTAGGTAAGACGATTCTAAGTGAAATAAGTCACACAGAAAAGGACACTTCTCATAAGGTGTCACTTATAGAGGGAATGTAAAAACCGTTACACTTGAACTGAATTACAAAACAGAACAGAGTCACACATGCAGAAAACACACTATGGCTGCTTAACGGGAAAGGTGAGGTGGGGTGATACATAAAACGAGAGTTTCAAATTAGCTCAGATACCGTTCCATAATCCCAATATGTAATAGACAAGACCTACTCCTTGCTCAGAGAACTGGACTCAACACGCCCGATTCACCGCACAAGAATATATCTGACTAGTAATAATCTTAAAACCTATGTATTGATATCTCTCTGTTAGTGTGTCAAGTGGGTGTAAAGCGGCATAAACACAGCCGTGAAAAGCAGCTAAACCCCATTATAAAAATAAATTACTTTTAAAAACCCATGAGACAAAGACAGGGAAAGAGAGAGAAATTCTTACACAATTCGTTCAGGGGCTGTGATGCAACCTGGATTGACCATATCTAGACCCACAGCTGGATGAGACATAGGGGTGGACACTCTTGGGGCTGAGAGGTTTGGTGAGGTTGGGTGAGCAAACGCAGACCCTTTAAAGTAATACTGCGTGCTACCCAGCGCATGGGTCCCAAATCTCCAGATTCAAGGGCATCTTCCTACATCGAAAACATGCATGAGAAACCCAGAAGATGGTACACCGTGTGATGGGGAAAGGTTTCTAAAACGCACCTCATTTCTCATCTCCTTGTGCTCGGGTTCGCCATTCCAGCCACTTTACTAGCAATCTCCCTACTTGGAGCATCAGCACCTTTAACCTCCTGTTCCGTACAGGTTGCAATTTGTCCTGAGGATGAACGGGAAGACGGGGAACCAATGAGAGACTAGCTCTTGGTGTTGGGACAGGCACAGGTCACTCTATTTTCCCATCAGGAAGAAGAATTAACCACAGGCTCAGCCTGCCCCCCGGAACCAGAACAGGGCCTGAAGCCATCCTGTGCTTTTGCGGCCAGTTCCCAAAAAAGCGACTTGTAAAATGGAGCTTCAGGGCACTGCAATTCACAAACCTGCAGAGTTATAAATGATAACTCTCGTCCACAAATATATTGAGGGAAGGCAAAGAAGAGGATTTGAAATCAAGGCAGAATTGCAGGAAACAGATTTCAGGAGGTAGATTCGAATCGCCTTTAAAGCACATGAAAAGCGGCAAAACGTTGACAATGATGCCCTTGGCCAAAAAGGGCGTATGCGTTTTTTCCTGAATATATTCAGGAAAAAACGCATACGCCCTTTTTGGCCAACCAAGCAACCTGGAAAGGCAAATCAGCGCTACAAAGAAGTCTCGCTTCCCATCGGTCAAAAGGGCCATGCTGAAAAAAGTGTCAAAACCAGAAATGCAGGACAGGCCATGGAGAAATGGGAGCCTTGCTACACTGATGGGCGGGATGTAAATCGCCAACAGCCACTCTGGAGAAGTGTACGGTGTGTCCTGAAACATCTAAAAAACACAGCTTAGAGAGCATAGGGCACTTCCACGCATGGGGGGATAAAGTGGGAAAATTGAAAATCAGCAAGACACAAGCACCCCAAAGTTTAGGGCTGCTCTGTTGACAAGGACCTCCACTTCATTCCACCTTAAATATCCCAGGAAAGCGAAAAATGGATAAAAAAGTTGTGGTCCTTATGTACAATGGAATATCACTCAGCCATGAAATCAATGTCATAAGGCTAGTAGCAGCATGATGAGTGGATTTAGGTAAGACGATTCTAAGTGAAATAAGTCACACAGAAAAGGACACTTCTCATAAGGTGTCACTTATAGAGGGAATGTAAAAACCGTTACACTTGAACTGAATTACAAAACAGAACAGAGTCACACATGCAGAAAACACACTATGGCTGCTTAACGGGAAAGGTGAGGTGGGGTGATACATAAAACGAGAGTTTCAAATTAGCTCAGATACCGTTCCATAATCCCAATATGTAATAGACAAGACCTACTCCTTGCTCAGAGAACTGGACTCAACACGCCCGATTCACCGCACAAGAATATATCTGACTAGTAATAATCTTAAAACCTATGTATTGATATCTCTCTGTTAGTGTGTCAAGTGGGTGTAAAGCGGCATAAACACAGCCGTGAAAAGCAGCTAAACCCCATTATAAAAATAAATTACTTTTAAAAACCCATGAGACAAAGACAGGGAAAGAGAGAGAAATTCTTACACAATTCGTTCAGGGGCTGTGATGCAACCTGGATTGACCATATCTAGACCCACAGCTGGATGAGACATAGGGGTGGACACTCTTGGGGCTGAGAGGTTTGGTGAGGTTGGGTGAGCAAACGCAGACCCTTTAAAGTAATACTGCGTGCTACCCAGCGCATGGGTCCCAAATCTCCAGATTCAAGGGCATCTTCCTACATCGAAAACATGCATGAGAAACCCAGAAGATGGTACACCGTGTGATGGGGAAAGGTTTCTAAAACGCACCTCATTTCTCATCTCCTTGTGCTCGGGTTCGCCATTCCAGCCACTTTACTAGCAATCTCCCTACTTGGAGCATCAGCACCTTTAACCTCCTGTTCCGTACAGGTTGCAATTTGTCCTGAGGATGAACGGGAAGACGGGGAACCAATGAGAGACTAGCTCTTGGTGTTGGGACAGGCACAGGTCACTCTATTTTCCCATCAGGAAGAAGAATTAACCACAGGCTCAGCCTGCCCCCCGGAACCAGAACAGGGCCTGAAGCCATCCTGTGCTTTTGCGGCCAGTTCCCAAAAAAGCGACTTGTAAAATGGAGCTTCAGGGCACTGCAATTCACAAACCTGCAGAGTTATAAATGATAACTCTCGTCCACAAATATATTGAGGGAAGGCAAAGAAGAGGATTTGAAATCAAGGCAGAATTGCAGGAAACAGATTTCAGGAGGTAGATTCGAATCGCCTTTAAAGCACATGAAAAGCGGCAAAACGTTGACAATGATGCCCTTGGCCAAAAAGGGCGTATGCGTTTTTTCCTGAATATATTCAGGAAAAAACGCATACGCCCTTTTTGGCCAACCAAGCAACCTGGAAAGGCAAATCAGCGCTACAAAGAAGTCTCGCTTCCCATCGGTCAAAAGGGCCATGCTGAAAAAAGTGTCAAAACCAGAAATGCAGGACAGGCCATGGAGAAATGGGAGCCTTGCTACACTGATGGGCGGGATGTAAATCGCCAACAGCCACTCTGGAGAAGTGTACGGTGTGTCCTGAAACATCTAAAAAACACAGCTTAGAGAGCATAGGGCACTTCCACGCATGGGGGGATAAAGTGGGAAAATTGAAAATCAGCAAGACACAAGCACCCCAAAGTTTAGGGCTGCTCTGTTGACAAGGACCTCCACTTCATTCCACCTTAAATATCCCAGGAAAGCGAAAAATGGATAAAAAAGTTGTGGTCCTTATGTACAATGGAATATCACTCAGCCATGAAATCAATGTCATAAGGCTAGTAGCAGCATGATGAGTGGATTTAGGTAAGACGATTCTAAGTGAAATAAGTCACACAGAAAAGGACACTTCTCATAAGGTGTCACTTATAGAGGGAATGTAAAAACCGTTACACTTGAACTGAATTACAAAACAGAACAGAGTCACACATGCAGAAAACACACTATGGCTGCTTAACGGGAAAGGTGAGGTGGGGTGATACATAAAACGAGAGTTTCAAATTAGCTCAGATACCGTTCCATAATCCCAATATGTAATAGACAAGACCTACTCCTTGCTCAGAGAACTGGACTCAACACGCCCGATTCACCGCACAAGAATATATCTGACTAGTAATAATCTTAAAACCTATGTATTGATATCTCTCTGTTAGTGTGTCAAGTGGGTGTAAAGCGGCATAAACACAGCCGTGAAAAGCAGCTAAACCCCATTATAAAAATAAATTACTTTTAAAAACCCATGAGACAAAGACAGGGAAAGAGAGAGAAATTCTTACACAATTCGTTCAGGGGCTGTGATGCAACCTGGATTGACCATATCTAGACCCACAGCTGGATGAGACATAGGGGTGGACACTCTTGGGGCTGAGAGGTTTGGTGAGGTTGGGTGAGCAAACGCAGACCCTTTAAAGTAATACTGCGTGCTACCCAGCGCATGGGTCCCAAATCTCCAGATTCAAGGGCATCTTCCTACATCGAAAACATGCATGAGAAACCCAGAAGATGGTACACCGTGTGATGGGGAAAGGTTTCTAAAACGCACCTCATTTCTCATCTCCTTGTGCTCGGGTTCGCCATTCCAGCCACTTTACTAGCAATCTCCCTACTTGGAGCATCAGCACCTTTAACCTCCTGTTCCGTACAGGTTGCAATTTGTCCTGAGGATGAACGGGAAGACGGGGAACCAATGAGAGACTAGCTCTTGGTGTTGGGACAGGCACAGGTCACTCTATTTTCCCATCAGGAAGAAGAATTAACCACAGGCTCAGCCTGCCCCCCGGAACCAGAACAGGGCCTGAAGCCATCCTGTGCTTTTGCGGCCAGTTCCCAAAAAAGCGACTTGTAAAATGGAGCTTCAGGGCACTGCAATTCACAAACCTGCAGAGTTATAAATGATAACTCTCGTCCACAAATATATTGAGGGAAGGCAAAGAAGAGGATTTGAAATCAAGGCAGAATTGCAGGAAACAGATTTCAGGAGGTAGATTCGAATCGCCTTTAAAGCACATGAAAAGCGGCAAAACGTTGACAATGATGCCCTTGGCCAAAAAGGGCGTATGCGTTTTTTCCTGAATATATTCAGGAAAAAACGCATACGCCCTTTTTGGCCAACCAAGCAACCTGGAAAGGCAAATCAGCGCTACAAAGAAGTCTCGCTTCCCATCGGTCAAAAGGGCCATGCTGAAAAAAGTGTCAAAACCAGAAATGCAGGACAGGCCATGGAGAAATGGGAGCCTTGCTACACTGATGGGCGGGATGTAAATCGCCAACAGCCACTCTGGAGAAGTGTACGGTGTGTCCTGAAACATCTAAAAAACACAGCTTAGAGAGCATAGGGCACTTCCACGCATGGGGGGATAAAGTGGGAAAATTGAAAATCAGCAAGACACAAGCACCCCAAAGTTTAGGGCTGCTCTGTTGACAAGGACCTCCACTTCATTCCACCTTAAATATCCCAGGAAAGCGAAAAATGGATAAAAAAGTTGTGGTCCTTATGTACAATGGAATATCACTCAGCCATGAAATCAATGTCATAAGGCTAGTAGCAGCATGATGAGTGGATTTAGGTAAGACGATTCTAAGTGAAATAAGTCACACAGAAAAGGACACTTCTCATAAGGTGTCACTTATAGAGGGAATGTAAAAACCGTTACACTTGAACTGAATTACAAAACAGAACAGAGTCACACATGCAGAAAACACACTATGGCTGCTTAACGGGAAAGGTGAGGTGGGGTGATACATAAAACGAGAGTTTCAAATTAGCTCAGATACCGTTCCATAATCCCAATATGTAATAGACAAGACCTACTCCTTGCTCAGAGAACTGGACTCAACACGCCCGATTCACCGCACAAGAATATATCTGACTAGTAATAATCTTAAAACCTATGTATTGATATCTCTCTGTTAGTGTGTCAAGTGGGTGTAAAGCGGCATAAACACAGCCGTGAAAAGCAGCTAAACCCCATTATAAAAATAAATTACTTTTAAAAACCCATGAAACAAAGACAGGGAAAGAGAGAGAAATTCTTACACAATTCGTTCAGGGGCTGTGATGCAACCTGGATTGACCATATCTAGACCCACAGCTGGATGAGACATAGGGGTGGACACTCTTGGGGCTGAGAGGTTTGGTGAGGTTGGGTGAGCAAACGCAGACCCTTTAAAGTAATACTGCGTGCTACCCAGCGCATGGGTCCCAAATCTCCAGATTCAAGGGCATCTTCCTACATCGAAAACATGCATGAGAAACCCAGAAGATGGTACACCGTGTGATGGGGAAAGGTTTCTAAAACGCACCTCATTTCTCATCTCCTTGTGCTCGGGTTCGCCATTCCAGCCACTTTACTAGCAATCTCCCTACTTGGAGCATCAGCACCTTTAACCTCCTGTTCCGTACAGGTTGCAATTTGTCCTGAGGATGAACGGGAAGACGGGGAACCAATGAGAGACTAGCTCTTGGTGTTGGGACAGGCACAGGTCACTCTATTTTCCCATCAGGAAGAAGAATTAACCACAGGCTCAGCCTGCCCCCCGGAACCAGAACAGGGCCTGAAGCCATCCTGTGCTTTTGCGGCCAGTTCCCAAAAAAGCGACTTGTAAAATGGAGCTTCAGGGCACTGCAATTCACAAACCTGCAGAGTTATAAATGATAACTCTCGTCCACAAATATATTGAGGGAAGGCAAAGAAGAGGATTTGAAATCAAGGCAGAATTGCAGGAAACAGATTTCAGGAGGTAGATTCGAATCGCCTTTAAAGCACATGAAAAGCGGCAAAACGTTGACAATGATGCCCTTGGCCAAAAAGGGCGTATGCGTTTTTTCCTGAATATATTCAGGAAAAAACGCATACGCCCTTTTTGGCCAACCAAGCAACCTGGAAAGGCAAATCAGCGCTACAAAGAAGTCTCGCTTCCCATCAGTCAAAAGGGCCATGCTGAAAAAAGTGTCAAAACCAGAAATGCAGGACAGGCCATGGAGAAATGGGAGCCTTGCTACACTGATGGGCGGGATGTAAATCGCCAACAGCCACTCTGGAGAAGTGTACGGTGTGTCCTGAAACATCTAAAAAACACAGCTTAGAGAGCATAGGGCACTTCCACGCATGGGGGGATAAAGTGGGAAAATTGAAAATCAGCAAGACACAAGCACCCCAAAGTTTAGGGCTGCTCTGTTGACAAGGACCTCCACTTCATTCCACCTTAAATATCCCAGGAAAGCGAAAAATGGATAAAAAAGTTGTGGTCCTTATGTACAATGGAATATCACTCAGCCATGAAATCAATGTCATAAGGCTAGTAGCAGCATGATGAGTGGATTTAGGTAAGACGATTCTAAGTGAAATAAGTCACACAGAAAAGGACACTTCTCATAAGGTGTCACTTATAGAGGGAATGTAAAAACCGTTACACTTGAACTGAATTACAAAACAGAACAGAGTCACACATGCAGAAAACACACTATGGCTGCTTAACGGGAAAGGTGAGGTGGGGTGATACATAAAACGAGAGTTTCAAATTAGCTCAGATACCGTTCCATAATCCCAATATGTAATAGACAAGACCTACTCCTTGCTCAGAGAACTGGACTCAACACGCCCGATTCACCGCACAAGAATATATCTGACTAGTAATAATCTTAAAACCTATGTATTGATATCTCTCTGTTAGTGTGTCAAGTGGGTGTAAAGCGGCATAAACACAGCCGTGAAAAGCAGCTAAACCCCATTATAAAAATAAATTACTTTTAAAAACCCATGAAACAAAGACAGGGAAAGAGAGAGAAATTCTTACACAATTCGTTCAGGGGCTGTGATGCAACCTGGATTGACCATATCTAGACCCACAGCTGGATGAGACATAGGGGTGGACACTCTTGGGGCTGAGAGGTTTGGTGAGGTTGGGTGAGCAAACGCAGACCCTTTAAAGTAATACTGCGTGCTACCCAGCGCATGGGTCCCAAATCTCCAGATTCAAGGGCATCTTCCTACATCGAAAACATGCATGAGAAACCCAGAAGATGGTACACCGTGTGATGGGGAAAGGTTTCTAAAACGCACCTCATTTCTCATCTCCTTGTGCTCGGGTTCGCCATTCCAGCCACTTTACTAGCAATCTCCCTACTTGGAGCATCAGCACCTTTAACCTCCTGTTCCGTACAGGTTGCAATTTGTCCTGAGGATGAACGGGAAGACGGGGAACCAATGAGAGACTAGCTCTTGGTGTTGGGACAGGCACAGGTCACTCTATTTTCCCATCAGGAAGAAGAATTAACCACAGGCTCAGCCTGCCCCCCGGAACCAGAACAGGGCCTGAAGCCATCCTGTGCTTTTGCGGCCAGTTCCCAAAAAAGCGACTTGTAAAATGGAGCTTCAGGGCACTGCAATTCACAAACCTGCAGAGTTATAAATGATAACTCTCGTCCACAAATATATTGAGGGAAGGCAAAGAAGAGGATTTGAAATCAAGGCAGAATTGCAGGAAACAGATTTCAGGAGGTAGATTCGAATCGCCTTTAAAGCACATGAAAAGCGGCAAAACGTTGACAATGATGCCCTTGGCCAAAAAGGGCGTATGCGTTTTTTCCTGAATATATTCAGGAAAAAACGCATACGCCCTTTTTGGCCAACCAAGCAACCTGGAAAGGCAAATCAGCGCTACAAAGAAGTCTCGCTTCCCATCGGTCAAAAGGGCCATGCTGAAAAAAGTGTCAAAACCAGAAATGCAGGACAGGCCATGGAGAAATGGGAGCCTTGCTACACTGATGGGCGGGATGTAAATCGCCAACAGCCACTCTGGAGAAGTGTACGGTGTGTCCTGAAACATCTAAAAAACACAGCTTAGAGAGCATAGGGCACTTCCACGCATGGGGGGATAAAGTGGGAAAATTGAAAATCAGCAAGACACAAGCACCCCAAAGTTTAGGGCTGCTCTGTTGACAAGGACCTCCACTTCATTCCACCTTAAATATCCCAGGAAAGCGAAAAATGGATAAAAAAGTTGTGGTCCTTATGTACAATGGAATATCACTCAGCCATGAAATCAATGTCATAAGGCTAGTAGCAGCATGATGAGTGGATTTAGGTAAGACGATTCTAAGTGAAATAAGTCACACAGAAAAGGACACTTCTCATAAGGTGTCACTTATAGAGGGAATGTAAAAACCGTTACACTTGAACTGAATTACAAAACAGAACAGAGTCACACATGCAGAAAACACACTATGGCTGCTTAACGGGAAAGGTGAGGTGGGGTGATACATAAAACGAGAGTTTCAAATTAGCTCAGATACCGTTCCATAATCCCAATATGTAATAGACAAGACCTACTCCTTGCTCAGAGAACTGGACTCAACACGCCCGATTCACCGCACAAGAATATATCTGACTAGTAATAATCTTAAAACCTATGTATTGATATCTCTCTGTTAGTGTGTCAAGTGGGTGTAAAGCGGCATAAACACAGCCGTGAAAAGCAGCTAAACCCCATTATAAAAATAAATTACTTTTAAAAACCCATGAAACAAAGACAGGGAAAGAGAGAGAAATTCTTACACAATTCGTTCAGGGGCTGTGATGCAACCTGGATTGACCATATCTAGACCCACAGCTGGATGAGACATAGGGGTGGACACTCTTGGGGCTGAGAGGTTTGGTGAGGTTGGGTGAGCAAACGCAGACCCTTTAAAGTAATACTGCGTGCTACCCAGCGCATGGGTCCCAAATCTCCAGATTCAAGGGCATCTTCCTACATCGAAAACATGCATGAGAAACCCAGAAGATGGTACACCGTGTGATGGGGAAAGGTTTCTAAAACGCACCTCATTTCTCATCTCCTTGTGCTCGGGTTCGCCATTCCAGCCACTTTACTAGCAATCTCCCTACTTGGAGCATCAGCACCTTTAACCTCCTGTTCCGTACAGGTTGCAATTTGTCCTGAGGATGAACGGGAAGACGGGGAACCAATGAGAGACTAGCTCTTGGTGTTGGGACAGGCACAGGTCACTCTATTTTCCCATCAGGAAGAAGAATTAACCACAGGCTCAGCCTGCCCCCCGGAACCAGAACAGGGCCTGAAGCCATCCTGTGCTTTTGCGGCCAGGTCCCAAAAAAGCGACTTGTAAAATGGAGCTTCAGGGCACTGCAATTCACAAACCTGCAGAGTTATAAATGATAACTCTCGTCCACAAATATATTGAGGGAAGGCAAAGAAGAGGATTTGAAATCAAGGCAGAATTGCAGGAAACAGATTTCAGGAGGTAGATTCGAATCGCCTTTAAAGCACATGAAAAGCGGCAAAACGTTGACAATGATGCCCTTGGCCAAAAAGGGCGTATGCGTTTTTTCCTGAATATATTCAGGAAAAAACGCATACGCCCTTTTTGGCCAACCAAGCAACCTGGAAAGGCAAATCAGCGCTACAAAGAAGTCTCGCTTCCCATCGGTCAAAAGGGCCATGCTGAAAAAAGTGTCAAAACCAGAAATGCAGGACAGGCCATGGAGAAATGGGAGCCTTGCTACACTGATGGGCGGGATGTAAATCGCCAACAGCCACTCTGGAGAAGTGTACGGTGTGTCCTGAAACATCTAAAAAACACAGCTTAGAGAGCATAGGGCACTTCCACGCATGGGGGGATAAAGTGGGAAAATTGAAAATCAGCAAGACACAAGCACCCCAAAGTTTAGGGCTGCTCTGTTGACAAGGACCTCCACTTCATTCCACCTTAAATATCCCAGGAAAGCGAAAAATGGATAAAAAAGTTGTGGTCCTTATGTACAATGGAATATCACTCAGCCATGAAATCAATGTCATAAGGCTAGTAGCAGCATGATGAGTGGATTTAGGTAAGACGATTCTAAGTGAAATAAGTCACACAGAAAAGGACACTTCTCATAAGGTGTCACTTATAGAGGGAATGTAAAAACCGTTACACTTGAACTGAATTACAAAACAGAACAGAGTCACACATGCAGAAAACACACTATGGCTGCTTAACGGGAAAGGTGAGGTGGGGTGATACATAAAACGAGAGTTTCAAATTAGCTCAGATACCGTTCCATAATCCCAATATGTAATAGACAAGACCTACTCCTTGCTCAGAGAACTGGACTCAACACGCCCGATTCACCGCACAAGAATATATCTGACTAGTAATAATCTTAAAACCTATGTATTGATATCTCTCTGTTAGTGTGTCAAGTGGGTGTAAAGCGGCATAAACACAGCCGTGAAAAGCAGCTAAACCCCATTATAAAAATAAATTACTTTTAAAAACCCATGAAACAAAGACAGGGAAAGAGAGAGAAATTCTTACACAATTCGTTCAGGGGCTGTGATGCAACCTGGATTGACCATATCTAGACCCACAGCTGGATGAGACATAGGGGTGGACACTCTTGGGGCTGAGAGGTTTGGTGAGGTTGGGTGAGCAAACGCAGACCCTTTAAAGTAATACTGCGTGCTACCCAGCGCATGGGTCCCAAATCTCCAGATTCAAGGGCATCTTCCTACATCGAAAACATGCATGAGAAACCCAGAAGATGGTACACCGTGTGATGGGGAAAGGTTTCTAAAACGCACCTCATTTCTCATCTCCTTGTGCTCGGGTTCGCCATTCCAGCCACTTTACTAGCAATCTCCCTACTTGGAGCATCAGCACCTTTAACCTCCTGTTCCGTACAGGTTGCAATTTGTCCTGAGGATGAACGGGAAGACGGGGAACCAATGAGAGACTAGCTCTTGGTGTTGGGACAGGCACAGGTCACTCTATTTTCCCATCAGGAAGAAGAATTAACCACAGGCTCAGCCTGCCCCCCGGAACCAGAACAGGGCCTGAAGCCATCCTGTGCTTTTGCGGCCAGGTCCCAAAAAAGCGACTTGTAAAATGGAGCTTCAGGGCACTGCAATTCACAAACCTGCAGAGTTATAAATGATAACTCTCGTCCACAAATATATTGAGGGAAGGCAAAGAAGAGGATTTGAAAGCAAGGCAGAATTGCAGGAAACAGATTTCAGGAGGTAGATTCGAATCGCCTTTAAAGCACATGAAAAGCGGCAAAACGTTGACAATGATGCCCTTGGCCAAAAAGGGCGTATGCGTTTTTTCCTGAATATATTCAGGAAAAAACGCATACGCCCTTTTTGGCCAACCAAGCAACCTGGAAAGGCAAATCAGCGCTACAAAGAAGTCTCGCTTCCCATCGGTCAAAAGGGCCATGCTGAAAAAAGTGTCAAAACCAGAAATGCAGGACAGGCCATGGAGAAATGGGAGCCTTGCTACACTGATGGGCGGGATGTAAATCGCCAACAGCCACTCTGGAGAAGTGTACGGTGTGTCCTGAAACATCTAAAAAACACAGCTTAGAGAGCATAGGGCACTTCCACGCATGGGGGGATAAAGTGGGAAAATTGAAAATCAGCAAGACACAAGCACCCCAAAGTTTAGGGCTGCTCTGTTGACAAGGACCTCCACTTCATTCCACCTTAAATATCCCAGGAAAGCGAAAAATGGATAAAAAAGTTGTGGTCCTTATGTACAATGGAATATCACTCAGCCATGAAATCAATGTCATAAGGCTAGTAGCAGCATGATGAGTGGATTTAGGTAAGACGATTCTAAGTGAAATAAGTCACACAGAAAAGGACACTTCTCATAAGGTGTCACTTATAGAGGGAATGTAAAAACCGTTACACTTGAACTGAATTACAAAACAGAACAGAGTCACACATGCAGAAAGCACACTATGGCTGCTTAACGGGAAAGGTGAGGTGGGGTGATACATAAAACGAGAGTTTCAAATTAGCTCAGATACCGTTCCATAATCCCAATATGTAATAGACAAGACCTACTCCTTGCTCAGAGAACTGGACTCAACACGCCCGATTCACCGCACAAGAATATATCTGACTAGTAATAATCTTAAAACCTATGTATTGATATCTCTCTGTTAGTGTGTCAAGTGGGTGTAAAGCGGCATAAACACAGCCGTGAAAAGCAGCTAAACCCCATTATAAAAATAAATTACTTTTAAAAACCCATGAAACAAAGACAGGGAAAGAGAGAGAAATTCTTACACAATTCGTTCAGGGGCTGTGATGCAACCTGGATTGACCATATCTAGACCCACAGCTGGATGAGACATAGGGGTGGACACTCTTGGGGCTGAGAGGTTTGGTGAGGTTGGGTGAGCAAACGCAGACCCTTTAAAGTAATACTGCGTGCTACCCAGCGCATGGGTCCCAAATCTCCAGATTCAAGGGCATCTTCCTACATCGAAAACATGCATGAGAAACCCAGAAGATGGTACACCGTGTGATGGGGAAAGGTTTCTAAAACGCACCTCATTTCTCATCTCCTTGTGCTCGGGTTCGCCATTCCAGCCACTTTACTAGCAATCTCCCTACTTGGAGCATCAGCACCTTTAACCTCCTGTTCCGTACAGGTTGCAATTTGTCCTGAGGATGAACGGGAAGACGGGGAACCAATGAGAGACTAGCTCTTGGTGTTGGGACAGGCACAGGTCACTCTATTTTCCCATCAGGAAGAAGAATTAACCACAGGCTCAGCCTGCCCCCCGGAACCAGAACAGTGCCTGAAGCCATCCTGTGCTTTTGCGGCCAGTTCCCAAAAAAGCGACTTGTAAAATGGAGCTTCAGGGCACTGCAATTCACAAACCTGCAGAGTTATAAATGATAACTCTCGTCCACAAATATATTGAGGGAAGGCAAAGAAGAGGATTTGAAATCAAGGCAGAATTGCAGGAAACAGATTTCAGGAGGTAGATTCGAATCGCCTTTAAAGCACATGAAAAGCGGCAAAACGTTGACAATGATGCCCTTGGCCAAAAAGGGCGTATGCGTTTTTTCCTGAATATATTCAGGAAAAAACGCATACGCCCTTTTTGGCCAACCAAGCAACCTGGAAAGGCAAATCAGCGCTACAAAGAAGTCTCGCTTCCCATCGGTCAAAAGGGCCATGCTGAAAAAAGTGTCAAAACCAGAAATGCAGGACAGGCCATGGAGAAATGGGAGCCTTGCTACACTGATGGGCGGGATGTAAATCGCCAACAGCCACTCTGGAGAAGTGTACGGTGTGTCCTGAAACATCTAAAAAACACAGCTTAGAGAGCATAGGGCACTTCCACGCATGGGGGGATAAAGTGGGAAAATTGAAAATCAGCAAGACACAAGCACCCCAAAGTTTAGGGCTGCTCTGTTGACAAGGACCTCCACTTCATTCCACCTTAAATATCCCAGGAAAGCGAAAAATGGATAAAAAAGTTGTGGTCCTTATGTACAATGGAATATCACTCAGCCATGAAATCAATGTCATAAGGCTAGTAGCAGCATGATGAGTGGATTTAGGTAAGACGATTCTAAGTGAAATAAGTCACACAGAAAAGGACACTTCTCATAAGGTGTCACTTATAGAGGGAATGTAAAAACCGTTACACTTGAACTGAATTACAAAACAGAACAGAGTCACACATGCAGAAAGCACACTATGGCTGCTTAACGGGAAAGGTGAGGTGGGGTGATACATAAAACGAGAGTTTCAAATTAGCTCAGATACCGTTCCATAATCCCAATATGTAATAGACAAGACCTACTCCTTGCTCAGAGAACTGGACTCAACACGCCCGATTCACCGCACAAGAATATATCTGACTAGTAATAATCTTAAAACCTATGTATTGATATCTCTCTGTTAGTGTGTCAAGTGGGTGTAAAGCGGCATAAACACAGCCGTGAAAAGCAGCTAAACCCCATTATAAAAATAAATTACTTTTAAAAACCCATGAAACAAAGACAGGGAAAGAGAGAGAAATTCTTACACAATTCGTTCAGGGGCTGTGATGCAACCTGGATTGACCATATCTAGACCCACAGCTGGATGAGACATAGGGGTGGACACTCTTGGGGCTGAGAGGTTTGGTGAGGTTGGGTGAGCAAACGCAGACCCTTTAAAGTAATACTGCGTGCTACCCAGCGCATGGGTCCCAAATCTCCAGGTTCAAGGGCATCTTCCTACATCGAAAACATGCATGAGAAACCCAGAAGATGGTACACCGTGTGATGGGGAAAGGTTTCTAAAACGCACCTCATTTCTCATCTCCTTGTGCTCGGGTTCGCCATTCCAGCCACTTTACTAGCAATCTCCCTACTTGGAGCATCAGCACCTTTAACCTCCTGTTCCGTACAGGTTGCAATTTGTCCTGAGGATGAACGGGAAGACGGGGAACCAATGAGAGACTAGCTCTTGGTGTTGGGACAGGCACAGGTCACTCTATTTTCCCATCAGGAAGAAGAATTAACCACAGGCTCAGCCTGCCCCCCGGAACCAGAACAGGGCCTGAAGCCATCCTGTGCTTTTGCGGCCAGTTCCCAAAAAAGCGACTTGTAAAATGGAGCTTCAGGGCACTGCAATTCACAAACCTGCAGAGTTATAAATGATAACTCTCGTCCACAAATATATTGAGGGAAGGCAAAGAAGAGGATTTGAAATCAAGGCAGAATTGCAGGAAACAGATTTCAGGAGGTAGATTCGAATCGCCTTTAAAGCACATGAAAAGCGGCAAAACGTTGACAATGATGCCCTTGGCCAAAAAGGGCGTATGCGTTTTTTCCTGAATATATTCAGGAAAAAACGCATACGCCCTTTTTGGCCAACCAAGCAACCTGGAAAGGCAAATCAGCGCTACAAAGAAGTCTCGCTTCCCATCGGTCAAAAGGGCCATGCTGAAAAAAGTGTCAAAACCAGAAATGCAGGACAGGCCATGGAGAAATGGGAGCCTTGCTACACTGATGGGCGGGATGTAAATCGCCAACAGCCACTCTGGAGAAGTGTACGGTGTGTCCTGAAACATCTAAAAAACACAGCTTAGAGAGCATAGGGCACTTCCACGCATGGGGGGATAAAGTGGGAAAATTGAAAATCAGCAAGACACAAGCACCCCAAAGTTTAGGGCTGCTCTGTTGACAAGGACCTCCACTTCATTCCACCTTAAATATCCCAGGAAAGCGAAAAATGGATAAAAAAGTTGTGGTCCTTATGTACAATGGAATATCACTCAGCCATGAAATCAATGTCATAAGGCTAGTAGCAGCATGATGAGTGGATTTAGGTAAGACGATTCTAAGTGAAATAAGTCACACAGAAAAGGACACTTCTCATAAGGTGTCACTTATAGAGGGAATGTAAAAACCGTTACACTTGAACTGAATTACAAAACAGAACAGAGTCACACATGCAGAAAACACACTATGGCTGCTTAACGGGAAAGGTGAGGTGGGGTGATACATAAAACGAGAGTTTCAAATTAGCTCAGATACCGTTCCATAATCCCAATATGTAATAGACAAGACCTACTCCTTGCTCAGAGAACTGGACTCAACACGCCCGATTCACCGCACAAGAATATATCTGACTAGTAATAATCTTAAAACCTATGTATTGATATCTCTCTGTTAGTGTGTCAAGTGGGTGTAAAGCGGCATAAACACAGCCGTGAAAAGCAGCTAAACCCCATTATAAAAATAAATTACTTTTAAAAACCCATGAAACAAAGACAGGGAAAGAGAGAGAAATTCTTACACAATTCGTTCAGGGGCTGTGATGCAACCTGGATTGACCATATCTAGACCCACAGCTGGATGAGACATAGGGGTGGACACTCTTGGGGCTGAGAGGTTTGGTGAGGTTGGGTGAGCAAACGCAGACCCTTTAAAGTAATACTGCGTGCTACCCAGCGCATGGGTCCCAAATCTCCAGGTTCAAGGGCATCTTCCTACATCGAAAACATGCATGAGAAACCCAGAAGATGGTACACCGTGTGATGGGGAAAGGTTTCTAAAACGCACCTCATTTCTCATCTCCTTGTGCTCGGGTTCGCCATTCCAGCCACTTTACTAGCAATCTCCCTACTTGGAGCATCAGCACCTTTAACCTCCTGTTCCGTACAGGTTGCAATTTGTCCTGAGGATGAACGGGAAGACGGGGAACCAATGAGAGACTAGCTCTTGGTGTTGGGACAGGCACAGGTCACTCTATTTTCCCATCAGGAAGAAGAATTAACCACAGGCTCAGCCTGCCCCCCGGAACCAGAACAGTGCCTGAAGCCATCCTGTGCTTTTGCGGCCAGTTCCCAAAAAAGCGACTTGTAAAATGGAGCTTCAGGGCACTGCAATTCACAAACCTGCAGAGTTATAAATGATAACTCTCGTCCACAAATATATTGAGGGAAGGCAAAGAAGAGGATTTGAAATCAAGGCAGAATTGCAGGAAACAGATTTCAGGAGGTAGATTCGAATCGCCTTTAAAGCACATGAAAAGCGGCAAAACGTTGACAATGATGCCCTTGGCCAAAAAGGGCGTATGCGTTTTTTCCTGAATATATTCAGGAAAAAACGCATACGCCCTTTTTGGCCAACCAAGCAACCTGGAAAGGCAAATCAGCGCTACAAAGAAGTCTCGCTTCCCATCGGTCAAAAGGGCCATGCTGAAAAAAGTGTCAAAACCAGAAATGCAGGACAGGCCATGGAGAAATGGGAGCCTTGCTACACTGATGGGCGGGATGTAAATCGCCAACAGCCACTCTGGAGAAGTGTACGGTGTGTCCTGAAACATCTAAAAAACACAGCTTAGAGAGCATAGGGCACTTCCACGCATGGGGGGATAAAGTGGGAAAATTGAAAATCAGCAAGACACAAGCACCCCAAAGTTTAGGGCTGCTCTGTTGACAAGGACCTCCACTTCATTCCACCTTAAATATCCCAGGAAAGCGAAAAATGGATAAAAAAGTTGTGGTCCTTATGTACAATGGAATATCACTCAGCCATGAAATCAATGTCATAAGGCTAGTAGCAGCATGATGAGTGGATTTAGGTAAGACGATTCTAAGTGAAATAAGTCACACAGAAAAGGACACTTCTCATAAGGTGTCACTTATAGAGGGAATGTAAAAACCGTTACACTTGAACTGAATTACAAAACAGAACAGAGTCACACATGCAGAAAACACACTATGGCTGCTTAACGGGAAAGGTGAGGTGGGGTGATACATAAAACGAGAGTTTCAAATTAGCTCAGATACCGTTCCATAATCCCAATATGTAATAGACAAGACCTACTCCTTGCTCAGAGAACTGGACTCAACACGCCCGATTCACCGCACAAGAATATATCTGACTAGTAATAATCTTAAAACCTATGTATTGATATCTCTCTGTTAGTGTGTCAAGTGGGTGTAAAGCGGCATAAACACAGCCGTGAAAAGCAGCTAAACCCCATTATAAAAATAAATTACTTTTAAAAACCCATGAAACAAAGACAGGGAAAGAGAGAGAAATTCTTACACAATTCGTTCAGGGGCTGTGATGCAACCTGGATTGACCATATCTAGACCCACAGCTGGATGAGACATAGGGGTGGACACTCTTGGGGCTGAGAGGTTTGGTGAGGTTGGGTGAGCAAACGCAGACCCTTTAAAGTAATACTGCGTGCTACCCAGCGCATGGGTCCCAAATCTCCAGATTCAAGGGCATCTTCCTACATCGAAAACATGCATGAGAAACCCAGAAGATGGTACACCGTGTGATGGGGAAAGGTTTCTAAAACGCACCTCATTTCTCATCTCCTTGTGCTCGGGTTCGCCATTCCAGCCACTTTACTAGCAATCTCCCTACTTGGAGCATCAGCACCTTTAACCTCCTGTTCCGTACAGGTTGCAATTTGTCCTGAGGATGAACGGGAAGACGGGGAACCAATGAGAGACTAGCTCTTGGTGTTGGGACAGGCACAGGTCACTCTATTTTCCCATCAGGAAGAAGAATTAACCACAGGCTCAGCCTGCCCCCCGGAACCAGAACAGGGCCTGAAGCCATCCTGTGCTTTTGCGGCCAGTTCCCAAAAAAGCGACTTGTAAAATGGAGCTTCAGGGCACTGCAATTCACAAACCTGCAGAGTTATAAATGATAACTCTCGTCCACAAATATATTGAGGGAAGGCAAAGAAGAGGATTTGAAATCAAGGCAGAATTGCAGGAAACAGATTTCAGGAGGTAGATTCGAATCGCCTTTAAAGCACATGAAAAGCGGCAAAACGTTGACAATGATGCCCTTGGCCAAAAAGGGCGTATGCGTTTTTTCCTGAATATATTCAGGAAAAAACGCATACGCCCTTTTTGGCCAACCAAGCAACCTGGAAAGGCAAATCAGCGCTACAAAGAAGTCTCGCTTCCCATCGGTCAAAAGGGCCATGCTGAAAAAAGTGTCAAAACCAGAAATGCAGGACAGGCCATGGAGAAATGGGAGCCTTGCTACACTGATGGGCGGGATGTAAATCGCCAACAGCCACTCTGGAGAAGTGTACGGTGTGTCCTGAAACATCTAAAAAACACAGCTTAGAGAGCATAGGGCACTTCCACGCATGGGGGGATAAAGTGGGAAAATTGAAAATCAGCAAGACACAAGCACCCCAAAGTTTAGGGCTGCTCTGTTGACAAGGACCTCCACTTCATTCCACCTTAAATATCCCAGGAAAGCGAAAAATGGATAAAAAAGTTGTGGTCCTTATGTACAATGGAATATCACTCAGCCATGAAATCAATGTCATAAGGCTAGTAGCAGCATGATGAGTGGATTTAGGTAAGACGATTCTAAGTGAAATAAGTCACACAGAAAAGGACACTTCTCATAAGGTGTCACTTATAGAGGGAATGTAAAAACCGTTACACTTGAACTGAATTACAAAACAGAACAGAGTCACACATGCAGAAAACACACTATGGCTGCTTAACGGGAAAGGTGAGGTGGGGTGATACATAAAACGAGAGTTTCAAATTAGCTCAGATACCGTTCCATAATCCCAATATGTAATAGACAAGACCTACTCCTTGCTCAGAGAACTGGACTCAACACGCCCGATTCACCGCACAAGAATATATCTGACTAGTAATAATCTTAAAACCTATGTATTGATATCTCTCTGTTAGTGTGTCAAGTGGGTGTAAAGCGGCATAAACACAGCCGTGAAAAGCAGCTAAACCCCATTATAAAAATAAATTACTTTTAAAAACCCATGAAACAAAGACAGGGAAAGAGAGAGAAATTCTTACACAATTCGTTCAGGGGCTGTGATGCAACCTGGATTGACCATATCTAGACCCACAGCTGGATGAGACATAGGGGTGGACACTCTTGGGGCTGAGAGGTTTGGTGAGGTTGGGTGAGCAAACGCAGACCCTTTAAAGTAATACTGCGTGCTACCCAGCGCATGGGTCCCAAATCTCCAGGTTCAAGGGCATCTTCCTACATCGAAAACATGCATGAGAAACCCAGAAGATGGTACACCGTGTGATGGGGAAAGGTTTCTAAAACGCACCTCATTTCTCATCTCCTTGTGCTCGGGTTCGCCATTCCAGCCACTTTACTAGCAATCTCCCTACTTGGAGCATCAGCACCTTTAACCTCCTGTTCCGTACAGGTTGCAATTTGTCCTGAGGATGAACGGGAAGACGGGGAACCAATGAGAGACTAGCTCTTGGTGTTGGGACAGGCACAGGTCACTCTATTTTCCCATCAGGAAGAAGAATTAACCACAGGCTCAGCCTGCCCCCCGGAACCAGAACAGGGCCTGAAGCCATCCTGTGCTTTTGCGGCCAGTTCCCAAAAAAGCGACTTGTAAAATGGAGCTTCAGGGCACTGCAATTCACAAACCTGCAGAGTTATAAATGATAACTCTCGTCCACAAATATATTGAGGGAAGGCAAAGAAGAGGATTTGAAATCAAGGCAGAATTGCAGGAAACAGATTTCAGGAGGTAGATTCGAATCGCCTTTAAAGCACATGAAAAGCGGCAAAACGTTGACAATGATGCCCTTGGCCAAAAAGGGCGTATGCGTTTTTTCCTGAATATATTCAGGAAAAAACGCATACGCCCTTTTTGGCCAACCAAGCAACCTGGAAAGGCAAATCAGCGCTACAAAGAAGTCTCGCTTCCCATCGGTCAAAAGGGCCATGCTGAAAAAAGTGTCAAAACCAGAAATGCAGGACAGGCCATGGAGAAATGGGAGCCTTGCTACACTGATGGGCGGGATGTAAATCGCCAACAGCCACTCTGGAGAAGTGTACGGTGTGTCCTGAAACATCTAAAAAACACAGCTTAGAGAGCATAGGGCACTTCCACGCATGGGGGGATAAAGTGGGAAAATTGAAAATCAGCAAGACACAAGCACCCCAAAGTTTAGGGCTGCTCTGTTGACAAGGACCTCCACTTCATTCCACCTTAAATATCCCAGGAAAGCGAAAAATGGATAAAAAAGTTGTGGTCCTTATGTACAATGGAATATCACTCAGCCATGAAATCAATGTCATAAGGCTAGTAGCAGCATGATGAGTGGATTTAGGTAAGACGATTCTAAGTGAAATAAGTCACACAGAAAAGGACACTTCTCATAAGGTGTCACTTATAGAGGGAATGTAAAAACCGTTACACTTGAACTGAATTACAAAACAGAACAGAGTCACACATGCAGAAAACACACTATGGCTGCTTAACGGGAAAGGTGAGGTGGGGTGATACATAAAACGAGAGTTTCAAATTAGCTCAGATACCGTTCCATAATCCCAATATGTAATAGACAAGACCTACTCCTTGCTCAGAGAACTGGACTCAACACGCCCGATTCACCGCACAAGAATATATCTGACTAGTAATAATCTTAAAACCTATGTATTGATATCTCTCTGTTAGTGTGTCAAGTGGGTGTAAAGCGGCATAAACACAGCCGTGAAAAGCAGCTAAACCCCATTATAAAAATAAATTACTTTTAAAAACCCATGAAACAAAGACAGGGAAAGAGAGAGAAATTCTTACACAATTCGTTCAGGGGCTGTGATGCAACCTGGATTGACCATATCTAGACCCACAGCTGGATGAGACATAGGGGTGGACACTCTTGGGGCTGAGAGGTTTGGTGAGGTTGGGTGAGCAAACGCAGACCCTTTAAAGTAATACTGCGTGCTACCCAGCGCATGGGTCCCAAATCTCCAGGTTCAAGGGCATCTTCCTACATCGAAAACATGCATGAGAAACCCAGAAGATGGTACACCGTGTGATGGGGAAAGGTTTCTAAAACGCACCTCATTTCTCATCTCCTTGTGCTCGGGTTCGCCATTCCAGCCACTTTACTAGCAATCTCCCTACTTGGAGCATCAGCACCTTTAACCTCCTGTTCCGTACAGGTTGCAATTTGTCCTGAGGATGAACGGGAAGACGGGGAACCAATGAGAGACTAGCTCTTGGTGTTGGGACAGGCACAGGTCACTCTATTTTCCCATCAGGAAGAAGAATTAACCACAGGCTCAGCCTGCCCCCCGGAACCAGAACAGGGCCTGAAGCCATCCTGTGCTTTTGCGGCCAGTTCCCAAAAAAGCGACTTGTAAAATGGAGCTTCAGGGCACTGCAATTCACAAACCTGCAGAGTTATAAATGATAACTCTCGTCCACAAATATATTGAGGGAAGGCAAAGAAGAGGATTTGAAATCAAGGCAGAATTGCAGGAAACAGATTTCAGGAGGTAGATTCGAATCGCCTTTAAAGCACATGAAAAGCGGCAAAACGTTGACAATGATGCCCTTGGCCAAAAAGGGCGTATGCGTTTTTTCCTGAATATATTCAGGAAAAAACGCATACGCCCTTTTTGGCCAACCAAGCAACCTGGAAAGGCAAATCAGCGCTACAAAGAAGTCTCGCTTCCCATCGGTCAAAAGGGCCATGCTGAAAAAAGTGTCAAAACCAGAAATGCAGGACAGGCCATGGAGAAATGGGAGCCTTGCTACACTGATGGGCGGGATGTAAATCGCCAACAGCCACTCTGGAGAAGTGTACGGTGTGTCCTGAAACATCTAAAAAACACAGCTTAGAGAGCATAGGGCACTTCCACGCATGGGGGGATAAAGTGGGAAAATTGAAAATCAGCAAGACACAAGCACCCCAAAGTTTAGGGCTGCTCTGTTGACAAGGACCTCCACTTCATTCCACCTTAAATATCCCAGGAAAGCGAAAAATGGATAAAAAAGTTGTGGTCCTTATGTACAATGGAATATCACTCAGCCATGAAATCAATGTCATAAGGCTAGTAGCAGCATGATGAGTGGATTTAGGTAAGACGATTCTAAGTGAAATAAGTCACACAGAAAAGGACACTTCTCATAAGGTGTCACTTATAGAGGGAATGTAAAAACCGTTACACTTGAACTGAATTACAAAACAGAACAGAGTCACACATGCAGAAAACACACTATGGCTGCTTAACGGGAAAGGTGAGGTGGGGTGATACATAAAACGAGAGTTTCAAATTAGCTCAGATACCGTTCCATAATCCCAATATGTAATAGACAAGACCTACTCCTTGCTCAGAGAACTGGACTCAACACGCCCGATTCACCGCACAAGAATATATCTGACTAGTAATAATCTTAAAACCTATGTATTGATATCTCTCTGTTAGTGTGTCAAGTGGGTGTAAAGCGGCATAAACACAGCCGTGAAAAGCAGCTAAACCCCATTATAAAAATAAATTACTTTTAAAAACCCATGAGACAAAGACAGGGAAAGAGAGAGAAATTCTTACACAATTCGTTCAGGGGCTGTGATGCAACCTGGATTGACCATATCTAGACCCACAGCTGGATGAGACATAGGGGTGGACACTCTTGGGGCTGAGAGGTTTGGTGAGGTTGGGTGAGCAAACGCAGACCCTTTAAAGTAATACTGCGTGCTACCCAGCGCATGGGTCCCAAATCTCCAGATTCAAGGGCATCTTCCTACATCGAAAACATGCATGAGAAACCCAGAAGATGGTACACCGTGTGATGGGGAAAGGTTTCTAAAACGCACCTCATTTCTCATCTCCTTGTGCTCGGGTTCGCCATTCCAGCCACTTTACTAGCAATCTCCCTACTTGGAGCATCAGCACCTTTAACCTCCTGTTCCGTACAGGTTGCAATTTGTCCTGAGGATGAACGGGAAGACGGGGAACCAATGAGAGACTAGCTCTTGGTGTTGGGACAGGCACAGGTCACTCTATTTTCCCATCAGGAAGAAGAATTAACCACAGGCTCAGCCTGCCCCCCGGAACCAGAACAGGGCCTGAAGCCATCCTGTGCTTTTGCGGCCAGTTCCCAAAAAAGCGACTTGTAAAATGGAGCTTCAGGGCACTGCAATTCACAAACCTGCAGAGTTATAAATGATAACTCTCGTCCACAAATATATTGAGGGAAGGCAAAGAAGAGGATTTGAAATCAAGGCAGAATTGCAGGAAACAGATTTCAGGAGGTAGATTCGAATCGCCTTTAAAGCACATGAAAAGCGGCAAAACGTTGACAATGATGCCCTTGGCCAAAAAGGGCGTATGCGTTTTTTCCTGAATATATTCAGGAAAAAACGCATACGCCCTTTTTGGCCAACCAAGCAACCTGGAAAGGCAAATCAGCGCTACAAAGAAGTCTCGCTTCCCATCGGTCAAAAGGGCCATGCTGAAAAAAGTGTCAAAACCAGAAATGCAGGACAGGCCATGGAGAAATGGGAGCCTTGCTACACTGATGGGCGGGATGTAAATCGCCAACAGCCACTCTGGAGAAGTGTACGGTGTGTCCTGAAACATCTAAAAAACACAGCTTAGAGAGCATAGGGCACTTCCACGCATGGGGGGATAAAGTGGGAAAATTGAAAATCAGCAAGACACAAGCACCCCAAAGTTTAGGGCTGCTCTGTTGACAAGGACCTCCACTTCATTCCACCTTAAATATCCCAGGAAAGCGAAAAATGGATAAAAAAGTTGTGGTCCTTATGTACAATGGAATATCACTCAGCCATGAAATCAATGTCATAAGGCTAGTAGCAGCATGATGAGTGGATTTAGGTAAGACGATTCTAAGTGAAATAAGTCACACAGAAAAGGACACTTCTCATAAGGTGTCACTTATAGAGGGAATGTAAAAACCGTTACACTTGAACTGAATTACAAAACAGAACAGAGTCACACATGCAGAAAACACACTATGGCTGCTTAACGGGAAAGGTGAGGTGGGGTGATACATAAAACGAGAGTTTCAAATTAGCTCAGATACCGTTCCATAATCCCAATATGTAATAGACAAGACCTACTCCTTGCTCAGAGAACTGGACTCAACACGCCCGATTCACCGCACAAGAATATATCTGACTAGTAATAATCTTAAAACCTATGTATTGATATCTCTCTGTTAGTGTGTCAAGTGGGTGTAAAGCGGCATAAACACAGCCGTGAAAAGCAGCTAAACCCCATTATAAAAATAAATTACTTTTAAAAACCCATGAAACAAAGACAGGGAAAGAGAGAGAAATTCTTACACAATTCGTTCAGGGGCTGTGATGCAACCTGGATTGACCATATCTAGACCCACAGCTGGATGAGACATAGGGGTGGACACTCTTGGGGCTGAGAGGTTTGGTGAGGTTGGGTGAGCAAACGCAGACCCTTTAAAGTAATACTGCGTGCTACCCAGCGCATGG
Source organism: Balaenoptera physalus (assembly GCF_965194825.1). Classification (NCBI taxonomy): domain Eukaryota; kingdom Metazoa; phylum Chordata; class Mammalia; order Artiodactyla; family Balaenopteridae; genus Balaenoptera; species Balaenoptera physalus. Next base: position 376,805 of record NW_028125869.1, read on the forward strand.
GTCCCAAATCTCCAGGTTCAAGGGCATCTTCCTACATCGAAAACATGCATGAGAAACCCAGAAGATGGTACACCGTGTGATGGGGAAAGGTTTCTAAAACGCACCTCATTTCTCATCTCCTTGTGCTCGGGTTCGCCATTCCAGCCACTTTACTAGCAATCTCCCTACTTGGAGCATCAGCACCTTTAACCTCCTGTTCCGTACAGGTTGCAATTTGTCCTGAGGATGAACGGGAAGACGGGGAACCAATGAGAGACTAGCTCTTGGTGTTGGGACAGGCACAGGTCACTCTATTTTCCCATCAGGAAGAAGAATTAACCACAGGCTCAGCCTGCCCCCCGGAACCAGAACAGGGCCTGAAGCCATCCTGTGCTTTTGCGGCCAGTTCCCAAAAAAGCGACTTGTAAAATGGAGCTTCAGGGCACTGCAATTCACAAACCTGCAGAGTTATAAATGATAACTCTCGTCCACAAATATATTGAGGGAAGGCAAAGAAGAGGATTTGAAATCAAGGCAGAATTGCAGGAAACAGATTTCAGGAGGTAGATTCGAATCGCCTTTAAAGCACATGAAAAGCGGCAAAACGTTGACAATGATGCCCTTGGCCAAAAAGGGCGTATGCGTTTTTTCCTGAATATATTCAGGAAAAAACGCATACGCCCTTTTTGGCCAACCAAGCAACCTGGAAAGGCAAATCAGCGCTACAAAGAAGTCTCGCTTCCCATCGGTCAAAAGGGCCATGCTGAAAAAAGTGTCAAAACCAGAAATGCAGGACAGGCCATGGAGAAATGGGAGCCTTGCTACACTGATGGGCGGGATGTAAATCGCCAACAGCCACTCTGGAGAAGTGTACGGTGTGTCCTGAAACATCTAAAAAACACAGCTTAGAGAGCATAGGGCACTTCCACGCATGGGGGGATAAAGTGGGAAAATTGAAAATCAGCAAGACACAAGCACCCCAAAGTTTAGGGCTGCTCTGTTGACAAGGACCTCCACTTCATTCCACCTTAAATATCCCAGGAAAGCGAAAAATGGATAAAAAAGTTGTGGTCCTTATGTACAATGGAATATCACTCAGCCATGAAATCAATGTCATAAGGCTAGTAGCAGCATGATGAGTGGATTTAGGTAAGACGATTCTAAGTGAAATAAGTCACACAGAAAAGGACACTTCTCATAAGGTGTCACTTATAGAGGGAATGTAAAAACCGTTACACTTGAACTGAATTACAAAACAGAACAGAGTCACACATGCAGAAAACACACTATGGCTGCTTAACGGGAAAGGTGAGGTGGGGTGATACATAAAACGAGAGTTTCAAATTAGCTCAGATACCGTTCCATAATCCCAATATGTAATAGACAAGACCTACTCCTTGCTCAGAGAACTGGACTCAACACGCCCGATTCACCGCACAAGAATATATCTGACTAGTAATAATCTTAAAACCTATGTATTGATATCTCTCTGTTAGTGTGTCAAGTGGGTGTAAAGCGGCATAAACACAGCCGTGAAAAGCAGCTAAACCCCATTATAAAAATAAATTACTTTTAAAAACCCATGAAACAAAGACAGGGAAAGAGAGAGAAATTCTTACACAATTCGTTCAGGGGCTGTGATGCAACCTGGATTGACCATATCTAGACCCACAGCTGGATGAGACATAGGGGTGGACACTCTTGGGGCTGAGAGGTTTGGTGAGGTTGGGTGAGCAAACGCAGACCCTTTAAAGTAATACTGCGTGCTACCCAGCGCATGGGTCCCAAATCTCCAGGTTCAAGGGCATCTTCCTACATCGAAAACATGCATGAGAAACCCAGAAGATGGTACACCGTGTGATGGGGAAAGGTTTCTAAAACGCACCTCATTTCTCATCTCCTTGTGCTCGGGTTCGCCATTCCAGCCACTTTACTAGCAATCTCCCTACTTGGAGCATCAGCACCTTTAACCTCCTGTTCCGTACAGGTTGCAATTTGTCCTGAGGATGAACGGGAAGACGGGGAACCAATGAGAGACTAGCTCTTGGTGTTGGGACAGGCACAGGTCACTCTATTTTCCCATCAGGAAGAAGAATTAACCACAGGCTCAGCCTGCCCCCCGGAACCAGAACAGGGCCTGAAGCCATCCTGTGCTTTTGCGGCCAGTTCCCAAAAAAGCGACTTGTAAAATGGAGCTTCAGGGCACTGCAATTCACAAACCTGCAGAGTTATAAATGATAACTCTCGTCCACAAATATATTGAGGGAAGGCAAAGAAGAGGATTTGAAATCAAGGCAGAATTGCAGGAAACAGATTTCAGGAGGTAGATTCGAATCGCCTTTAAAGCACATGAAAAGCGGCAAAACGTTGACAATGATGCCCTTGGCCAAAAAGGGCGTATGCGTTTTTTCCTGAATATATTCAGGAAAAAACGCATACGCCCTTTTTGGCCAACCAAGCAACCTGGAAAGGCAAATCAGCGCTACAAAGAAGTCTCGCTTCCCATCGGTCAAAAGGGCCATGCTGAAAAAAGTGTCAAAACCAGAAATGCAGGACAGGCCATGGAGAAATGGGAGCCTTGCTACACTGATGGGCGGGATGTAAATCGCCAACAGCCACTCTGGAGAAGTGTACGGTGTGTCCTGAAACATCTAAAAAACACAGCTTAGAGAGCATAGGGCACTTCCACGCATGGGGGGATAAAGTGGGAAAATTGAAAATCAGCAAGACACAAGCACCCCAAAGTTTAGGGCTGCTCTGTTGACAAGGACCTCCACTTCATTCCACCTTAAATATCCCAGGAAAGCGAAAAATGGATAAAAAAGTTGTGGTCCTTATGTACAATGGAATATCACTCAGCCATGAAATCAATGTCATAAGGCTAGTAGCAGCATGATGAGTGGATTTAGGTAAGACGATTCTAAGTGAAATAAGTCACACAGAAAAGGACACTTCTCATAAGGTGTCACTTATAGAGGGAATGTAAAAACCGTTACACTTGAACTGAATTACAAAACAGAACAGAGTCACACATGCAGAAAACACACTATGGCTGCTTAACGGGAAAGGTGAGGTGGGGTGATACATAAAACGAGAGTTTCAAATTAGCTCAGATACCGTTCCATAATCCCAATATGTAATAGACAAGACCTACTCCTTGCTCAGAGAACTGGACTCAACACGCCCGATTCACCGCACAAGAATATATCTGACTAGTAATAATCTTAAAACCTATGTATTGATATCTCTCTGTTAGTGTGTCAAGTGGGTGTAAAGCGGCATAAACACAGCCGTGAAAAGCAGCTAAACCCCATTATAAAAATAAATTACTTTTAAAAACCCATGAAACAAAGACAGGGAAAGAGAGAGAAATTCTTACACAATTCGTTCAGGGGCTGTGATGCAACCTGGATTGACCATATCTAGACCCACAGCTGGATGAGACATAGGGGTGGACACTCTTGGGGCTGAGAGGTTTGGTGAGGTTGGGTGAGCAAACGCAGACCCTTTAAAGTAATACTGCGTGCTACCCAGCGCATGGGTCCCAAATCTCCAGGTTCAAGGGCATCTTCCTACATCGAAAACATGCATGAGAAACCCAGAAGATGGTACACCGTGTGATGGGGAAAGGTTTCTAAAACGCACCTCATTTCTCATCTCCTTGTGCTCGG